>NW_024424897.1:39153375-39278375 GCF_017311325.1 Ursus maritimus
GGGGGGGGGGGCAGCAGCACCTCCAGGGATGTTCATTCCCCTGGGGATTGCCTATCTTCTGGCCTGGGCCCTGCAAGTCCAAGGATGGCCAGTAGATGGCAGGAGAGGAGCAGCCAGGGACCGACACTGAGTCCTCCCCACCGTCCCCAGGCCCTGGGCCATCGTTCTGCCTTTGCTTAGCAGGCCCTTCGTGCCACAAAGTTCTGAGAGACATTGGTCCATTCCCCCTATCCCCCGCTCCAAAACGGCATTTTCGGTTTTATGAGGCTTTGAGTTGGATTTCTCTACACATCGAGACTCAGGCTTCTCCTCCCTTCCTAGCACGCAAACTCAGAATCTGAGCAGACAGGGAAGCTAGGCTCACCCCGCCCCCACTCCACTGCCCCTCAGTGTCCCCCACTGCCCTGGCTTGAAGGGTCTGTGGGCTTCAGAGCAAGGGATGTGGAAAAGGGCGAAGTACAGTCCACACGGGCCCCCCTCCTGCCCGTGTCTGTTCCGGCTCCTCTTCCTCTTCCCCACGTGGCAGGTGGGTCCGGGCAGACCGCCCAGGGGCTCCTGCCCAGCCTGGCTAAAGTGCCCGCATTAGAAACGGCACAGGCGGCTCTGAGGTGATAGAGGCTGACCTCTGTCACCTGCAGCTGGGTGGCCGTGGGCAAGGACCATGAACCCCGCTGTCTGCCTGTAAAGGCAGCCTTATAAAATATACGTCTTCTACAAACGTGTTCCGAAGACTGACGGAGAGACCGTGAGTCCCCTCTCCTCTGTCTCTGCCGCCATCGAGCCCGTTCAGATTCTTACCTTTCCGCCTCAGAATGAGCCTCTTATAAGGCCTCTGGTCTCACTCGCCACCCCAGCTCCTTCTCCACTCCGGCCTGAAGAGTCTCGCGAACTCAAGCCTCCAGTAACTCTCGCGTTGAAAGCCCTCCAGCGGCCTCCCCGCGCATCCAGGGTGAAGGCCAGCCCTTCTCTTTGCGTGTAAAGCCCTCAGGACCCGACTCCAGCGATTCTCTGATCACTAACACACACAGTCCCAAACCTCACGTCAGTCTTGCCCGCCGACTGGACGGCCGTGACCCTGGCCCGCACCTGTGGTCTCTGCTCCTGCCGCATCTCTGCCTGGAGCGCCCTCTTGTGCCTTGTCTCCGCGGTGAGCACCTGGCTGTCTTTGACCCTCAAAACGACCTCCGCAGGCAGAACCGACCTCCCCCGACTAGGGCCCCACCACACCCTGTACCCAGGGGTTCGCGGATCAGTTACAGTCTACTCACCTGCTGAGCTGCAAGTGTGTGTGCGTGTGAGTGCGCATGTGTGCACATGCATGTGCGTGTGTATATGTGGGTTCTCCTGGGGGGCCTCTAGCTTCTAACAGGAGATCTCGAAGCATCGACTCCATGACCCAAAAAGTTATTAAGAAGCTATTTTTCTTGAGGCAAACCATAAGAGACTCTTAACTCTAGGGGACAAACTGAGGGTTGCTGGAGGGGAGGTGGAGGGGGGATGGGATCACTGGGGGATGGGCATTAAGGAGGGCACGTGATGTAATGAGCCCTGGGTGTTCTATGCAACTGATGAATCAACGACCTCAACCTCTGAAACTAATAATACACCACATGTTAATTAACTGAATTTAAATAAAAAATTTTTAAAAAGTTGTTTTTCTTGAGCTGGGTACTGGTCATTGAGCTGGACACTCATCCTGCATTTTTCTGGGCGCATAGTACATGTCAATAAAAAGTTTAAGAAAGGTAGCAGGGTGGGCCGGACTTCTGTCATAACATCCCTACTTTGTCACACCCTGTTGACATGTTTCTCCTCTTTTCTTGACCACAAAGGCCTCACCCTCAGGGACAGCGCCATCTTTATACCCTCCAGGCCTGGGGCAGAGCTCCACCCACCCAGCCTGCCCCGCCCGTACTTACTACAGACCAAGGCCACAGCCATCCGCAGGAGCTTGAATTGACACTTCATGCCTGACCAGTTCTAGGGGAAAAGGAGAAAGTGACATTAGTTCCAGATCTGACCACTCCTCTACGGATGTATTTCACTTCAGAAAACCTAACATGGGGCACCTGGGTGGCTCAGTCGGTTAAGCGGTCTGACTCTTGGCTTCGGGGGGCTCAGGTCATGATTTCAATGGTCTTGAGATCAAGCCCCTTGCCGGGGCTCCTGGCTCAGCGGGGGAGTCTGATTGAAGATTCTCTCCCCCTGGGGCACCTGAGTGGCTCAGTCAGTTGGGTGTCTGCCTTCGGCTCAGGTCATGATCCCAAGGTTCTGGGATTGAGCCCCACGTTGGGCTCTCTGATCAGCGGGGAGCCTGCTTCTCCCTCTGCCTCTGCCTGCCGTGCCACCTGCCTGTGCGTTCTCTCTATCAAATAAATTTAAAACATCTTTAAAAAAAATCTTTAGGGGCGCCTGGGTGGCACAGCGGTTAAGCGTCTGCCTTCGGCTCAGGGCGTGATCCCGGCGTTATGGGATCGAGCCCCACATCAGGCTCCTCTGCTATGAGCCTGCTTCTTCCTTTCCCACTCCCCCTGCTTGTGTTCCCTCTCTCGCTGGCTGTCTCTATCTCTGTCAAATAAATAAATAAAATCTTAAAAAAAAAAATCTTTAAAAAAAAAATTCTCTCCCCTGCCCCTCCCCCAACTTGCGCTTGTGCTCTCTTTTTCTCTCGCTCTCTCAAATAAATAAATAAATCTTAAAAAAAAAAAAAAGAGTCTCCATTAAGTCTTGAATGAGGTAGTTGTGAGCAGATCACAGCAGCATGAGATTTCAGACAATGGTGAATTTATTACTGTCATAAAAGCGCTTGAGCTGGAGTAAAGGAGGATGAGAATTCCGATCTAGGGAGACGAGGGCCCTGTCCCCTCCACATGGGCACACGACCCCCGAGAGCTGCAGTGATTGCTGGGGCCCACGTTTGCAGAAGGGATGCAGGGCAGCAAACCAAGCAAAGTCAAAGCAGAACCGTCAGGATGGTAAAAGAAATCAAAATCCGGCCTGTGAGCAATGGATGGACAGACGACCCGGGAGTCAAGTTCACTGTTGTCAAGCATCAAATGAGTCACGGTAAGGACAGGGCACATTCAGGGTAACCTGTAAGCGGAAAACTCATAGATGAAAACTTCAGGGGTTTTTTAAAGCACAGGATGTTTCCCTTTCTAATAAGTTGGAATATTCCATCTTGGGGGATAGGGAGTTTCCCATCACCGAGAGGTTTAAACCGGGGATTGACATCACTTGGGGGCGATGCTCTCCAGAATCAGGCACTGGAAAAGGGGGGAGCCAGATGGCCTTGAAACAGATCCCTCTTTCCCCTGAGAATCTCAGAACACTCTGAACCTCCAAAGCAGATAAACAGAGTACAATTATTCACCTTACAAAAGGATTTTTCACTTTACAAAAGTCTTCGCCACAGGGTTCCTTTGAGGGGCTCTCCCGCAGCACATTCAAAGCACCATTCCATTTGTACAGATACACACACACACAGAAACGAGTCTGGAATCTTCCTGGAACACATCAGCCCTAGGGAAGGAAGCAACCGCAGACAGCCAGGGGCTTCTGTTCCCTCCCACCCACCCACTCTGCCTTTGCCGCCTGGCCCAGGCCCAGCAGAGGGCACGTCTCACACTCCTCTGATGTTGGGGGAATACATGCTCAACGTTACCGGGGCCCTGAGCGCTGGCACATACACTAATGTCTGTGGAAGCTTCGACGGAGCAAGCAAGATGCAGGGCAACTGCCCAAAAGAGGGTACAATCCTGCAGAAGGCGTTCGAAGGCCCGCCCATCGCCTCCCTTTCGCCCAGTATTCGGCAGTGACTGGCAAGCCCGCTTCACAACCGGTGAGGTGGGTGACACGCAGCCCCTTTCGGGCGGGGGGAAGTCTCATCTGTGCTTGCTGACAAGTTCTATGCTCGGAAGCAGATGGCAGGCCACATTGTCGCCTGCTGGTGGCTGCCCACAGGGAAGCCCAGCCAGAAGATAGGGAACAGAACAGGAGTGGGTGCCCTCCACTGGACCTGGTAACCCGATCGAACCCAGCCCTGCCGGCTGATGGTGGGCGGCCCCTCAGCTCCTGCAGGATGAAACCCTAGGGTGGGCGGGTGCTTGGGAGTCACAGCACGGACCATCTCCTGCCAAAGGGCAACACCTGCTGCCCAGCAGCTGATGAAAGGGCCCTCCCACCCCTAGGACACCCCTGGGGCAGCCCTGTGAAGGCGCTCTAACCACTGAAAAATTCTTCCTGCTGCGGTCCGGCCAGGCTTTGCCTCCCTGTCACGTCCACCCATGGATCCTAAGTCTCCCCTCAAAGTGACACCCATGTTCCTAGCAGCATTGTTCACAAAAACCAAAAGGGGCAGAAGCAAACCAGTGTCCGTAGATGGATGAATGGAGATAAAAAGGAATATTATTCACTTTAAAAGGAAGGAAATTCGGACACATTGTAACGAACGAACCTTGAGGACATTATGCTAAGTGAAATAAGCCAGTCCCCAAAGGACAAATACTGTATGAGCCCACTTCTACGAGACACCTAGAGCGGTCGAATTCATAGAGACAGCTGGTAGACGGGGCTTGCCGGGGGCTAGGGGAGGGAGGAATAGGGAGTTACTTAATAGAGAGCTTCAGTTTTGCAAGATGAAGAGTTCTAGAGATAGATGGCAGTGATGACTGTCCAACAGCGCGAATGTACTCGACACTACTCAGCTGTATACTTAAAAATGGTTAAGATGGTAAATTTCATGCTATGGTATATTTTACCACCATTAAAAACAAACGTGATACAGAATACTTCCAATATTCCTCTTCCTCATAAAAACCCTCTGAATGAACATCTTACTAAAGACACTGTCTCTTTCACTGTGTCCTGAGTGATAATATCAGGCAAAGTCAGTCTAGAATAATGTCCTTCAGCTGAGGTCCATGCCCCCTTCAGGCCCTATCTGGGGCCCGTCTTCAAAAGCACCCTCCGTATCTTTGATCTGGCAAGGCCACTGGTGAGGTGGCTCAGAACTCCTTTTTGGCTAGTGTCTTCGTTTGTAAATCTGGGGTAACGTTAGTGCTATCTCAGGTTGTGAAGGTAAAATGAGTTCATACGTATAAAACACTAAGAACGTTGCCTGGCACATGGCAAACATCATGGAAGTGTCTGTTATTATCATGGAGACCTGAGGCAAAGACAGTGGGTTTGCCTTGCACAGCACCTTTAAAAACTTCCGAATGACCTTTGACTCGCCGGGGAGCCCCGGCCTCCCCAGGCTCCCCAGGCCAGCCAGTACCCTTTAGAATCACTGCCTGGCCCCTGAAGGCATTGGAATTGGCCAGGTTGATCCAGTCCCATCTCCAACCCTGTACTTAAGGGAAGAAGAAACCCAGAGTCCAGGACGGCTGGTTCAAGGTCATAGTAAGTTAATGTTGAGATGGATAGGGCCCTCAGTCCAGGGCTCTGTCGGCCCCCAGTTCAGAGACGGGGTCATGTTCTGTCTGTCCCTGCGGGCTGCTCCATCTGCCCCCAAAACGTGGGTCAATGACTTGTCTCCCAGCAGCGGAGGGGTTAAACTACAGTCGCCCCTTCTCACCCGCTGCTTCATTTTCCTGACCCATTATTCCCTCCAATAAAACGCACCAGCGCAGTGAAACAACGGGAGAAAGAGAGAGGCTCTCTCCACAGCCAGCACTGCTGGTATAAATGTGGAACTGCATGCGGCCCCAGGGAACACACATCTTTTGCAGACCCTTTTCGTGGGTCTTTCTCTCCCAGAGCTTTGCAGGGTGAGAAAGAACCCACCCTCAGAAAACAAGGGGGTGCCCAGTCCCCTCAGCATCTCAGCATCTTGTTCCCCTGACCAGTTAAGAGCACAGAGGCTGGGGGCGCCTGGGTGGCTCAGTCGGTTAAGCTTCTGCTTTTGGCTCAGGTCATGATCCCAGGGTCCTGGGATCGAGCCCCCCCCCCCCAGCATCATGCTGCTTGCTCAGCAGGAGGCCACTTCTCCCTCTCCCCCTCTCTGTCAAATAAATAAAAAACTTTAAAAAATTAATAATTAAAAAAAAAAAGAGTGCAGAGGCTGAAACTCAGGCGGGAGCTTGATAGCTTTACATATCCTAGTAGAAACGACTCCCAGAAAACCCAGCACAAGGAAAGGGAGAGCATGACACAGATAAATTAGGGAGCGATTACTTGGCCTATGAAAGGATTTTTATTAATAAAATGAGCCTTACAACATAGAGATCTCGGGTGTCTTTTAGACAACAATCTTTCCTTGTGTTTTGACAATATGGTCCTGTTGCCAAAACTGAGATCTCAAACATGTTTAGGTAAACATCTATCGTATGGAGCAAAGTGTAAGTAAACATCGTGTATATTTAATAATGGAACTCTGGCCTGTGGGCCCCAGCAAAAAGCAATTAATAAATTATTCAATTATGTGTATCTTTATACTTCTAGCATTTTTTAAAAAGATTTTATTTATTTGAGAGAGAGAGTGCGGTGAGCACGAGCGGGGGCGGAGGGGGGGGTCTTGGGCAGAGGGAGGAGAAGCAGACTCTCTGCTGAGCAGGGAACCCAGTGTGGGGCTCGATCCCAGGACCCTGGGATCATGACCCGAGCCACAGACACTTAATTGACTGAGCCACCCAGACGCCCCTACTTCCAGCATTTAAACTAACAAGTCTCGACTGTAGGCCCTCTATACCACCCAGGTTTTTTGTTGAAATATTTTCTGAACTTAATCCCTTGATAGAAGCTGTAAGCTTTTTGGAACTCAAAGTGCTTTTGGGGGGTTTTTTCCTTAAGATTTTATTTTTATGTAATCTCTACACCCAACATGGGGCTCGAACTCCCAACCCTGAGATCAAGGGTGGCATGCTCCACGACTGAGCCAGCCAGGCGCCCCGGAACTCAGAATATTTTTAGGAAAAATAAGACATGCTTTCATTTAAGGCGGAATCTCTCCCTTAAACAGTCCTGAGAACAGAAGTGTTCAACATGCTTCTACTTTGTATCTGAAGTAAAAAGGACACATTTCCTCATTGTTCTCTGCAGTGAACAGGCAAACCATGTAAATATAAAAAGTTACATGTAAACACACGCGCACACTCACACATATGCACACATAGGGTACTCCCAGCTGTGTGGTGATTTGCCACATGGAAAGCATTTTCTCATTCATCCTTTTCATGTCTTTCTCACAACTACCTTGTGGAGAAGGGGTTGCAGATGAGGGAGAGGAAACCCTGAGAAGTGAAGGAACTCACGGCTCTTAAGATGGTGACACCAGGACTCAAATCCAGATTTTCTGACCGTCACGCCCTTTCTCCTGTCTGCTCTGACAAAGTGCTTTATTGCACACGCGTGCGCACACACACACGCACACACCCCAAATCTTCATTTGGCAATTGAAAATACTTAGCATATCTATTAGACGGAACCACATGAAACTGCCAATGTTTGACTGCTTCTGGACCGCAGAAATGGCCACCTTACAGGGCGTGTCCTGATGCCATCTCTGAAGTGCTGGGCACTGAGCTAATTTGGGTAAAGGCGGCCTCTGGGTGAAAGGAAACCAGTGTTTCTAATGAGAACATAAGGGTTTTTTTCACCATCAAATAAGCACCACACAACTTTCCAGGGAAAGGCTACCAGACGTCACGCTCCAGGGACTGCAAAGCTCCCAGGGGGCCAGAGAAAGACGTGTCCTTCTGGAAGGGCAACAGGCTCTTGGGTGGGACTGCTCATGTCCAGCACCACAGGCCATGGGCTACTTGCCAGAAAGAAGGGTAAATTGGAACAAAATGGCTTTCACCCCTCCCTCCTCAAGCGCCATGCCCCACCTCCTGGTTCTTGGGGTGCTCTGCCCTCATTGCGGGAACTTGTGGGGCCTTGGGGCTGTTTCTCATGTGGCGGGGAAGGGCCGGGAAACAGGGCATCTTTAGGAACTCATGTCTGTTTCTCTTAGTTGTGCTGTTCGACCCCCCCACACACACATATGTTGGGGGGAAGGGGGGTTTGTTAGCAGTTACGGCCCCTACAGGAAGGAACTGGGGCAGGGGGAGGGGGAGCGGCGGAGGTGGAATTCAGGGAAAACGCTGTGCCTGGGGAAAGCTGTGGCACTGATACAGAATGACCCATTTAGAAGGGCCATGTGAGGCAGCCCCGTGCTGCCAGGTCCCTCAGCAGACTGGCCTTGTGCGTGCGTGCGTGTATGCACGTGTGTGTGTAAGCGCACGTCTGCACTCACACGTCCACACAAGCTTTCCCACACCTGCTGGCTCTCTCCAAGCGCTCGCGTGACGTTGCCAAAATTCAGACAAGTAGCAAGTGCTGTCAGTGTCTGTCTGTCTGTCTCTCCCCTCCCCCTTCTTTTCTTTCCCTCTGTCCCTCTCCTGCTCTCTCTCTCTCTCTCAATGTCCAAAGGGGACTCTGGTGAAAAGAAAAGGGGTGGTGTGTTGAGCTGGGCAGGTGACAGTGGCATTAATGAAGAAGCAACGGGAGAATTTAGGAACTCCAGACTGTTTTAACTGAGCGTTCACACATCCGCCACGTGGGTGAAGAGAGTGACGGAGGAGGGAGGTGAGAACGGGAGGACCCTGGCGGGAAGCTACGCCTTTTCCAGACACTGTTCATTCATTCCTTCCTTCCTTCATTCAAAATTTAGTTGGCGGGAGTGGGGGGAGACCTGGCAGGCTCAGTCAGTGGAGCATGGGACTCTTGATCTCGGGGTTGTGAGTTCGAGCCCCATGTGGGGTGTAGACATTGCTTAAAATAAGAAAATTTAGTCAGCACCAGCTACCATTTGTCCAGCCCTGTGCGAGTCCCTGGGGATGAGTAAGACCTAGACCCCGCCCAGAGGCCCCCTCCTTCCACCTGCCTCTAACACAAGGACTTTGGTCCCCTCTGAGACTATCAAACTGATTCTAGTTTCTTGCCTTGAAGACTCTGTCTGTGAGCCCACCCTGGCCTCTTCTGCAAGAAGTAGGGAGTTAACATTTATATGGCGTGGTGATAGCTTCACTTTACCTCATTTATCACATATCACAGATGTGGAAACTGAGGCATAGCACGGTTAAGTAATTTGCCCAAGGTCCCTCTTCAGGAAGCAGGTAGCCAGGAGTCAGATTTAGGCTGACTGGCTCCAAAGCCCGTGCTTTTAACCATTACCCTAGAATGCCTTTCAGGAAAAGGCAAAGAAGACCATGGGAAAGGAAGAGCAGTGTCCCGCCACTGTGAGAGGCCGGTGTAAGGGAATGACACTTGAATCGTTGTCAGGAGCTAAGGGTTCAAGTCCCGATTTTGCCACCAGTGGTCAAGAATTGTAACATTTTTTAAAGTCTTTTGTTTTTAAAGTAGGCTCCAAGCCCAGCGTGGAGCCCAATGAGGGTCTTGAATTCACTGAGATCAAGACCTGAGCTGAGATCAAGCATTGGATCCTTAGGGTCGCCTGGGTGGCTCAGTCAGCTGTGTGTCTGCCTTCGGCTCAGGTCATAATCTCAGGGTCCTGGGATCGAGCCCCTGGAATCTGAGCCCCTGGGATCAAGCCCCGAGTCGGGCTGTCTGCTCAGCGGGGAGTCTGCTTCTCCCTCTCCCTCGTCCCTGCTTGTGTTCTCTCTCTCCCTCTCTTAAATAAATAAATAAAATCTTAAAAAAAAAAAAAAAAAGAGTTGCAGGCATCCCCCCCCCCTTTTTTAAAGTAAACTCTAGGCCCAAAGTGGGGCTTGAACACATGACCCCAAGATCAAGAGTCATGTGCTCTACCAACTGAGCCAGTTTCTAAAGTGAACTGGGAAAGGGGCCGACTTAGGGAAATGGGTAATTTCATAACCAAGAAGAAAAAACATGGGGCTCCTGGGTGGCTCAGTCGTTAAGCGTCTGCCTTCGGCTCAGGGCATGATCCCAGAGTTCTGGGATCGAGCCCCACATCAGGCTCCTCCACTATGAGCCTGTTTCTTCCTCTCCCACTCCCCCTGCCTGTGTTCCCTCTCTCGCTGGCTGTCTCTATCTCTGTCAAATAAATAAATAAAATCTTAAAAAAAAAAAAAGAAGAAAAAACATGAATTGTACATGGAAGGACCCCATTTGAAATAAGCCTGTAGAAAGCGAGGAGCGTCTGTGAACCCTACTATCAACCAGGTCTGCCTGGCAATTCTGGGCCTGAGCTGGGGAGTAGACAAGTACTGACATGCAGAGGGGATGCCAAAATAGACACATTGGGACAGGAGGTGCTCACCATCACGATGTTGGCTAGATGGGCAGAGACGAGCGCATACACCCCTCCAGAGGAGCCCACGACTGGTGCAGTCATGTCAGCCACAGACACTGCCAAGGACCCTGGTACAGAGAGAAATCAGGAATTCAAGGAGGCTGGAATGCACTCCCCGCCTCGCCCCAGGCCCCAGGCCCTCGCCTCTAGCAGCCTTGGGGGTAAGACCCCTGAGCAAAGGCTCCATCTCCTCTTCCCTTCATCCCTGGAGCCCCCCAGAGGCCTAATTCATGGCTGAAAGAACCATTTGATTCAAATTTCTCCTTTTATAGGAGACTCAGTGGAGGGGAGGGATCACCTGCGGGTCAGAGCAGCCTCTGTCTCACGTGGTGCCACCTGTCGGGGTTCTGGGCAATAAGAAATAGTAGCAGAGGGACGCCTGGGTGGCTCAAACGGTTAAACAGCTGCCTTCGGCTCAGGTCATGATCCCGGGGCCTGAGATTGAGCCCGCATCTCCAGCATCGGGGCTCCCTGCCCAGCAGGGAGTCTGCTTCTCCCTCTGCCTCTGCCTCTGCCCCTCCCCCTGCTTGTGCTCTCTCTCAAATAAATAAAAATCTTTAGAAAGAAAGAAAGAAAGAAAGAAAGAAAGAAAGAAAGAAAGAAAGAAAGAAGCAGAAGCCACGCACGGGCACCACGCATCAGACACTGGCCACGTGCTTTACGTACACCGTCCCCTTTAACCCTTTAAGAAAGGTGACAGTGGCTGCAGAGGTGAGGAAACGGAGCCGAGTCACTCAGTAGGAAGGGCTGGAACCAGGATGTGAGTCCAGCTTTATAGACACAAGGCCCGTGCTCTTGGCCTCGACAGCAGCCACTCCCCAAACTGGTACAGAGGTCACCATCCCTCCTCCACCATCGCTCTGTCTGCTCAACAGCATCTAGAAACCTGCTTGGCATCACCTCCAACCTCCCTCCAGCCAAGTGAAATCACAAAAGGCCAACAGGATCTCCAGAGCAGAAGGTGGGGGGTTCTCTGGGGGAAAAAATGTCCTTGAAAAGTCCCGGGGAAGAGAGAGAGATGATGTCATACCCTCTGGGGGAAAGGAAGGGTGTAAACTCTGGGTCTGGGGGATGACAAACTTTTGTGCTGGGAGGGAAGCCGGGCAGAGAGGAGAAGGGAAATGTATTGTTCTGGTCTCATTTAAGTGTGATCAATGCTTTGGCTTCCAGGGAAGGACACAGGAGACTAAAAATAACTGGGAGGTAGAGCCCAGGGCTCAGAGGCTGAGAGGTGGCCGGCCTGGGTGAGTGTGCAGAAACCACCACTGGAAAATGCCCGCAGGCTCGGGAGCCAATTAGCCGCTGCCTGGGCGGAGACAGGAGGGACCTGCGGCCGAAGGCCAAACTGCAGGTTCTGCGGAGGTGGGGGGTCTGCTCCTTAGGCCCAGCCCCAGGAGCCAGAGTGCCTGACATCCCTGAGCATGGAGAACCCCCATAATATGATCCACCCTCTCTCCCCTACCTGCCCCCGGGACTTCTCTCAAGGTGCTGTGGCTCACTGAGAGCCTTCAAGCAAGAGATCCCCACAGCAAATCCTGGGTCTCAAGGGGGATGTGATCTCCCAGGAAAAAGCACTGTCATGAACTGAGAACTCCCAAGTCCTTCTCCCCTCCCAGGGTAACTATAAATCTTTCTTCTCCCCTTTCATGCCTTCCCTCTGGCTTTAATTAGGTATTGATCTATTGTCAGATAACTTTTTTTTTTTACTGCCTAGCCAAGGGGTCAGCCATATATAACAGAAAAAAAAAAAAAAAAATCCCAGGATGGCTAAGAGGCAGTCAGTGGGATCTGCACGACAAAGGATTCCCACGCTCTCCTGGCGGCCCGCACAGCAAGGAAGGCTGCATTGCAGGGCTGCAGAGAGCTGCCTGCCCAAACAGCTCATTAATTACCGCGTGGACAGAGGAAGCCCCAGCCTCCCTGGGCTGGCCTCTTTCCTCTCGCGAGTCCCACCAAACCGCCCAGCTTCTGCTCCCTCGGTCTCCCCAGTGTGGTGGGATCCACCAGGGGAAGGGAGGCAGTAGGGAAGCCAGCACGGCCCAGGGTCCAGCCTCCCCACATTGACCCTTCTCTCACCCTACCCATGGATAGAAGTCCCAACCCCAGGGTCAGGGGTCAGTTTGGGATTGTGACAGGAGTCTGGAATGGGGGCGTGGCTGGCAAGTCGTGTGACCTTGGGCACAGCCCCCAAATTCTTTGGGCTTTAGCTTTCACATCTGTGAAATAAAGAGGTCTAAGGCTTTCCAATTTCTGAGCTGTGAAACCGTCTTTTCAAAGGAAACTTTACCCACACCCCTACCCCATGAAGCAGAGCACAGGGAGCCTATGGCTGAATGGGGATGGGGTCTGGGGAGTCAAATTTGCCACCCATGGGAGGGGACCTCAAGAGTTCCTTCAACAACCCGAATCTTGGCCTGAGGTCCAGGATCCAAGGTTTAGATCCTGATTCTAGAATCCTAAAGGGAACAGTCTGGACTCACCGGTCATTCCTCAAGTGGCTGCAGATTAGCCCTGGACTAGAGGGAGTGGGAGAGGTCAAATACAAGCATGGGCATGTGTGCCTATCAACAGACTAATAAAGGCCACCCCAGGGGCAGGAAGCCTGGGCCAAGCAGGATTCTTGACAAGCTCTTTGGAACCTAACCTAACAGCTGACAGTTCCATAAGGCCGGTATGAATTCCCCAGAGGTCATGGGGACAGAGGACAGGGACTGAATGGCAAGCTGGAGGGACACACACATGTCTGCACAGCAGCAGGCCCAAGGACTAGCTCTAGTCGGGGCTATGAACTTTCTCAAAAAAATTCTGGGTCCACACCAGCAGGCAGATAAATTGGAGACTTTATCATCATGCACAGCTGTGATAATTTTAGCCTGAAATATTTAAAGAAGGTGTTTTCCAATGTCTCCCTTGGCAGTTAAAAAAAAAAAATCCAAATAAAAATACCAGAACACCTCCCTTTAAGCAATCTAACTTTATTTATGTATGTATTCTTCCATTCGTTCTACAAATATTTGTTGCTTAACATACGCCAAACCCTGCGTTAGGCTCTGGGAATGCACGCTTGGCTTACAATCTATATAATCTATAAGAAAAGCTTGCTGAAGCCTTAAAATACAGGTTTCTACAATATCTAAAATTTCAGCCATGTAATTGTTAGCCAGATGCGAGAGACACATGGGCCTCAAGCCCTGGTTAGAAGCATGGGGCAGAAGAAGGGTTTCCACTCACTTCTAGGACTTCTTAGCCCTTCTGAGAAAACTGCCTATAAAATGGAGGTGACAATACCCACCTCATAAGACTTGGTGGATACAGGACATAATGTGTGAGAATCCTCTGTCATAGGCGGGGTACCAGACGTGCCTGGCGGAGGTCAGCCACCATTGCTACCAACTGTGACGGCCTTGCCTTGGAAATATTTTCACTGGGCAGGAACTAAAGGGTAGGGCCTGATGTCTATGAAGACCTCTCTGGGTTTCTGATAATATATTATCGGCACAAAGGAAAAGGTCTGCCTTTTGGTTCTCATTGCATATGGCAGTAGTTTGAAACGCAGCCTTTGGGGTCAGGCAGCCTGGGTCTGGGGCCAGCTCTGCCACGTACAATGGAGTCTCCTTGGGCAAGTCGCTGAGACACTCTAAGGCTCAGGTTCTGTACCTTGACAAGTGGCAAGTGCTAGTACCCGCCTTAGGAAGGCAGTCCCTTCCTAACTACCAGGTATCCAGTCAGGACCTGGCTGTCTGTGAATGGGACCCCCTCTCGGACTTGGGAGGCACACGGAGTAGAGAGGCCTGCCCTGCAGGCAGAGCCATCAATTCGATCCTGGAGATCGATGACATGATATATGGTGACCAGAGTGCCCTCTCTGGATCAATGCCTCAGACAGAAGAGCACACGTTAGTTGCTTTACGATACAGCCCCACACCCTGCTGGGTAGTTGGCAAGCCCCCTTCTGTCGGTGCGCCATCCCCCTCTGCACTGGTGTCACTGGGAAGTGTCACCAGCACTGCCTCCCTGCTGGGTGTCATCTGGTTTGGGTGAGGCCTGAGTCATCTTGAATCTGATTTCTGTCTTCTGGATTATTGGCACTCCCACCCAATTGACGGCTAACTGCAAGTATTTTGAGTGTCTTTCCTGTTCCTCGCTATTAACCATCTGGGTCTCTGGGTATCTAGGTAGAGAAAATGTGGCTATAAATCTCCAGATGTCAAGACTTGGGGGGGGGTGCGTGGGTGGCTGAGTAAGTCTGGCACACAGAGCTCCTCATTAGACCTTTTGTTCAAGGATGTGGAAGGTACTGAATGCAGGGAGGAGCTCGTGGGGGTGCTGTCCAAGGTGGCCAAGTTTTCAACACTCAGCACAGAGAGAACTGAAAAAGCTGTGGGGCCAGTCTCCCACGCTGAGAGCTCACGAACTAGCAGACCAGCCTCGCATGGGTGGGTGGGGTGGGACCCTGCCCTCTCGGATTCTTGAAGCCACTTCAGTTACTCCCAGGGTCCCTGTTTGCCTGTTGTTTACAAGGTCACCGGTGCCCTGCTCTCCTGATGACAACTTTAATGCCACTCAGAAAGGATTAAGATCTTACTTAAACATACACCCAAAGCCCCCTTGGGCACAGCTGTCAAGGTGAAGAGCTGAGGCGGCAAACCTTGTTAAAAAAAAAAAAAAAGCCAGCTATAAAGTTGGAAACATCACGAGGGAGATCCCTCTGTCCAGAAACCTGGTTGGTGCAGACTTTTCCTGCAGAAACGCAGTCTGCTCTCCCCAGCTCACCCCAGCCTGCCTCACCTCCACCAGGGAGGGAGAGGGGGAGTCCCGCTGGTCATAGGGCACCCCCTTCTCCCCCCTGACTATTCTCAAGGTCATGGTCCTCTGCCATGTGAGCAGAGTCAGCGGGGCCCCAGTCTCCTTCAGCTGGCATGGGTGCTCGCCAACTCTCAGGCCAGACTGTTTCCTGTTAGCAGTGAGTCAATCAAGAGGACATGTGCTGGCCTTGCTGGAGAAGGACCTGGCTCCACCCACACCTTGGATGTCCCTGCAGGAATCTCACTGTCCCCAGCACGGTTTACACAGCCCTCTTATTTCACCTGTTACCTCCCTCTGTAGTCCTAACATCCTACAGGCAAATCTGATTAGTTCCTTCCTAAAACCTAATGGGGCCAAGAGAGGTTAAGGAATTTCCCCAAGCTCACATAGCTTCAGCATGGCAGTGTAAAGAGGAAAGTCTCCTCCCCTTGCCATCACACGCCTCTCCCTGTGGACGGTAATCCCCTTTGCAGCCCCCCCCCCCCCGGGCACGGTGGGGCGATTGGCCTGGAGGACAACCCTAATAGTTAGGAGCCTTGGGGATGGGGTCCAGTGTCCCTGGGAGCCTGGGACTTGCTCAGTCCCACAGGGTCTCCTCGCCGCTCTGGGGAAGTCTACCCCTGTGGACTCGTGGCCCACCTGCCTACCTGCCACAACGCCAGCCACGTAGACAAGCCCAATACGGGTTGCTCCGTGCACCATCTCCAAGGGCACCCCCACAAGGAGCTGCAGTACCACGTTGAGTCCCAGGTGTTCTATCCTGTATAGAAAGACCACACTCCATCATTCATTCATTCATTCATTCATTCATTCATTCATTCAACAAACACTGTATGCCAAGATGCAGGGGATCCAGCAGTGAATTATACCTGCTTTGAGGAGCTCATGATCTGGGTTGGTGGGGGGCAGGAATTACAATGCAGACAGACCATCCTGGAAAGAGCATACCTTGCCTGCCACCTGGGACAGGAACGGTGCAGGGCCTGGGCAGTGTTTGGCCACGTCTGCACTTGCCATAGTGAAGAGGGGGGCTAACCATGGTCGAGATGCAGCAAATCCATTGACTGACACATGAGAAGCCAAGGCTCAGAGAGGGGCATTGCCTGGCTTAAAATCACACAGCCCGGGTTCCTCATGTGCAGAATCTACTCCACTCCCCAGGCCTTGAGGTTGCTCTGGCTCCCTAGTGCATGTGTAAGAGCCACTGATATTTAAAGAGAAAGATGGTTTCAAAACAAGTGCAAGCATTAGAGGCAACTCTTAGAACTTAATAATTCAAAGTTATCCCTTAAGATCTTATACAGGAGACTTCTCCCTCCTGGTGTGAGAAGGGACCCACTTTACTCCCAAACTCCCGGGGTTGGGTTTTCTTATTCTGTGAATACCTCCCTTTTTATACTATCATACATCTGTGACCAGATCTTGTTGCTTAATGGTGTCTAGCTGAGTGCACCTGTTACTAGAAAAACTGTAACATTATGATCACTACATCAATGGGTGCTTTCAAGTTTACAAAACACTTGAACATCCATTATCTCATTTAAACCATGCCTACAGCAGCTGCACAGCTCCCTGGGGATGTTAAGTTATAGGGTAACAGAGCACATCATGGGGGGACCCTGGCCTGGGTCACAGCCCTCGTCCTGGTCTGCAGGGCTCTGCCTGGAGGCCAACTGCTGTGCCACTCAGGTCCACGTGGGCACCTGCCCGCCCGGGAGAGCACCTGTAAGGCAGCTCAGACAGATGAGGCTCTGTCCTAAACTCCCACCACGCCTGGAGTCTTCTAGCCCACACCGACTGTGCCAGCTGAAAGGTTAGAAGCATCAGACAAGTGCACTGGAAAGGAGCCGGGTGGTAGCATCAGACTCAGTCCTTGGTTTATAGACGTGAGCCCGAGGCTAGAAGATGCCAGGTGAGAGGAACCCAGGGCTCCTGCCTCCCAAGCCGAGCTCCTTCCTCTCTACCACCCTGATTTCTGGATTCACGGGCCCAGAGTAGGCCCCCCGCCATCATAGGTCCCCTTGCTGGGTTCTCCCCACATGCTGGCCAACCATCCCTATCTCCTGCCTGCTGCGGCACGGTCCAAGAGCCCCTCTCTCAAAATCACACACCAGGAGACTCATCCCCGGGCTCTCCCAGGCAGACACTGCCCCATCAGAAGCTTCAGCCAGAGAAAGGCCGGAGGCCACCCCTACGGGCCTCAGCTAAGAGCTTCTGTGCCTTGTCCGCTTTGGCCTCCGGGCTTTTATCTCCCAGAGTCAGGGAATGGACAAGGAGACTCT
Source organism: Ursus maritimus (assembly GCF_017311325.1). Classification (NCBI taxonomy): domain Eukaryota; kingdom Metazoa; phylum Chordata; class Mammalia; order Carnivora; family Ursidae; genus Ursus; species Ursus maritimus. The sequence continues at coordinate 39,170,719 of NW_024424897.1, forward strand.
GGAGGCTTGGTGCATGCTTGTTCCTCACCCCAAAGGCTCAGGGAAAGCCAGAGGGCAGTCCCGGAAACAAGACAGGCAGTTCCATCCCCTGTGCAGTCAGAGGCTGGGCAGCCTGAGCAGGGAAGCCACCCCCCACCCCCCGTTCCTTGGTTCACAAGAAGACCCATGCATGATGAGCCTCCCTCATTCTGCTCCTTACTCCTGCGAGAGCAAAGCCTGGGACACGGCAGGCAAAGCATCAGCCTGTGTGAACCATCCCCTCCACTGGCTCAGAGTGGAAACATCCATTGGTAACCACGGACATGGCTCCTCACGCTTCAGTAGGTGCAGCCCAGTTAGGGGTTGGCCCCTGTGCTGCTCTGGAGGCCCGGGGGGGGGGGCTCACAGTGTGGCTCCCTCTTGGCCATTGTGGGTCTTCCTGCTGAGGAATGGGAATGATGGAGCCGTGGGGGCCAGAGTGATCCCTTTCCCATTTCCAACCCCAGGGACAGACCCCCCCCCTCCCCCCAGAGCGACTCCCAGGTGAACGGTGAGCCCTGTCACTTCTCTCTGGAGAGGCTGTAGAAGACACAACACAGGTCTAGTGTCTGGGACTCTGCTTTCCTAACTCAGCACTTTGACTGTGTGAAAACAGTCTACAGCCAAGATCATGCTCTTCAGGGGACTGGCACCTGGGTGGTCACCTGGCCAGCCGGTAGTAGGTCCTTCTCATGAGGTAGGAGGCACCCGTGAGAACCGACTATATGCCAGCCCCAAAAGACACCACACATCTGTCAACAGAAACTACCAGTATTGCTAGAATTCCTCAAAAAGACTCTCACCACCTATGGAGACCACCTCAGGAGAAAAGCACGTTCAAGAAATCTGTCCTTTATTTCACTTAAAGGGCACTCACATACACACAGCGTTTGTGGACAATGAACTTGGTTGCTAACCGCATGTCCTTTTTTGCTTTGGCCACTAGGAAGCTCAGAATAAACTTATAACTTACATTTTACTGCTCTCGTTGTGGGTGGGCTTAAATTGAGCATTTTTGTCCATCTGTTTCCCCTTCCCCGGACACTGTCAATAATTAACTCATATGTCTTGGTATTAGGTAAGTTTCAAGGACCCACCTCAAATGCTGTGCCCAGGGAAATAAAAGTAACCTAAAATGTATTTCAATCTAGGCTCCTGGACCTCCTACTTACCCACAGGGACTCTGGCTAGAGTGAAAGAAGGCAGGTGCTCACCCCGCGTGCATGAAGATGTAGGTCAGGAAGCGCCATGCCTGTGCGCGGAGCTGCGGGTGGTAAACCAGGGAGTTCTTCAGGTACCGTGGATGGGTTACCTGCAGCACGAACTGGTCCAGCGACACTCCGTTGTAGAGGAAAAAGGCAACCTGCATGAAAACCCAGGATGGCGAGGGCCTGTTACTAGACGCAAGACTGCCCGCGAGCCCCTTCGGTGCTAACGCTCGCGATCCCTGCTGGAAGTTGTCCCTTTTCCTCCTCGGAGAACGAGGGACACCTGTAGGGCCAGCATGCAGCCTAGCTTTCAACCACCTCTCCCCCCACTTCTGTTTGATTATTTTGGCTTTTTTTTTTTTTAAGATTTCATTTATTTATTTGAGAGAGAGCACAAGCAGAGGGAGCTGCAGGCAGAGGGAGAGGGAGAAGCAGACTTCCTGCTGAGCCCAGTGTGGAGACTCGATCCCAGGACCCCGCGATCATGACCTAATCGAAGCAGACGCTTACCCGACCGAGCCACCCAGGGGCCCCTCTGTTTGATTATTTTGTATTAAATGGCCACAACATGGCCACATGGTCTCTGTCCGCATCTCCTCGTGCTGGGCAGGAAGCGTTCGGGGGGTTTTAAACTAATTGCAGTGGGGCGCCTGGGTGACTCAGTCGGTTGAGCATTGGACTCTTGGTTTCGGCTCAGGTCATGTTTCATGGTCGTGGGATCGAGCCCCACGTGGGGCTCTGTGCTCAGTGGGGAGTCTGCTTCAGATTCTCTCTCCCTCTCCCTTCCCGTGCTCGCTGTCTCTCTCTCTCTGTTTCTCCCTTGCTCTCAAATAAATAAATAAAATCTTTAAAAAAACCTACTTGTTGTAATAATTTACATACCCATTTGGGGTAGGAGGCAACTCCACATAAGGAAATTTTTTTTAAATTGTGGCAAAACACACATAACATAAAATTTCCCGTCTCATCAGTTTTAAGTGTTCAGCTCAGGGGCATCCAGTGTATTTACGTCGTTGCCCAACCGTCACCGCCACCATCCACAGAAGTCTTCTCATCTTGTAAAATGGAAACTCTGTCTCCGTTAAACGCCAACTCCCCGCACTCTCCTTTCCCCCAGCCTGGCAGCCACCATTCTACTTCCTGTCTCTATGAACTTGACTCCCCCGGGCGCCCCATCAAGGAGGACTCATACAGTGTCTGTCCTTTTGTGGCCGGCTTATGTCACACAGTATCGTGTCCTCAAGGTCCCCTCATGTTATAGCACGTGTCTGAATTTCCTTCCTTTTAAAGGCTGAATACTATTCCTCTGAATATATAGATCACAGTTTGTTACCCATTCATCCATTCACTCAACATTGGGTTGCTTCCACATTTTGGCTATTGTGAATAATGCTGCCATGGAGACGGGTATACTAATGTCTCTTTGTGTCCCTGCTTTTGATTTTTTCGGGTATATACCCAGAAGCGGGGTGGCTGGATCACATGGTAGTTCTGTTTCATTTTCTGAGGAACCTCCATACCGTTTGTGGTAGTGGCTGCACCATTTTTGCGTTCCCACGCTCAGTGTACCAGCGTTCCCATTTCTCTGCCTCCTCGCCAACACTCCACAGGAGCTGATTTTGCAGATGAGTGAAGCATACTTGTTTACCCCTAAAAGAATTTTATTTTTTTTCTAGAACTCTTCCTAAAATGGATCATTCAGGGATGCCTGGGTGGCTCAGTCAATTAAGCATCCAACTCTTGATTTTGGCTCAGGTCGTGGTCTCAGGGTCGTGAGATCGAGCCCAGCGTCAGACTCCGTGCTCAGCCTGGAGTCGGCTTGGGGTTCTCTCTCTCTTCCTCTGCCCTTCCCCCCATTCTCTCTCTCTAACAGATAAATAAATAAAATCTTAAAAAATAAAGGGGCGCCTGGACGGCTCAGTTGTTAAGCGTCTGCCTTAGGCTCAGGTCATGTTCCCAGCGTCCTGGGATCGAGCCCCGCGTCGGGCTCCCTGCTCAGCGGGAAGCCTGCTTCTCCCTCTCCCACTCCCCCTGCTGGTGCTCCCTCTTTCGCTGTGTCTCTCTCTGCCAAATAAATAAATAAAATCTTAAATAAATAAATAAATTTAAAAAATAAAAATTAAATTAAAAAATAAAATGCATCATTCAGGGGCACCCAGCTGGCTCAGTCGGAAGAGCATGTGACTCTTGATGTTGAGGTCGTGAGTTCGAGCCCCATGTTGGGTGTAGAGATTACTTAAATAACCTTTTTTTTAAAGAATAATAAAATAAGATAAAACGCATCATTCATGTCCCCGCGCTCCTCCTCAGTGTGTCTGCACACTCTTTTAAAGCTGTCTCAGGCACTGATCTGAGCTGTAGGAGTGAAGTCTTCTCCAGCAACTGATGGGGTTTTCACTCCTACAGTAAATGCCCACAAATTCCTCAATTTCTTTAAGACTCAGGTCTGCTTCTAAATTTTTCGTCTTCTCCCATACTTTCAGGTTGTCAGCAGGTTGTTAGCCGGGTACTACAACCGGGTTCTTACGCCCTATTACTGATCGGTCGTGAGCCCCTTTTAGTAGCTTCTTACCGTGTCCCTTCCATTCTCTGTTATGGAACCTTAAAATCAAGTTCCTAGAACTGTTATGTAAAACAAAAGCTTTGGGCTTTAGTACAAGTACTTGGAAATAGTTATTTCCGTATTTTCTTCTAGATTGGAGGTTTGTGTTTACATAGCTGAAGTTTCTGGAAATTTGAATCCAATCTGGACACTCAATCTGGCCTCTCTGGATGACTGTGGATAAAGTATTTGAAATCTCTGGTCGTTGGTGTCCTCGCCTGGAAACGGGGATGCCAGTGCCTATCCTTCCAGGGTGGTCATGAGGTTCGAAGGGAGTGAAGTACCCAAAGAGCCACAGCAAATGAAGCTATAATTAGTATGGGGTTCAGGGCCCCCCAGCAGGACTCCCCTGGGCTCTCCCGGGAACCTCTCGGTCCATCTTTCACAAGGCGGGTGGCCTGGCAGCGAATACAGCTCCCGAGGCAGCTCATTATTATTGGTCCTCAAATAGAACTTAATAAATAGACCAACACAGAAAGCATTTGGAGAACGATTCCAAGAATATGGGGGATTAGGCCCATGGCTCTGGAAGAGAAATCTCTGCTGACTCTAGGAGCTGGGGTTGGGGGCCCACAAGGTTGTAGGCTGAACAGCCAAAAGAATTCAGAGTTTCTCACACATGGGCACTGATTCAGAAAGCTGTCCCTTTGGACTCAGTTGCATAAGCAGAAGACGTTTAGAATAACAATAGGTGTGGATGATTCCCAAAGGGGAGAATGTTCTTTCAAAGTGCGTTAAGCCCACATTTACCTGTTCATAAACACCCCTCCCATATGCATTTGGAATGCTTTTGCCTTCAGAAAGCACCACCAGCCACTCTTGCTCTAGCCAGAAGAGTCCTATGGGAGGAGGGCAGGTCTGGTTATCCCCACTTTACAGGTGGGAGATGGAGTCCCAGGGGAGCAAACCACTTGTCCGCATTATTCGCTCAGGGAGGAATTCAAATAACTTGGTTTTAATGAGTTAGCCTGGCTAACTACTGCCCATCAACAAACTTATTGGACCGCTTGTGGTGCTGCGGTTTTGGGAGGGGTGGAAATATGGGGATTCTGCTGTAGTGAAGATGGCTTGGTAATAATCTTCGGGCTATCCTTGTGGTCCAGGGGTTAGAACCACACTTGCAGGCACTGTCATGGGGCCTGACTGCTCAATGCCAGCTGATCCTCAAGCACTCCCTTTTGGCGAGAAGATGCCATCCTTCCCCTCTCGATCTCAGATAGCCTCCTGCTTCCCCACCCCCTCCCCAAGGCTGAGCAGCGCCCTCTCCACCCCCGCCCCCACCCCATCCTTGCCTCCAGCAGTGTGACTGTGATCATGAACCAGGGCGGGGGGCAGCAGGTGTAACTGTCGTAGTACCACTTCCGGTCAATCTCCCGGGGCAGGGTCTCGTAGGCCACGTGGCGGATCAGCCGCTGGGAGAGGTTCAGCCCCTTCTCCTCCAGTAGGGCTTTGCTGCAGAGCCTGCGGTTCCCCTGCAGGATGGCCTGGCGGAAGCTGTTGGACCGCTTGTTGCTCATCTGCATGGACACGTGGGGGGCAAAGGGTCAGCACGGGGGTCTCGGGGCAGCCCTGAGCCGCTCCGCCAGACAGCACATTCCTTGGACCAACCAAGCCTCATCCCACCTTCCTCTTTCTTCTATAATAGTGAACAAGAGGCAATATTCACTGAGAACTCCTGTGGCCGAGGCGGTTCTAAGCTCTTCACGTTGTGTTGGGCTCACTGGATACTCTTAACTGGTCTACCTGTTAGGTAAGGACTAGGAATATCCCCGTTCTACCAAATCACAGAGGGTTTTAGGAATCCACCAGGTTCAAACCCAGTAAGGCTCCGGAACCTCTGCTCACGTTCACTGTTCCCTCCTTCCAGGCGCCCATCCGTCAGCTGTCCATCACAATTCACTGGGCAACTACAAAGTGTGGGCACACAGTCAGACACGGGGGGACTGGACGCGCTCAAGGCAAGGAAGCAAGCAGCAATCATGGTTCCGAGTGAAGGCCGCCGAGGGTGCAAGAAGGCGGGAGCCCAACCTGGAGGAGGTGGTAACTGAGTGAGAACTGAAGGACGATGAGTTCGTGTCCTCAGACATCCTTGCTTGGGAAGAGGTGGGCAGACCTTGGTTAGATGGGCGAGTTTGTAGAGAGGTCTCTAGAACTGGAACCCAAAGTTATGCTTGGGGGAGCCCATCACTCCTGAAGGGGTTTAAGGGGCCTATAATGCCTAGTGAGCCCAGGAACTGGTTCTAGAACTTTGTCTGCAGACCGGTCCTACTCTCGGCAGCCTAATGCTGCCATGATGAATCCTCACTGGTGTCCTGGCTGCCTCGCTCTGTGGCCGGTCCTGCTAACTTCCAGCCTCCCGGGGCCTCTGTCACCTCCCACCTGCCCTCCATAACCATGCTCTAGACCCTTCTTATGGGGAGATAGAGCTCTCCCAACCCCAGAGCCCACAGGGCTGCCTGGGGAGCTGAGGTGGGGACTAGCGACATATTCCTGGGGCTGTGGCCTTAGCAGTGGGCATTTGGCTGATCCTAATGGCAAAATTCCAGAGATGGCTGGCCAGGTGAACAGGGATTTGAAGCCGTGTCAGGAGGGAGTAACCAGAGAGGATCTGCGTTCAGAGCAGGCCAGGTGGAATGAGCTTCTGTCTTCAGTCCCCCTTTTCCCTTCCTGGGTTCTATGGTCTTTTGCCTTGAAAATCTGGCTTAAGGCTCGCCTCCTCCAATAGGCCTTCCCAGATGAACCCCTTCTACTGATTCCTATTCTCATCCTCTCCATGCCTACAAAGCTTGGATCTGGTTCTTGGTGGCACAGGAGGAGTTCTGGAAATGTGGGCAGAGCTTGGGGCTCCAAGTTCAAGGCAGGATCATGTTGTCAAGCTGTTATCTTTTTCTTTTTTACGAACTAGTTTTTTAAAATTTATTTTTAGAGAAAAAGAGAGAGCTCACAAGGAAGAGGAGCAAAGGGGCAGAGGGAGAGAGAGAGAATACTAAGCAGGTCCCACGCTCAGTGCAGAGCCCAACACGGGGCTCAATCTCACGACCCTGAGATCACGACCCGAGCTGAAATCAAGAGTCAGACACTTAACCAACTGAGCCACCAGGTACCCCTGTCAAACTGTTTGCGGTCACTCTTACCACCCTCTCTCCCAGTCCCCGAGCGTACACAGCATACATACGCACACTGCATCCCTGGCCACATCCTGAAAACCGATGCCAGGGGTGGGCTTGACACAAGATCAGGGGAAGCAATGTGCACACACACCCACCATTTGCCTGCACGCTGATGTCCCTAGAACTGAGCTGGGTCTCGGGCCTCATGGGGCTTACAAGGAGAGGCAAATTATTATAAAGATGGGGACTAGGGGCGCCTGGCCAGCTCAGTCAGTACAGCATGTGACTCTTGATCTTGGGGTCGCGAGCTCGAGCCCCACATTGGACAAGGAGATTATTTAAATAAATAAAAAATAAAGATGGGGACTAAAGCTTGGAGAAGGTGAGTAATTTTCTCAAGGACCCAAAGAGTCAGTATTCAAACCCAGATACATTTGACTCCAGAGCCCATGCCAGCCTGTAGGGTACTCTTGTGCCATTAGATAAGGGGGTGGAGTCTTCTCTTGTAGGTGGATGCACCCATTCTAGGCCTTGGTGAACATAGCCCAGGCCATATTTCCGTCCCCATGCATCTTACTGGCAGGCATCCTTGTACAGTACACAAGCTTCACGTCCGTACATGACAACCCTGGCCACCCAGCTGTAATACAGTGTGGTCTGTGCTCTAAGAGAGGACTGGGCAGAGCACTGTGGGGGCTCATTCTGCCTGGGTCGGGTTGGGGAAGGGCTCACAAAGGATGCAGGGGAGTTTACCTGGGGGAAGAACATTAGAGATCTTTCAAAATCTCCAATCTCAAAATCTTTCAAATACTTCATTTTATTTAATCCTTCCGACAACCCTGAAGAGGGTATCCTTTGGCTTCACTTTACGAATGAGAACAACCAGGCTCAGGAGATCTTTCTCAGTGAAAGGCAAAGGCAGAGGCAGAAGCAGGAGCCAGGTCTGCCTGACTCCAGCCCCTGAGCACTCTGCCTTCCTGAGAGCTTCCCTCCCGGAGAGCCCCCTCCTCAGTCCTGGTCTCCAGGGCAGCCGTGCTCACACGAATCCAGGCTCTGGCGGGCTGCTGCGGCTAGAACGTGAATGCAGACACCCCGACAGGAACAAGCAATCGACTGTTGGAGTTCACGTGGGAGACGCCACAGACCCGCAGCTGGACAGAAGCATCTCACTGGCCCAGCAAAGCCCTCGCTCCACCCTGAGCCTGAGCAGGGCATGTGGCAGGCAGGCTGCGTGTGCATGAGCTGATGCATGCTCAAACCCGTGGCCTGGTCTTTGGTGGCACCGCTGGGCTCCAAGTCACGGGGCTCACCTCCACGGCCCCTCCTCCCATGAATCCTGACTGTCCCTACTCCCCCGTTTAGCTCAGCTCTGTCCCCCACCCTCTAGGAGATCTGCTTTCTGGGTCCACTCCGAACAGCAGATTTCTTCACCCCTAAAAGTGCTACAGCTGCTCCCTGCAATCAGGCTAACCTCTGGGCAAAGGCAGGCTTCCATCAAGAGGCAATGAGCACACCTCCAAAGTCTGGACGCCCACATTAGAGAGCTCACTTGGCACTTGGCACCTGGCTTCCCCCATCACCGGTGCCTTTGAATTCTAGAAGCCTGGGGAACCTCACACAGATCAATTCATTCTTGTCTCTCCGTGGGTGACAAGGAAAGGGGTGACTATCTCCACCTCACCAACAGGGGAACCAAGAGGAAAATTCTAGCCTCGTATTCATCCTGCTAGTTCATCCAGCTTCTATCCATGTCCCATCCACCCATGGCGGGATGCTTCCTGCTGAACTCCACTGAACTCCACTCCCACCCCGCCACAGTGGCCCCCATAACAGCACAGTCAGTAACCCCTACTGAGGAGGAAGTCCCTACTCCGAGACCCTGGCCCACTGGGCAGGGTCCACAGGCCTCCCGTCTTTAGCTCCTCCAACAACCCAGGACATCAGCCAGCAGGTCTGAAGAGCTCTGGCCTTCACCCATATGCCCAATGCTCCCAACATCCACTCCCCAGCTCCCCTCCTTCCCACCTCCTCCCAGCCCTCCCTCTCAGCAGAACTGACCCCACCCCCAGCACCACGGGCGGGCACAGATCAACTTGAGTCAATCAACACACCCCATTGACCCAATCTAGGCCAAGGGGAGGGAGGAAATCCCAAGCTTTGTGTGGGAACTACCACAGAGGAGACTGGCCAGCTCAGTCTGGACCTGCCAGGGCTTCTTTGGGTTCGTGCTGACACCGCAGAAGGTAGAAGGGAGACAAAGAGAAACCGTGTCCTCAGGGAGGTTCTTTCACCTTCTGAAGGCTGGACTTTTTCAACGCTGCAAGCCAACAGATCCCTCTAATTGCCTAAAAAGGTCTAGAAGACCTTAGAGAAAGCCATAATCCCCCGAACAGGCCCCTCCCAGCAGTGAAGGCCTCAGAGTGCTCACCAGGTTGACAAAGTCCTGGTAGCAGATCTGCCCATCGGCATGGCTGTCGGCGAGGGCCAGGAGCACCTCCCTTTTATGCGGGTCCAGCTTGGAGCTGTGGCTCTCCAGGAGGCTCCGGAACTTGCCGGTGCTGATGTAGCCTGTGTTGCCAGGGTCAAACTGAGGAAGAAGCACACACAGCCGCAGAGTCAGTGGGGCCCTGCAGGTGCCCCGTCTCCATCACCACTCAGCGGCTCCTGTCCCCAGCCCTTCTGCCAACAGAGGACCGGGCCGCGTCTGGGATGTTTCCAAGGCTCCCATGGGAAACATCCAAATAGGGCATGGACAACCCCTTAAAGTCCTAGAAGGCCCTGGAGCCCTCTGAGATCGCCCAATCCAACCATCTCGTGCATAGATAGGGAAACTGAGGCTCAGAGAGGGTAAGCTTCCTCCTGTCCACCCCTAATCCTAACCCTGGACAAGAGAAGAACAGGAAGGAAAAAGACAATGAGGGGAGGAAGATGAGGAACTTCCGGGGCGTGGACCAGAGGGACTCCAGTGGGGGATGCTGAGGTCCTGGGGCCCCAGGGAGCAGGGGTCCAGCCTTGCAAATCCGGCCACACCTGAATGCTGGCACTTTTCACACCCGAACTCACTTACCCCCATAGCCATGCACACGGGCCTGGGTGGGGCTCCCCAGAGACACCGTGCAGCTTTGCACAACTGCATTCCTCAGCCTGGGGTGGGGGGGACCTTGCCACCCTCGTCTCCCGGGGAGACTCCGACTCACCGTGCCCAGTAACTCTGTGCAGTCTCAGGACTCCCCAGGACACTGGCTGCTCTGGCTGGCCCCTGCACATCGGACAGACCTCTGGCCACCAGCCTGCCCGGCCGTCTAATCTCCTACCTGGGCCTCCTCACTGGGCTGCCGGGTCATGGGCACCAGTGGCGCTGCGTACCCCAGGGTTTAGCAGGAGCCTGGCATGCCTGGCACTCAGTAAACATTTCTTGGGCAGATACATAGTGGGTATTCAGACGAAAAGAAGGGTACTGATCTTCCAGGGAAAGTATCTCCGTTCAGGTAGAAAAGGATCTCATTCGTCTCTCCCAGAGAAGCCCCCAGCCTTTCTGTGCCTCTTCTGCCACCCCTCCTTCCTCACAGGGCCTCCCCAGGGTCCCCCCCACCCAGCACACTCCCTGCTAGAGAATGACGAGAACCGTCTCCGGCCGATGTTGGCAGCTGTCCTCTTCCCCAAGTGCCTCCCCGCAGGGCGTTGCTGGGCCTACAGACGCTGCAGTGGGCGGCTGAGATCATAAAAGGCAAACAGACGCTGTGATGTCCTTGTGTGCAGGACAGGGGAGCCCAGACGGCCAAGCCCACGTGTCCGCCCTTTTCTAGAGAAGGTCAACGGAGACTAATTTCGGAAGGCTGATTCGGTGTGCAGTACCTCTGAGACAACCCAAGAGAAATAGCCAAGAGTCACAAGTCTTGGGCTATTCAAATTCTTCCCAGAGCTCAACGAGGGAAAACAGCCCGAAAGACGCTTATTTAAAAATCTGCATGTGGGGGCGCCTTAACCTTAACCTTAACAGCGGTTAAGCGTCTGCCTTCGGCTCAGGGCGTGATCCCAGCGTTATGGGATCGAGCCCCGCATCAGGCTCCTCCGCTATGAGCCTGCTTCTTCCTCTCCCACTCCCCCTGCTTGTATTCCCTCTCTCGCTGGCTGTCTCTCTCTCTGTCGAATAAATAAATAAAGTCTTAAAAAAAAAAATCTGCATGTGGGGGCGCCTGGGTGGCACAGCGGTTAAGCATCTGCCCCCCTGCTTGTGTTCCCTCTCTCGCTGGCTGTCTCTATCTCTGTCTAATAAATAAACAAACAAAAAAATCTTTAAAAAAAAAAATCTGCATGTGTCCCCACCCTCCATTCCAAATACCAGGTTCCAGGGATGACACCCATTTGGTTCACACCACTGAGTATTTCAGGAAACTCAGCAACTCCCTGAGCCTTAAAGATTTTTAAGGATAAAAATTTGCTGACTGTTTTCATGGGGCCAAACACCTTTCTAAGCACTTTAGGTCTGTAATTTCTTTGACTGCCCGACAACAACTTCGTGAAGCAGGTCCTATTATGAGCCCCATATTACAGATGAGGAAATCGAGGCACAGGCAAAGGAGTACTGAGAGGTTCGGTGGCGTGCCTGGCAAGCAGCATTCTGCACCCGGAGGCTTAGCGCTGGTGGCCGCTGACCTTCATCCTCCAGGGACTGCTCTGGAGCAAAAGTGCAGGGCCCAGGAGGTGAGAGGAGGGAGAGAAGGGGGCCGGACGGGTCTCAAGGGCCCACCCTATGCAGATTTTGAAAGCGGGAAAGAGCCGCACCTGGCAACAGTTCTGAGCCCTCGTTGCTCAGATAGGAAAGTGAGACCTGGACGGGGAGTGGCCATGACAGCCAGTGAGGGTCTCCTTCTGGTGCCTGGGACCCCCTGCATCCCCACAGGCCGACACAGGCCACCTGACTCACCGGCCTGGCCTCACGTGGCCCCTTGTGCTAGGTGGGCTGAGGGTGGGGGTGGAGAGTCCTAGGAAAATCCACTCACCCCCAGTGCCACCCCCTGACACGGTCTGGGGGAGGAAGCCCAATGGCCTCTCATTCAAGAGCAGGGACGCCAATCCCCTCCCAGGGGCTGCCCGGGAGGCTTGGGAGGGCAGCGGGGTGGAGGACTGGGATCAGGCAGGGGCCCCTCTCCCTTGTTCCAGCTCCAGACAAAGAACCACCTGCTCCCCTGCTCTCCCTCCGCCTCCAGGGCTCCCTGCTGTTGTCCTAGTGACAGGGGCTGCCCTGTGGCTCCAGAAGCCCCCCACCCCCTGCCAGTCCTGCCCCCCCCACATTATAGGCTCCAGACTACAGAGAATGAGCTGGAAACAGGCCGAGTCTCCCTTCTCTGCCAAAACTCTACCTTTCGTGCCAGGGCCAGACAAGCCAGACAATGGGGGTCATCGCTACCCTAATAATGAGGCCTCGGGGATGACGGAGGGGCCTAGTGGGGAGGGAGACGCAGGGAAGGGGCCAGCTCCGCACAGGACGCCTTCTCCCCCCCCCCACCACCCGGGAAGATGACAGGCAGAGAGAGGGAGACAAAGGGAGAAAGAATCAGAGAGAGGGGACAGAGCTAGGTCCCATCGCCCCGGAAGAAAGCTGAGGGCTTCTGAAGGAGGCTACACGGAGCATGGCAAAATCCCACCCTCGTCTCAGCCACTAACTAGTTTGTCTAATTTCGAGTAAACATCTCCAGCCATAATTGCCTCATCTATCAAGCGCGCCTCCCGTCCCCGCAGGTTGTGGGGCTTAGAGCAAACGCAGGGCAGCCGCTCTCCAGGGCCGAGGGCGACTGGAGGGCGACTCAGTGTCCCGTTCTTCTTGCCTCATTCAAAGCAAAGCAGGGGGCACCCCTGTCACAGGGGCTTGGCTGGCCCTCCTGGGCACCCCTCCTGCCTTTGGGACTCCTTCGAAGCCAGGTATGGGGGATAAGATCCGTGGTTTGGAGCTTTTGGGAAAAGAAACCCTACAAATGCAATTTTCCTCATTAATGATGTGCTGAAGGCCCCAGAGCTCCCCCCTGCCACGTGCCCCATGCCCTGGATTCATCCAGTTTTAGCAGTGGGTCGCTCTCAGGACGCGGTCTGGGCTGGGCGGGCTCCAGGCAGCCTGACGAGGGCCGGGGCGTGTGTGTGGGGGGGTGTTGGGGGCAGTGGGCTGTGAAAGGGCCGCAGGCAGGGGCCCAGCGGGGAGCCAGGAGTCAGGAGCCTCCTCGCAGCTGCCTCCTGAATGGGGCCCAGCACTGCGGAGGGAGGGGGCAGGCCAAGGCCACATTCAGCCAGCGGAGGATGCCGGCAGCAGGGGGAGGGGAGAGGCTCAGAGTGAGGGCTGACCCTCCCTCGGCTCCCGCCCACCTGCCTCCACCATGAAAAGAGCTGCCAGAGGTTCCTCAGGGACGTTTAATCCCAGCACCACCCAGCCCGCTGGCCCCTTAATCCTCCAGGTCGCCCGTTTTCCCCAGCCCGGGGCCCCACACAAGCCGTGCCACGCACCGCGTCTCGCGACTCAGACCCCTTCCCGGTGCACTCCTGACCTGGACTGGGGAAAGAACCCACCACATTCCCTCAGCCCTCCTAGGGCTGCTTCCCCTCTTTGGGGCAAGGAGTAGGGGGAGGTTTTCAGAAGGGACCCTGCCCCCAGGGGCTGCACCATCATTGGCAGATCATTAACCACGCTGCCTCAGTTTCTCTTCCAATCACATGGTAGGAATTCTCCCTTCTCAGGGTGATGTAAGGGGGTCCATCCCCATCCCTGCACACATAAGCACACCATATACAAATGGAGGTCAGGGAAAGAGATCCACAACCTGGGGGCACCTGGGGGGCTCAGTTGGCTAAGCGTCTGCCTTCGGCTCAGGTCATGATCCCAGGGTCCTGGGATCGAGTCCTGTGTCGGGCTCCCTGCTCAGCAGGGAGCCTGTGTCTCCCTCTCCCTCTGCCGCTCCCCCTGTTTGTGCACACACACTCTCTCTCAAATAAAAATGTTTTTTAAAAAGAAAAAGAAAGAAATCCACAACCCAAACGGCCCATGGGGGGAGCCAATCTTCTCTCCAGTCAAAGGGCTGATGGGACATTTGGGACCAGGATGAGGCAACTCACATCGGGGGTGAGCTCTGTGCTGTCAGAGGGACCCAGTGTCGGTGGCGAAAGGGGCCGCAGGCCAGGGAATCGGAATTCATGGTCTAGGAGAGCTGGCAGGCATCTCTATGGGTCTCAAACTCCTCCGCAGAGTTTTAGGGGCTCTGAGGCCCCGAGAGGGTGGGAGGGGGTTGCTGAGCAGACCCCGCTCTGGAGTTGTTTCACATACTGGCCTTCTGCACAGCACTCGGTGGGACGACATGCTAGAAACTACAGCCAGGAGCTGGTGCAGACCGATTCACATCCAGGCAGAGGGGTGCAGGGCCTGCCCTCTCCTATCATTAGGACCATATGGCTCAAAACGGTTTGAGAGACCCCAGTCCAATCTGGTCCTTTGTTCATTTAACAAATATTTACTGAAGATTGGCCATGTGCCAGACATCGCACCCCTCATTTTCTGGACAGGGAAACAGGTGCAGAGAGCAAAAGAAACTAGCCCAAGGTTACAGAGTGAGTTAGTGGTCAAGATGGGAACAGTTCTGGGTTCCTCCATGGGAATCTGCCCCAGTCTTGCCCTTCCTTGTCTTTCTTTGTCCCATATTGTATATGAAATATGGCCCCTGGCTCAGAGTTTCCCCATGTGTGTTTTGAGGAACACCAGGCCCAAGATGGTGTCTAAAATAAGGGTTCCAAGGTCCCATAAATTTGGGAAACCCTTCTGGAAGGGCTGGATGCATAAAACCATACTAAGGGCTCTGCAAGTTCTCACAGTGAAGAGACGTGTCTGATTTTGTTCAGCCCGGCATTTCCCAAACTTATTGGACCTTTGAGCACCATACTTTCCACAGCAACACGCCATAGAACACTCTTTGGGAAAAATGCGTGAGTCCATAGAGTCATTATTCTTCCTTTTGCAGAACGCAGCCCCTCTGTCCATGGTTCCAAACCAGCCTTTCACCTCCATTTTCTGAGTGGCAAAGGCCCTCAAGTCTGCCGACACTTTGTCTAGAGGCTTCCCGAAGTTAGAAGTCTGCCAGACCCAGGCCGCAGCCCAAGGGTTGAGGGGGATGCTGCCCGGGAGAGACTGAAGAATCAGGGACTGGCCTGAGGGAAGGCTGGGCTGAGCTCTCAGAGAACAGCCCTGCGGGAGCCGGGATCTGCCTGCTCAGCACCCGGGACAGCGGCGCCACATTTCCCACCCCCCTCCCCCCCGCATCTCCCGCCGCTGCCGCTGGCCAGGGAGCCAGGCCAAGTTCAGAGTTTACCCAGCAGCAGTGAAGCATAAGAAAAAGAAGAAAGGAACACACTTATTTTACATCTATTATGTATGTGCGAATTGGACAAAGTGCATTTCCAGGACAACTGCATGTCTGGTCCCTGTTCCCAGAACTCGAATTCCCTTCCTGCTCCCAGGACGACCCTCTCCCTCTTCCTGATGTAGAGAGGCCCAGGATTTCTGAAGGGTGTGGGTACCTTCAAGGACCCGAAGGCAGTACCTGGAGTGCCATCGTGGTGGAGACCTCTCCAGTCCGGAAGGTCAGACCTGGGATCTAAGGAAGGCTCCCATCCCTGGCCCCAGTGTCCAATCTCTGCCCTCCAACAGAAGGAGCCCTGGGAAGTGATCACATGGCATGCATGCGGGGGGCAGGGCAAAGTGCAGGGAGCTGCCCCTCCCCACTTTGGGGACAGTGACCAAGCCTCATCTGCTGGGTCCTTGCATCATTACAGAGATGAACAGAGATGAATTAACGAGGCTACCCGGGGTAAGCCACAGGCTCAGCAGAGTTGTCCCCACCCAAAAGCCACAGCCCCCCAGGGAACCCTGGCCCATTACGGATATTTACTGCCCCATAAATTAGGTCCAGGCCTGCAGCTGCTGAGGTCAGGAGGTGAGGTTATGGGAGTACCAGCTTTCTCTTCCAGTTCTCCTTCCTTGCAAATCAGGATGCTAATTCTCCCCATAGACAAAACCGCCTCACGCCAGTCCCCTGACTTCTCCCCCTGACTCTGAAATACTGATTTTTCACAAATACCTTATTACTTTTTTTCTCACACCAATCCTAGAGTGAGTGTGATTAGTCCCATTTAACAGACATGGAAACTGAGGTACACAGAGATAAACCGCTTGCCCAGAGGCCCTCCCAGTGAGTGGAAGGGGGCACCATCTGGCTTGCTCTAGCTGGGGCTGGAGTGGATTCTCAGACCTCAAGTCTCCCTGGGAAGAAGAGAGACCAGTTCCTGAAAACCAGGTTCCGACCCTCCTGTCCTTGGGTCTCCCTACAGGGAGGCCCAAGGGACCCTTGTGCTCCCCTGGGATTTGGCCAGGCCAGGCCTCTGACAGCTGGAAAAGCTTCTATGATTCTAGGATTCCCAGCTGTATTATTTCTGTTCTTCCAGTTGCCGTGGGACGGGCCTGGGGGGAGGCAGCTTGTCCCTCTCAAGAGGTTTCTCCCAGAAGCCCCAAGATGGTCTCCCGAGCATCCCTCCTGCCCATAAGTCAAACAGCTGAGGTTGGCAGTCCGGTTAGGGAGCTAGAACACTCTTCCCTCTGCAGAGAAGTGGGCATCCTGGCCTGAATCCAGGCTGAGTCGCTGGATAATGGGCATGTTTCCAGAAACCACCCAACTCTCTCAACACCTGGGCTGGAGGGAAAGAGCTCCCAGACTACCCACCCCAGTGCAGGAAGCTGGGGTTAGGAGGGCAATGAGGGGTGGGGCTGGCTCTTTCCTCCGAGCTTTGTCTCTTTCCACCCTAAGAGCCTCTTGGAAGACCCTCTTCTTCTTTTTTCAGAGCCCCCCAAAGAAGGCCTTGGAGACTCTGAGAGGGCAGCTGGGGGCTGTGACTCAGAGGCAGGTCCCTTGGGTCCCCAGGAGCAGACATACTGCCCGCGCTGACTCATCCAGGCACAACCATCACAGCCGCCTGGGGACTAAAGCTGAGTCATAGCCACAAGGGCAGGCGTCCAGGCCCAGGGGGGGAGTCACAGGAGGGAGGGGTGGGACTAGGTGTGAGCAGGGGGCAGGCGGTTGACACCTGACCCATCCCTCCCTTCAGCCTAAACCCATTTCCTCCTGCTGCTTCTCTTGGAAGCCACCAAAGGGTCCCTTGTTCCCAGAAATGAGAGGGCTGAGAGATTCAGGGAGGAGGGGAGTGGGAGCCGGGCAGGTAGGATAAACAGTCACCAAACACTTTCACCTCCTGGGGCCCTTCACCCTGTTTCAGAAGCCACTGGAAGCCGTGTGGACAAACACATACAGCGCCTTCTGCAGAGAGCCCTCATTTGCTTTGTGTCTCTGGGCAAGCCCCACCCCGCCCCCTTGGGCCTCAGTTTCCTCCTCTGTAAAGAGGGGATAGCACCCCTCACCTCACAGGGCTACTGAAAGGTCAAAATGAGATGAGGACCTCTGTGCATGCAGTAGGCACTCAATAGTTGCTCTCTCAAAGAAATATTTACGAACTCAAACCTGTAACTTGCTTCAGAAAAGCTGGTGGGAGGGGCGCCTGGGTGGTTCAGTCGGTTAAGCGTCTGCCTTCCACTCAGGTCATGGTCCTGGAGTCCGGGGATCAGGATCGAGCCCCGCATCAGGCTCCCTGCTCAGCAGAGATGTCTGTTTCTCCCTTTCCCTCTGCTCCCCCTCATGCTCTCTCTTTCTCTCTCTCTCAAATAAATAAATAAAATCTTAAAAAAAAAAAAAAAGAAAGAAAGGAAAGCTGGTGGGACAGAGGTGCTGGCTACCCCGAGTTGCTCACAGCTCAAGATACACACAGACTCATTTCCGGAACACAGAAGCGTGCCCTATTCTCACGGGAGGCCACCGGGAACTGCCAAATGGGACACCAGGCAGAGGAGGCTGGCTCTGGGCTCTGGTCGCCTGATGGCCGGACCCTTCACCCTCAGCGGTGCAGGCATCCAGCCAGTGAGCAGAGGGGACCCTTGGGTGCCACCCCCATCCCAGGCAGCCTTTGTGCCAAAACTTCCCTTCTTTCCCTGCGGAAAGTTCAGGAGGCACGTGGAAGAAGCCAGCTCGATAGGGTAGAAGGAGCCCCAGACCGGGGATCTGGACGCTATAATTCGCCACCGATAACTATTACGTGTCAGAGCTTCTTTTAAGAACAGCATCCATTTTCTGAAGTTCCAGTAACAAGACATGAGGGCCTCGCTACGTACTGTGTCAAGTACCACACACAGGCCACCTCCCGGGTGGTAGTCTAGGCAGCTCACAGGTGAGACCGCAGAGGCTTGGAGAGCTCACCTGGCCTGCCCGTGGCCACACAGCTGGGAGCAGAACTGGGACCTGAGCCAGACGTGTGTCCTCCCCGCCGCCCTAGTCACTCAGGACGCCAAGGAAGCCAATGGAAGGCTGCAAGGGCTGGTGGCGGGAACACAGGTCAGAGGGCAGCAGAACCGGGCTCTAGTCCCAGCTCCGACACGACTGCACCACGTGATCTCAGAAGGCCCCTGACCTCCGCTTCCCCATTTGCCAAATGAGCAGACTGGACAAGATGCTTCCACCAACCTTCTCCTAACCTAGGGGCCTCGAGGCGGGAGCAGCCCCAGAGGGGCCGGCGTGAGCGAGGCAGCCCCACAGTCAGGGCCTGCGTGGGGAGAAGACATTTGAACCCAAGACAACACATGCGGGCCTGCAGTCTGATGTGTCGTCTGCTTGGACACGTGCCTCTCACGCGGCAGGCGGCCTACAATCTCCATCCCTCAGCCCCACCGCTCAACTGCCATCAAATGTAGTTCTGTGAGTGGTCAGGGATGAAAGGGTTAATTCAGCAGGCCTGCCAAGGTCCGAGGGGGAGGGGCGGGGGCAGGATAGGAAAGCTGGCTTTGTGGTGGAGGGACATCCACAGCCTCAAGGGCCCTGGAGGCCACCTGATAAGGGTTGGAGGTGGCAAAGCCTGAGCAAGGGCTCCAGTCAAACTCAGTGCCTCGTTCTGCTGGCTAATCAATGTGTTCCAGGGGCGCCATCAATGCCCCTGCCTCTGGGGCAGATGTTTTCTCTGCGGCTCCTCACTAATCCATTCAGTGGCCCTGTCTGAACCTCTTTTCAGCTCCCAGAATTTAATCCAGCTTGTGGGAGAACTGCAGATGAGGTGGGCTTCAGGGTCAGGCCAAGGGAAGACCGCAGGCTGGAGAGATGGGGGCCAAGCAGGGGAGACACTTGGGGAAAGGCAGCAGGAAAATCCTCCGGGCTCAGAAGTGGCTCCCCTTCCAGGAAAGGCAAGGAGCCGGTTTAAAGAGGCTGCTGCTTTCCTTCCCCGTGGGGGCCTGGATCTCAGAAGCAGCCTTGTGCGTCTTGCAGCAAACTCATTCCCAGTTAAGAGGCAGTTGTCGAATGGCCACTGGGTATCATACATTGGAAAGAGTCTCCTCTTCCATTTAATTCCCACCATTGTCCCTGGAGTTCAAGATCACTGTCCTTGTTTTACAAATGAGGAAATCGAGGCTCAGAGAGCTAACACCACTTGGCATCTGCGACAAAGGCAGTAGGGCTTGAAGCCAGGTCTACCGGACTCCAAAGCCAGGGTTCTGTACCCAGCAGGCCGTCTCAGTTGCTCTGCGTGCTGCTTGTAACACATTTATAATTTCAGTGGTGGGACAATCAAAACTTGTCTGCTCTCCTTCTGGAAGATCAGCAAAGCTGGGGCTCTTATGGGGGCCTGAGACATGCATGCTCCCAGGGGAAGGGGGGGAAAAAAAACCAAATTACTTCTAATCCTTCCTTTTCCTTCGCACTTATCTGAGCTCAAAAGCAACTGTGCTTTGCTGACGTAACAGAACTCTGCTCCCGACACTGTTGCTCATTTAACATTTGCAGATCTTGACGGCATTTGAAGGGTGAACCTGGAAATGGCTTTCCCACCCTGGAAGCCCTTTACGGGTTAAGTGCACTCTGGTCCAGTATCTGCCACTGACCCGCTCCTTGACCTTGGATCCCCGGCGGCACCTCCCTGGAGTTCGGGAAGTGACTGAGACTGCCGAAGAATAACCTGAAAAAGAGGATCCCATGGACCCACATAAAGCAAGGGCTGAAGGCCACGTGACCTGCGCAAAATTACAAACAGCAGCGCGACAGATGAGACATAAAGAATAAACCCACACACATAAAAATTTACCAAGGGATACAATTTTCCAAACACATTAAAGGAAGTGTTTCTTAGTAAGTGCTGGGATAACTGGATAGGAACAAGGTCAGAGGGGCGCCTGGGTGGCACAGCGGTTGGGCGTCTGCCTTCGGCTCAGGGCGTGGTCCCGGCGTTGTGGGATCGAGCCCCACATCAGGCTCCTCTGCTGTGAGCCTGCATCTTCCTCTCCCACTCCCCCTGCTTGTGTTCCCTCTCTCGCTGACTGTCTCTATCTCTGTGAAATAAATGAATAAAATCTTTAAAAAAAAAAAAAAAAGAAACAAGGTCAGGATGGAGTAAAGGGTTAGGTGATTTCTTTGGTCACAGAAACTGTAGTAGGAAATAGAAGTGCATATTTATAAGATCTGAAGAGGGACGAAGACTGGGGCGCCTGCTGGCTCCGTCGGAACAGCGTGCGACTCTTGGTCTCAGGGCTGTGACTTTGAGCCCCACGTGCGGCGTAGAAATTGCTTAAGTAAATATATAAATAAACTTAAAAAAAAATAAAGGGGGATGAAGACTGTCTCAGGTCCAAAGCAATAGAAGGAATCATGAAGGAAAAGCTCAACAGATTCATGTATAGAAAAATAAGACATTTTGTACCACGATAGTACGCTAGGACGACAGATTCTTATTTAGGTAACTCTAAAATCTAATATTTAGGAAAAACGTTTCGATCTCAAGCACATGAAAAGATAATTCCCGCAAGCAGAAGTGGAAATAGGAAACAAAACGTATGATGGACAGTCTCGGGGTTGAATGATGACCTCCAGGTTTCCTGCCTGCTATAATTCCCGGGACCCACAGGGAAGAAGTCAGGGGTGGGGTAAGGAGGGCTGGCATGCTACTCCCCTGCTTGAGAAGACCAGCCAAATTCCCAGAATATGGGGAAAGGGGGACAGGTAAACCTCCAAGGGACTGGGGTCACCTGTTTTCTTCACTTCCAACTCCCACAAAAGGCATCCTGACCATTTAGTTGACGGGTGACCATACAGGACCAAAGGGCCAAGGTCATGGCTTCTAGTTCTTGGGGTTTAATTAGCTTCATGTTGGGTCAAAGCCACTCCATGTGCTGAAGAACCAGACAGCACAGAGGGAACTGGTGCGACGCCAGATATCCTGAAAACCTGGGGGAGAAGTCCCAGCAGGTCCCAGTTCGAAACTGGGTGTTCACTGGTGTTCCCTTGACGGAGGAAAGAAAGGAGGACCAACTGGGGCCAGCTTCTCAACCCATCGACCTCTGGAGGGTGAACACATCAGTTCGTAGGGACTCTGACAGGTGTCATGAACCCCACCCCACTGATCAGTTTGACTGGTCAGGGCTGTCTATTTTGGATAAGATGGTTGGGGGGCTGCCTCAACCCCCAGTCAAATGTTCCTTCCTAAATGCACCAAGGTCCCCAATCCTCAAGTCCTACCGTTAAGCAGGCCCACAGGAAGAGGCAAGGGGAAAACCCTTCCAAATTCCAAATAACCTCACGTTCTGAAGTTGTACACCCCTTCGTGAAGCTTCATGGCTACTCTCCAGTTAGCGCCACTGGGGAATGGTCCAGGGGCAGCTTCACGATGTAGGGGCGAGGAACACCGAGGGACTGGATCTCTGCCAGAGGGCAAGCACTGCTCAGGAGCAGCGCTCCTTAAACACAAATCACCCACGGGAGGGAAGGCGACAGAAATGCAGTGCTGCTGATGCTTTTTTTTTTTTTTTTTTTTTTTAAGATTTATTATTTAAGAAGGAGAGGGACAAGCAGATTCCTTACTGAGCACAGAACCAGATGTGGGACTCGATCTCATGACCCCGAGATCATGACCTCAGCCGAAACCAAGAGTCAGATGCTTAACCAACGGTGCCCCCCCCAGGCGCCCCCAGAAATGGGCTTCTAATGCCATGTGATGGATGGGGACTAGACATAAGGGAGAACTTACTGTGAGAGAAAATGGTTTGCCCAGGGTTCTCTGGGAGTTTCTTTCCTAGAATTAATTTTGTCTGTCTGGCACGGTTTCCGGGTGGGCCTTCCCAGAAGCAGGGGGATGCTCCCGCGACACGAGGGACCTCCCTCCAGTGGGAGAAAATGGATTTCAAGGACCACCCGCCAATATGAGTTGCTACACAGTCTCTCTGCTCTCTGCACACTGTCTCCTCTCTCTGCTCCAGATTCTTCCTACTAAAAGTTTTCCTCCGTTCACCCAAATAGTTCCTTTTAAAATGTAAACATACACAGAAAATTAATCAAATGAGAAAGACAGACACAGAGGGAAAAAGAATGATACACTTTGTTCTAGGTTCTGATTCTAAATCTGGCAGGAGGTGTGAAGGGCTGGCAGCTTGCTGGTCGTGGTATCGGTGGCAGCAGGCGGCCCCTCCTGCCTCAGGGCGGCAGGCCAGCAGCTGCTGTGCTCCCAAGAACTGGAGGGAGAGTGGGTGGCGAGTGGGAGCAGAGGGAGCGATGCACTACCCCGCTGGGACGCTAGGATGGGAGCCGAGGCTGCTCCCCAAACCAGAGCCAGGCCTCATGCTAATGTGGGTGACACCAGCAAGTGTCCCCCCCCCCCATGATTTTCCAGCTGTAATTCCAGGTCTCAGTCCCATTTGGTGGGTTCCTCAAATTGAACTGGTCTGTCACCAAAGCTGTCATTTTTGCCAACACCCCACCCCCACCCTGATTTTCCCTTTTTCCTTCCAGGTTCAGAATCCCAAAGTTATCTGTGCATTTCGCTCATCTACTCGGGTCCAGTGAGATCTTCCAATTCCCCCATTGCCACAGCCCTTTTTCCCTTTCCGTTCTGGGCATCCTCCACATCCATTCACCGTGGCAGGTCCCTGTCTACTCTCTCTCATGCCTGCCATCCACCTTACCTGCGTCCCACCAGCACACAGGACCTTTCCAAAGCTTTGCTTGAATCCCTGCTGAAAATACTTTCAAAGGCTTTCCCTGCCCACAACAGGATGAGGTCTAGTCCAAGCTACTTTGTCAGCTTTATCTCCTTGTTCAACCCAACAGGTTCCCTCTGCCCCAACCAGACTGGGCTCTTAAAGTTGCACAAACTTACAGCATAATCCTGCCTACTGCAGGGCACAGCGCTCACTAGTCCCCCTGCACTGGGACATCCCTTGCCTCTTCTCCTCTGTACTGGGGAATGAAGAGGGAAAGGGAAATACACAAAAGCTCTCAACACCGTACTAAGTAACGAAGACACTGTTTCCTTGCCAAAGGTCAAACGTCCATCAACAGATTCCAAAGTTCCCAACTCCATTCCCCACACCTAGACGCTAGGCGTTGCAAACAATCACATACTATTTCCCATAACTCTCTCATCCCTGCCGCAAAGTTAGAGTCAGCTTTCAAAAGAGCCCATACTGTGAGTCACCCTCCAAGGACAGCTGAGAGTTGACTTCAGTAGTGGCCATGGATCTTTGAAGGTGGAGGTAAAAAAGGAGAGGGGATATTAACCTAAGCCCTTCCCCCACCTCTCCAGTCCGAACTGCAACCCCCCCAACCCCTGAACCCCGCACATAGGGAATGTCCCAGGCTTTCGATACCTATTGTGTAATTTCTACATGGTCTAAACCCAGCTCTGGTGAGGCAGAGTTGGGAGGAGGAGGGAGCGAAGGATCTCTCAGGGGAGCCCACCGCCCGCTCCTGAAACCTGGAGAGCAGTGGAGAGCCCTGTCGATCAGTCTCAGAGATGCACTAAGCCACGCCCCCACCACACGTCACCATCTCAGGAGTGCAGAGCTAGGGAAGCCCACGCAAGCAGGGAGACTGATTGTGGGGAGGGCTGGAAGGAAGTGGGGGGATTTAACTGCTCACATACCTGATCAAACAGGACCTTCCAGTGCTGGTAGAGGGGGAGGCCATGCAGAAGAGGAGAAAGAGGAGAGAGAGAAAGAAACACACACTTATCACCAAGGACTCTCTAGCCCCCTGATATTCCTGACACAGCCTCCCAGCTGCTGCCCAGAGTCAGGAACCCGCCACCAGACACCAGGGGAAACCTGGGAAGAGCTCCCCAAATGAGTCTGCACTAGGCAGAGAGAGGGAACTCGGGTTGGGGAGGGGGTATGTCCCTCTCTTGGAGACAGGTGGGAGGAGGGATAAGCAGAACAAGGGTGATTCTCAGCAATTACTCAATAAAGGCATCCAACTCTATCCAAGGGCCTCTGATAACTTCTGCCTAAAGCTCGTGTCCCTGTCTACTTCCACACCTGGGGACGCACCCTGCTGCAACAGTCGCCACCTGCTCACGGCCAGAGAGCCCTGGTCAGAAGAACGCAGCCCTGAATAAACACTAATCTTTGCCTGCAGTTTGGGAGGAGGGGTCTCCGGAATGCGCCGAAATCTGAACAGTCTCTCCAAGGCTGAGTCTAAGTGCTGAGTACACGAGCCTGGTGCGTACAGGGCTGCGGGGTCGGAAGCAGGTGAGATGTCTAAAGGGGTCCTGGCTTCACTCCATCTCCCTACCCTGAGAGTGGGCTAGGGCAGGGCAGAGTGTCTCTCCAGTTTTTCACCTCTATTTGCAGGTTAACCTCAGGAGGGAGTAGCTTAAGAAATCCCAGTTCCCAGGACTCCCCAGTGCCCGCTCCGCCGATGGCTCCCCCGGCCAGTGGGAAGGAGACTCCAGCAGCAGATGGCAGGGAAGCCCTCTGGGGCAGCCCCTCCCCATCCTCGCCCGGGGGGCCGTCGCTGGCACCGACTCGGTCTGGGACTCCTGGGCTCTTCTGGAAGCGACACCGCTCCCAGCACTCCGCCTCTCCCTCCTCCGGCCGGGTTCAGGGACCCGGGCCGGCTTGAATTTCAATCAGTGTCGCGACAGGGCAGGTGCCGGGAGGGAGCTAATCCGGAAGCGAAGAAGGGGGTCGCCAGGCCGGTCGGCGCTGCCGGGTTCCGGGGACTCTGCGGCGCCCGCTCCTTCCCCGGGCTCAGAGAGCCCGCAGGTCGCGAGTGGGAGGGGAGGGGGAGTCACTGCTGTGACGCCGCCGCCTCTGCGGGAAAACGCCGTGTCCCGGGCACTGCACCAGCCGCGGGGAGGGGGCTCCCGCGGCCGACCGGTCCCCAGCGCAGCGGCGGGGCTGCGTCCCGCAGGGAAGCCGCGGAGCCCGAGCGGGGGGTGGCGCGCGCGCGTTTGGGGGAGACCGGTCCCTCCGCCCCCTCCCGCCCGCGGGGACCCGGCCAATCCGGGGTGCTCCCGCGTCACCTTGAAACCTCTAAGTTGCCCCGCGGGGGCAGCTCCCCTTTAATGCCCCCCAGAAAGTTTGCCCGGGCGGGGGAGGGGGCACTCACGTCCTCAGGCGCCGCCGGCCGCTCCTCGGCCTCGGGTTCCAGCTCCTCGATGCGCTCCGCCTCGGCGCAGGCTGCCACTGCGGGGCCCGGGCTGGGGTGCTCGCCCATGCCGCCGCGGGGTCCAGGGCCGGCGGGCGGCTGCGGGGCTCGTCCCGGGGCGCCGGGCTAACTTTGCGCCGCGCCGGCCGCGCAGCTCCAGGGGCTCTGTGCGCGCCGCGCCGCCTCCGCGCCAGCCCCGCCGCCCGCGCCCGCCCCCATGGCCCCGGCCCCCGCGCCGCCGCCTCGCAGCCACGGGACGCCCGGCCCCCCGCCGCCAAACTTCTCGGCGCTCGCGGCCCCGCCGGCCTCTGCCTGCGCCCCGACCCCCACGCCCGGCTGCGAGGCGAGGGCGCCCTTGGGCCGGCCCCGGCCCCGCGGCTCCCCGCGCTCCCTTCCCGCTTCCCGCGGCCCCCGCTCTGCGCCGGAGTCTCCTCCTCCCCGCGGACTCCTCGGGGGCGGCGCGCGGGCGGGGGCGGGGCTGCTCCCGGGGACAGCGGTCCCCCGCCCCCGGGCGCCACCGCCAGAGCCAAATCGGTCAGAGCGGCGAGGCCATGGGAGGGGAGGGGGCAGAGCTGCGGCGGGGTTGGCGGGGAAGTGGCTGCACCGCCCGGGGCGGAGGAGGGGGGTGCGGAGGGGAGTGCTGCGCGGTCCCTGGCCCCATTACCGCCAGCCTCCATCCCGGGCCCGGGTTGGTCTCAAGGCCGGAGTGGGGTGCAGTGCCCACTTCCCGAGACCCACTGGGTTAACGTTCACTCGGAGGCTGCAGATGGGTGAAGGAGGCAGGGGCAAGGCTTTTCCTAAGTTGGCAACGTCAGGGTTAACTGGGAGTGAATTGGGGCCGGGATGCTGGGAGGACGGGATCCTTCTCTCTCTCCCCCTCCCTTGGGTCTCAGATTCTGGGAGGTCCAGATACTCCCAGTAATTCAGGGATGGGAGAAGTCAGATAGGGCCGGTCGGGACCCCAAATCCTAAATCTTGCCCTCCCTACAAAAGAGCTATGTGACTGTGCCCTGGCTTCATTTGACCAGGTTGACAGAGGCAAGCCCAGAGAAGTGCCCCAGCTGGGAGAAGGGTGGCAAAGAAGCTAAAGTCGTACTGAAGTTAGATCAGAGGAAGAGGGGATCTTATAAGAAATGGGTGTTGTTTCCCTGCGGGAAAGCCCTCCCGGGAGATCGTCTCCCAGAAGCAGAGGCTCTGCCTCAAACTGGTCCAGTGGTCAACTAGGACAAATGCCACCTCTCCCAAGAGGCCCAGGGACTCACTCCTGGTCAGTCAGTGCCCTTCCAGTCCTCCTCCCAACACCCGCCCACTCACCGGTCTTTGCTCCTCTCTCTCCCTATGAGAAACGGAGACTCTTTTCCAACAGAGAAAGTTGCAATTAATGCTCTCATCATCATAAAGCAGGAGCACAACCCAGGCCCCGGAATCCAACCTGTGACTGGCTCACCCGACAATGACTATTTCCCTTAAACACAGAGGAGGAAATTAACTCTGTCTAATTAGGTGAGTTTGCTACAGACACCAATTTTCATCTCGGTTTCAGAAAGTGTGATCATTTCAACTATTTTTGTTTCTCACCACCCTCCCCCATCCCTACTCTACTAACAAGTCAAGATCCTGCCAAGATCTCCTTGTAAATAAAACTGTCTGCATAGGGTGTGATTTTGAAAACAGCCTTCAGGGGGACAGAAGAGAGGCCTACTTCTTTGTGGAAAGATGCCTGCCTGGAAGGACCAAAGGAAGCATGGGGCCCTGGGTCCATATCACTGCCTCCTCCCCACCCTCCGGAGTAGAATTTACGTGATCTGACCTGTCTGGGTGCTGGCTGTGGGAGACACAGATCTCTGGGATGGACCAGTCGTCCAGGAAGCCTGGGGTGGGGGGAGGGGAAGAAGGGCTCAGAGAGGCGTCAGCCACTCTGCTGAGATGTCCAACAGCCCTGGACAGTGTTCCGACCCCAGCTGCCCTTTGGTTTCTTCAGCCCAGGGGCATCTCTTATCAACAGATCCAACTCTGTCAACCCCTCAGGTGGAAGGGACCCCAGCAGGCTCAGTTCTCTGAACACTGACTGAGCTCCTACTGAGTGCCAGTGGAATACAGAGATAAATAGGATCTGGACCCTACCTTCCAGAAACTGTTTAACTGGAGATAGCCAGGGAAGTCCAGGGGGCATAGAAACCCAGAAGATGGGGTTCTTGAGGGTCCAAGAAGGCTTCCCAAAGGGTATGCCCCCAGAACCAGGCGAAAGTGAGAAGAAACCTGAAGGGAAGGCGTTCTAGGCAGAGGGAACAGTGCAGGCAGAGGTGGGGCACGGGAAGCAGCATGGTAGGGCAGGGGAGCTATGAGCAACCTGGCATGGCTGCCCACGAGAGCAGGCGGCTTCACGTGAAGAGCCCAGCCTGGAAGGGATGGTTTGAAGGGCTGTGAATTTCCTGAGAAAGGAGCTTTGACTTTACCTAAGGCCATTGGGGAGGCATCGAAGGACTGTGAAGAGCAGAGTAGTATTTAAAAAGATCCTTCTGGGGGGCGTGTGGGTGGCTCAGTTGGTTAGGCGTCCGGCTCTTGATTTTGGCTCAGGTCATGATTTCAGGGTTGTGAGATCCAGCCCCATGCTGGGCTCCGTGCTGGGCATGGAGCCTGATTAAGATTCAATCTCTCTCAAAAATAAATATAAAAAGATCCTTCTGGGGGCACCGTCAGTTGAGTGACTGACTCTTGGTTTCAGATCAGGTCATGATCTCAGGGTCCTGGGATCAGCCCCATGTTGGCCTCTGCACTCAGCTGGGAGTCTGCTTAAGATTGTCCCTCTCCCTCTGCTCCTCCCCACTGCATGCTCACTCTTGCTTTCTCTCTCTCCCTCTCTCTCAAATAAACAAATAAATCTAAAAAAAAAAAAAAAATCCTTCAGCTGGAATATGGAAGATAGACCAGGCGGAGGTTGGCCCGAGCAAAGGAAGATGGGAGACACCATCCAAGGAAGAGGTCATGAGCACAGCAGCAATTAGGGGAGAGGGAGGATCCGAGAAGTCTCCAGGAGGGCATCTTGTTTCTCTGTCTGCCCTAGGAACATTTCACCTGCACCAGAAGTATTCTAGGAAAGAATTCCCAACCGTTAACCGAAGCTTCCTTTCGGGAGACTGCTTCCCTTTAACTGGCCCCCGCTGGAAGGAGAATGGCCAACTGGACTTGGAGATGCGCTGTAACATGCAGCCTCCTCCATGCACCTGAGGCCGGACTCTCACTGTTCGCATTCAACGTAGCCTCCGCCTCACCAGCCAGCCGGGCCCAGGGAATCAGCAGCTAGAGACACCCAGCTCCCCAGCAGGCGGTGGGACCCCTCTGAGGGATGGGAGTGGCCAGGCTGTCTGAGAGCTTTTGGGCCACTCTGGACTAGGATAACCTGAGGACTGGCACATTCAGTGTCACACTGGGGACAGAGGAGGGAATGGGCGTTGGTGCCTGCTCGCTTTCCCTGGATGGCTGCCGTGGGCCAGGCACTTGTTAGAGAACCGTACACAGGGCCCTGCCCTCAGAGAACCCGAGGTCTGCTGGGAAGTGACAGCAAACAAGGGCTGATTGGCTTTGATTGATACCCTGCTCTTCATTTTGTCAGTGCTCCACACCCATGACGTCTCTTGAAGTTCCTAAGGAACATTCTTTGTGGCTGCAGTGCAGGGTAAGAGCCTGGGGGGAGAGCAGTTTGAGCTCCAGAGAGTCACACTCAGTTCAGAGAGGAGCCTCGAGAGATGGGGCAGCTTTAGGGGAGACAGTGTGGAAGGGTTTTTGGGTGGAGGGAACCATCGCGGCAAAGGCACAGAGGTAGGAAAGCCACTGACGGCATTGAGAACAGCTCAGAGGGTGAGCACCGAGTGGCCAGGTGGTGAGAACCATGTCTCCAAAGTCCTTGAGTGCTGGGCTGAGGACGTGGGACCTCACTCAGTGGGCGATGGAGAGGAGGGATAGCTTCTAACTGGAGCAGCATTTTAGGAAGATTAAGTTGGCAGCAGCTCAGGAGTGCAATTCAACGAGCACATTGCAAGTGTCCATTATTTGCCAGACCCTGGCCGAGGTGCTGGGAACACAAAGGGAGGAAGACCCAGGCCCTGGCCTCCTGGGAGAAAATCAGATAATCCTCTGATTACAGCTCAGGAAGAAAAGGAAGGAGGGAAGAGGAAGAGCTGTTTGGGGTCTGAGTCTCTAAGATGCACCCCCCAAGAGAGGGCGGAGTTTTTAAGGATCTGGTGCTCTGAACCTGGGGGCTAGAACGATGGGTGGCCAGTGGTGAGCTGAGAAAGCCAGGGGGAGCCCCTGGGAGGGGGAAGCGGGGTGAGGGGAGCCAAGAAGTTTGTGGACCACATGAGCTAATGAGAAGCCAGGGAAAGAACATTAAGGGCTGTAATTACCGCCCAAAGCAAATGGCAGAGCAGAGCAGGGGGTGAAAGGGGGGTGTGATTTTCTCCAGAACTTCTCCAGCTTGGGCCTCTTCTCCAACAACAGCTTCCCATTCTGAGGTCTCCCTCGGTCAAGTGTGAGCCCCTCAAGTCCCTTTCTCTCCCTAAAGCAAACCCAACCTGACCCTTGCAGACCCCACTCACCACGTGCAGTTCCAGTCTTCTGAGAGACCTGCACACGGCCCCGAGCGCTGCCGTGTGCCTGCCTGAGATGAACACATGAGTTATTTTTGACTGAGATCCAAGCCCTAGCCCTGAATTCTTTTGTCTTGCAGGAATCCCCCAGTCATGTTTGAAGCCTGCAAGTCCGAACAGCGGACGCCGCTCAGGGAGGAGACCGCCACTTGGAATCCAACCACCCTCAGTCCCAGCTCCCACATTCTTCCATTATTGCCCGCTGTCTTGGAGATCAAACGGCACAACGCTGCTTTGCTTTCGTCTCTTGCCTTTCTCACTCCCTCCAGGGCCCCCAATTGGCTGAGACACTTAAATCGTTTCGGAAGGATGTCTAGGTTCGCAGACACCAAGCCCTTTCAAAGAGAGGCGTGGGTTCCCAAAAGTAAAGCTCAGAAGGGCACAGAGGACACTCTCCAGGTTCCAAAATGTAGCCAGCCACATGTTCAAGGGCTTTGCTGGCTCTCCCCTTCCTTCTCTGCCATCTCCTCGGGGCTCGGCTGGTCCCCTGGGTGCCTTTTCTGGACTCTCTTTGGGCCTCCAGCACTCTGTGGGACCTTTGGTCATGCGAAGGGTAGGATCACACGCACCTCTCCGAGGCACGCCCCTCCTTCCCAAAGCCTTTCCTTAACCCTCCAGCCCAAACGGACCCACTCCTTCCTCTAGCTAGGTTTTATCTTCTTTATCCAAGAATGTCTGTTCCTTGAAGAAGAGGAGATGGCCTGTTTAGTTTTGCATCCATTGTAATCTTCAACGTTGCGCACCGTAGGAGCCGAACAAATGTCTGTTTAATGAAAAACAGAGCATGTCTGTTGATAGGACATGAAGTCTAATTACAGAGTTATTACTCTCAGCCCCCACCAAGCAACGAGTTTGATGTTGTGGAGAAAAGATCCTTCTGCATAATAAAAAACCAATCATATGCCTGCTGCCTTTATGTCAGAGCCTGTCATTCTGTCATTCTGTTATTCCATTTGTGGGTCTGTCGTTCCATTTCATCCCCCTAAAGCTGGCTTTTTCGAGGTGAGCAGAATGGGTACAATTGCCTCCATTTTACAGATGGGGACACGAAAACCCCCTGGGCCCAGAGGAACTCTGAGTCTCCATTCCTCTCACCAAATTTCTTATTTTAAGAGTGAAGGTGTGGTGGTGGGGGGGTGGATGTGGTGAGTGCCCTTGGCCCCAACTACCGGTCTGCCCCCAGGGCAACCAGGCAGGGCTAAGTCAGGGTGCCCAAGCGAGGCTTGTCCAGTCGCAGGCCCCTATGCGTCAGGGGATGGCTTTGGCTTCAGGGAAAAGCCACTGGGCTGTTTCTCTGCTTTGTTTCTCTCTCTCTCTCTCTTTTTTAAGATTTTATTTATTTATTTGACAGAGATAGAGACAGCCAGTGAGAGAGGGAACACAAGCAGGGGGAGTGGGAGAGGAAGAAGCAGGCTCTTAGCGGAAGAGCCTGATGCGGGGCTCGATCCCATAACGCCGGGATCACGGCCCGAGCCGAAGGCAGACGCTTAACCGCTGTGCCACCCAGGAGCCCCTCTGCTTTGTTTCTCTTAAGCTGCCTGTGCAGTCCCCTCCCAGAAGGAGGGGGACCGTTCGCCTTTATTCACCGCAGCACAGGGCCGGCCTCCCACGACAGTGTTCAACCGGCTGTGTGGACAGGACAGGCCCCGAGGCCCAGGGTCAGCCTTTCCCCTGAGCCTACACTCCATGAGGGCAAGGACTTGGTTTTATTCGCTTACAATAGTGGCCGTGACTCCTAGGACAATTCCTGGCACGTAGAAAGCTCTCAAGAAGTGTTTGCTCAACGAATAAACCTGTCCCACTGCTACTTCTCCAGGCTGAAGGAAGGCACCCCAGAGGTCAGAACTCCTGGGAAGTCTGCCCGGCACCTGGCCACAGAGGGCTTTCCGGGCCTCCTCTGGGAAGGAATGTGATACATCCCACACCCACTCTGGTGAAGGGCTGCAGTGAAGAATGCCTCAGGGCCCAGGAGGCAGGCTTTCCGAGGATGGGGACACGGGAGGGCAGCAGCCACAGCCACCACCGCCTGGGAACGCCGGGCAGGGGAGTGAGACAGCGGGCACTCAGATCTGCTTCCTGCATCTCTCAGCCGCGGCCCGAGTGAGGCGGTGTGAGAACTTCTCGGCGCACATTGTAAATACCATCTGTCACACTGCCTGCCCAGACGCGGCCTTCCTCCCTGGAAGGAAAGCGTTCTTTATTCTTTATGCAGAACGCACCCTACTTAAGTGCTGTGCCACCGGGAGAGGGAAAGAAAAGCCCAGAAGAGGCGAGGACTCCAGGGACCTGCCCTTGGATAGCAGCTGGTCAGGAGGGCTTGGCCATCTCAACTCTTTGGGGGGTTAGGAGGCATGCATTCTCCTCCTCGCTCTGCCATCAGCTTGCTGTGTGACCTTGACCAAAGCACCTCACCCCCGTGGTCCTCCGTTGTCTCATCCGTAAACGTAGATGTCAGACTAGATGGGCTGTGACCTCTTCCCCCGCCCTGAAATATAGCTGGGTCATTTGGACCCTTCTCCCTCCTGCTGCTTGTCCAGAAGCCTGTTCACTTCCCATCACCCTTTCCACCTGGGCTGGTTGGGGGAAATACAGATCAGGACGTGATTCCTTAGTACTTGCAAGCAGGCTCAGGAGGCAGCAGGCCCAGGAGTCAGCAGACCTGGGTTCTGGTCCAAGCTCTGTCATTCTTTAGCCATGCAACCTTCGGGACTAAGAGATTGCAGTAGAAGAATCCATCTCAAAATCCCACAATCTCCGACTTTCCATTCCAAAACAGTGCCTATAAACGTCTTTGCAGACTGAGGATGGGACACAGAGATGAATGAGACCTAGTTTCTGCCCACAGTGAGCTCTAGGACAGGTGGGGACGACACGCCAGAAAATCCTTCCGGCACAATGCTATTGGTGCTGAGTAGAGATGTATGCAAAGCACGTGGTGGCAGAAAGGGGGGCCGAGGAGGGGATGCCGGAGCTGGATCTTAAAAGACCAAGTAGGAGTTTGCCAGGTGGATGAGGGCTTGGTGCGTCCAAGACAGAGGGAACTGCATGTACCAACGCAGGAAGGTGTACATCTGCATAGAAACGGCCTCCTCGTTGTTAGGTGATGGGGATATTCTGCGAGTCTTTGCACTGACTGCTTTCTCTCCTACCCTGTTGGAACAATCCAGTACTCCCCGGATGGGGGTGAGGGGGCTTATGATTGATGGCTCGGCTTGGCTTCCCGGTCCATGAGGCACATCACCAAGGATATGAGAGACTAACAAGAGTCTCCCTTCCATCTCCTACCATTATGTGTTCTCTGAACTAGAATCAGTGAAGCAGGCTGGAAATAGGGGCATGGCTTAAGTGGCCCCAAGGTGACCCCCGAATTTTCCAGCCTCGCACACCATCAGGCCAGGTCAGAAGAGGAATGTGGCTCTGCACAAAATGGGGCCCGCCGGCTGGCAGTCGGGGTGGCTGGGCATCCTCCCATGTGTGGCCAGAGCACGTGATCTGTCTACAGCTGTGGCAG
Organism: Ursus maritimus; assembly: GCF_017311325.1. Taxonomy (NCBI): domain Eukaryota; kingdom Metazoa; phylum Chordata; class Mammalia; order Carnivora; family Ursidae; genus Ursus; species Ursus maritimus. The sequence continues at coordinate 39,204,347 of NW_024424897.1, forward strand.
CCTGTTGTGGCTCCTTGGGGAGCTGTCCAAGTCCTCTGCAGAGAGATGGAGTTAACCTGTCCCTTCTCCGTGAAGGACGTCCTGCAACGGAAATGCGCTCGATCTGGTTGCTGCAGCTATGGTCTGCAGCTCGCATGTCTGCTCTGCATACTCCAAAATACACAGGAACAGCACAGAGGAAAATGCACGCATCCAAGACATCCATTAGCTGTGAGCAGCCTCCTCGGCTGCGAACCATGGGGTTAACCAGGCTCGGGGAAAGCCTGTGAAGCACTGGAAGCGTTCTGCTGGCTTGGCTTGCTGCAACGTTTTATATCCAAGAAAAAGGGGCTGCAAGTCAGGGAAATACCAGAACCGCTGAAGGAACGGGCACATTTGCCAGATGGTTCCTGAGGCACAATTGTATTTGCAGAGGGACGGTCTGCAGAGGGAGGTCCTTTCCTCGGAGAGCAAAGGCGCTGGCTGATGGCTCATTCATTATCCTAGGGCTCGTTCGGAGGAGGGTGCTGGCTTAAAGCACACCCACGCTTGTCCTCTCCCCAGAACCTTGCAGCTGTGATTGCCTGAGCTTGAAGTGGCGTTCGGGATTAGGGCTCTCCAAGCACTCTTAACTGTGTTTCTTTAGACACCTGCCACCTGTATCTTTTTCCCAGCTGAAGCCCGTTAGTTCATTTTCCCAGCTGCCAGCTGTCATTCTCTCTCCTTAATGTATCTGACTGCATTTAGTCAATTACACAGCTTGGGCTCTTATGATGTGAGTTCAGTGGTGCTGCCAGGGCTGAACGATGAGGCCATAGCGACAAGGCTGGGGGAATGGTTAAGTGGGTTTGAAAATATGAAGAACGGGAAGGGCATCTTAAATTATTTGCTACATTAGAACAGAATTTTCAGGAACTTGCTCTTGCTTGATCACGCATGTGTCTGCCTGTGCTTTCCTCCATGAAACTACTGACTGTGAGCAGTAGAGGCCATCTCTGTCTTGGTTTTGCTACACACTCCAGGTGGGCAGGTGGTCATGGTCTGAGTCACGCAGATGCCCCCCAAAGCCTGGGTCAGGGGGCAGATGGGGTGAGGGCGAGTGGGCAGTCAGCACAAAGGCATCAGTCCTGCAGAGCCCTGGGGATGCCCTATCCCTGGTGGTCAGCGGGCTCCCCCCTGCAGAAGGACAGCATCCCAGCAGGGGCAAGCTGCCTGCGGTGAGGGTGCCCACGTGTCAGGGGACCTGTGATCACGTGTCTGTTTGTCGTAACGTCTGTGTTACATCATGACCTCCATAAGGACAGGCTGCCTTTGTAATTGCCACACTGTCTCTGTTCTCTAGTATCAAGCTTTCAGCCTGGCATCTAGGGGGTTAGTGGAAAACAGACAGACTTAGTCACAGACCTCCATTTGCATCTGGCAGGATAACCTTGACCAAGTTAGTTCACCTGGGCTCAACGGGACTCAGTTGCCTTGGATTTAAACGAGGCCGATATGACACATCTTGCTAGGATGTAGATAAAAAGGATGGGGCAGTGCCTGGCACAGAGGAGCTCTCTGTAAGCAAGCGTCATTTCTCCCTCCCTTTCCCCCTTGGATACTCAATACATGGTGTTGAATTGATGAATAAATTATTTCAGAGATGAACACACTTTGGCATCTTTCTTGGATACAATCACATTCCAAAGAGCCCATATATCACAGTTGTTAAAAAAAAAAAAATTCCAACACCAAGTAACCAAATTTGGTTTGCAGTTTACAGCCGGAGGCAGCCAGCCCTGTGGGGGGCGAAAGTGGTTTCCGACAGACATAGAAATACCTCTGTTTATTTTTAAAAAGAAAATACAATGAAACTACCTTGGGAAACAATGCCACAGGATTTTGTGTTTGACATCTTTCATCTCTCTCTTTGACACAAGAGGCACACAGTTGGGGCCTAATAAGGGCACGCCAAAGGTTTGGTCTTCTGAGAGGCCTCCAAGTTGCAACACTGACTGGGAACCACGTGAAGTCCTGGAGCCACAGTGTCCTCTAGTGGGGAAGACCGTCATAGCACCCCACAGAGCTGACCCAGACACACAAAGCCCCAGGTTCCCTAACGTGCCCAGGACCAGCCCCATCGTGCAGCCACGCGGACAGGCTTCCAGGCTGTCTTCACGACTCGGAAATAACAAACAACACATTCTTCAGGAAATGCTCTCCTGAATGCATTACTCAGAGACAGCCATCGAAGTCACATTTGCTCCTTAAAATTCATTAGGCATCAGTCAATTAATGGGGTGTAGGCAATGATTCTAGGCTGCTAACATCACAAAAAGAAACCAGACATTTGGTGCCTCTGATGGAAGCACACAGCATAACCTTTGACGTATTTTTTTAAAGTAATCTCTAGGGGCGCCTGGATGGCTCAATTAGTGAGGTGTCTGCCTTTGGCTCAGGCCGTGATCTCGAGGTCCTGAGATCTAACCCCACGTCGGGTTCCCTGCACAGCAGGGAGTCTGCTTCTCCCTCTCCCTCTGATCCTCCCCCCAGCCATGCACGTGTGCGTGCTCTCTCTCAAATAAAATCTTGAAAAAAAAAAGAAAGAAAAAATAATCTGTACACCGAAGGTGTTGCTCAAACTCAGGAGCCCAGGATCGAGAGTCACATGCTCTCCCAACCGAGCCAGCCAGGTGCCCCAGCCTATGATATATTTTTTGCCACAGAATTGAACCTGAGCCAGGCAGGGCACCTGGGTGGCTCAGTCAGTTAAGCATCTGACTCTTGATTTCGGCTCAGATCACGATCTCAGGGTCGAGGGATCGAGCCCAGTGTCAGGCTCCATGCTCAGCAGGGAGTCTGCTGGAGATGCTCTCTCTCCCTCTCCGTCTGCCCCTCCCCCACTGCTGGTGTGCGCTCTCTAAAAAGAAAAGATAAAAAGAATTGAACCTGAGCCTGATCAAGTCTAAATCTAACCACCAATTTACAGGAAACAAATTGGAAGTTAACGAATTAACAAATTTACAGAGGAGTATGTTGAACAGCACCATGGGGAATGCGATCAGGAAAAATCCTGACTCTGGAAGACTCTACGGGGAAATGACCTGCTTTCTTCAGCAATAAATTGCAAAGAGGAGAGGAAAGAGATGAACCTTTTTTGAGATCTTTTTTTTTTTTTTTTAAAGATTTTATTTATTTATTTGACAGAGATAGAGACAGCCAGCGAGAGAGGGAACACAAGCAGGGGGAGTGGGAGAGGAAGAAGCAGGCTCATACCGGAGGAGCCTGATGTGGGGCTCGATCCCATAACGCCGGGATCACGCCCTGAGCCGAAGGCAGATGCTTAACCGCTGTGCCACCCAGGCGCCCCCTTTTTTGAGATCTTGATTTAAACAAAGTGAAGGGGAAAAAAAGCTTGTTTAGACAATTTGGGAAACCTGAACACTGTATAATTGATCTTAAGAAATTGTTCATTGTGGAGCGCCTGGGTGGCACAGCGGTTAAGTGTCTGCCTTCGGCTCAGGGAGTGATCCCGGCGTTATGGGATCGAGCCCCACATCAGGCTCCTCCGGTATGAGCCTGCTTCTTCCTCTCCCACTCCCCCTGCTTGTGTTCCCTCTCTCGCTGGCTGTCTCTATCTCTGTCAAATAAATAAATAAATAAATCTTAAAAAAAAAATTGTTCATTGTTTTTAAAGTGTGAAGATAGCATCGCGGTTGTTTATTTTTCATAGATTCCCTATATTTTAGAGGTACACGCTGAAATATTTCCAGATGAAATGATGTGCTGTCTGGGATTCGTTGAAAATAATTTCGGAGTGGGTGCGGGGAACAGATGAAACATGGCTGTGGCCACGTTTAACTGTTAAAGCTGGGCGGGGGGTACATGAGGGTTCATGACACTGTTGGCTTTGCTTTTGTTAATATTTGAAAAATTTCGTAACTAAATGTAAAAAAAAATCCCTACTAGGAAACATTTCAACCTTGACTCTCCTCGAGAGAGTCCACGGTGACTCCTGTAAGAGCTTTATTCTGCTGCCTCCAGAAAACAGGAGCCCATTATCTGACAACTTCTGTACCATGAGGTGTTAGAGATTGCTTCCACCTGGCATGTCTGAGAACTACGGTTCCAATCAGATGAACTGCTATGTTTTCTAGATGCACTTCTGTTCCTCTATTTACTCCTGGGTAACAGAGTAGGAAGAGGCCAAGAACCAGTGCTCCGACTTCGGGGAGCCACGTGCTCCCATGCTCTCTGCCATCTCCAAATGTTCTACGCGACCCTCTCTCCTTCGTGATAACTTTTGACCCACAGCTTTCCAACAAAAGCACTGGACATCAGAGCATTGGCAAGCATATGGGTGACCCAGCCCCCCGCCCCCCCGCTCCTCGCTACCCCTCACCCTCTCCTCTGCCATCGGCTTACATAAACGCAGCTGTATCAGCAGCCCGCCAGCTGCCAACTCGCCTAGAAGATATTCGGCACTTTTCCTATTCGGGCTAAAAATAAGTCCCAGGCTCTCCTGGGTATCCGCAGGTGGTGTGCTCGCTCTGCCGTTCTGGAGTTTTCCTAGGTGGCTGTAACTCAGAAACAGGGAATTGTTTCTACCAAGTCTGGGGTAGGAGCTCTGCTCCTTCTCTGGGGAAACAGTCACAAGCACTAGCAAAGTTGAAAGGAGCTGAAGACCCGTCCCTGAGGGCTGTTGCTAACTGGGTACTCACCTCAATCATGGCGGCTGACAGAGGGCGCTGGTTCAAGTCCCAGGCCTGCTACTTAGCTGGCCTGACACTGGTGATTCAAACTCCTTTAGTGGCAGTTCTGTTACATTTATAATGGGGACTATGCCTCTTGGCTATGAGAATTAAATGATATGGAAAAAGGACTTTGGAAACAGCTCCATAATATGTGCTAATCCCCCCCTTTTTTAAATAAAACTCTCCCTCGACCCCCTGTGCCAACAGGCTCTCATTTATTCACTTAACAAATCTCATTCATCTCATTTGCTTAACAAGTAGCTGAGTGTTCGCTATGTGCCAGGTACCATGGTGCTAGGAGCTGAGAGTAAAGCAGTGAACACAACAGATGAAAATTCTGCCCCCCAGAGCTAATGGTGAGGAGATTAACAAATACCAAAATTAATTGTATAAGAGTACAGTTTGTGAGAAGATAAGAGCTATAGGGAAGAGTAAAGCAAGGATTCAGGAAATGCCTCTATGAGCAGGCACTGAAGTTTTAAAAATGGGGTGGAAGGGAAGATCTGATGGAGGTGATATATTTTTTTAAGATTTTATTTATTTGACAGAAAGAGAGACAGCGAGTGAGGGAACACAAGCAGGGGGAGTGGGTGGGGGAGAAGCAGGCTTCCCACTGAGCAGGGAGCCCCATATGGGGCTCGATCCCAGGATCCTGGGATCACGACCTGAGCTGAAGGCAGATGCTTAACAACTGAGCCACCCAGGTGCCCCCAGAGTGATATTTGAGTAAGACCCTGAAGGAGGTGAGGGAAAAGGCATGTGTACGTACGGGAGATAAGCATTTCTGGCAGAGTGAAAAAGCAAGTGCAAAAGCCCTGGGGTAGAAGCATGACTCATATGACTCAGAGCAGATAGAGAGGAGAGAGGGAAGGAGATAAAGCCAGAGAGGTAATGGATGAAGTCAGATGAAGTCATGTAGGATCTTGTCAGTCATTTTAAAAACTATGACTTTTTGGGGCGCCTGGGTGGCACAGCCGTTAAGCCCCTGCCTTCGGCTCAGGGTGTGATCCCGGCGTTATGGGATCGAGCCCCACATCAGGCTCCTCCGCTATGAGCCTGCTTCTTCCTCTCCCACTCCCCCTGCTTGTGTTCCCTCTCTCGCTGGCTGTCTCTATCTCTGTCGAATAAATAAATAAAATCTTTAAAAAATAAAAAAAAAATAAATAAAAACTATGACTTTTTATCTGAATAAGACAGGAAGCCACTGGAAAGTTCTGAGCCAAGGGGTAGCATGTTACATTTGAACATGTTGACAAAAGCCCGAAGCTAGGCAAAGGTAGAACCAGGGAAGCTTTGAAGATATAAAAATGCCCAAAATTGAATGTGCAGAGAGAAAACAATCCCAGGCATGCCTAGGTGAGCAACACGCTGGAAAAGATTAAAAAATAAAGTGGTAAAAAAACAAAAAACAAAACTGGAAAAGATTAACAGAAGGAAAAGAAAAGATCAGTGAACTTGAAGACATAGCAATAGGAGCTTCTAAAATAAGAGAGAGAGAAAAAGACTAAAATACGAAGGGAGAATCAGTGAGCAGTGGGACAGCATCAAGGAGCCTAATATGTTTATGCTAATGTGTGTTTGAAGTCGCAGGAAAAGCAGGGAGCAGGAAAAAAATATTTGAAGGAATAATGGTCAAGATTTTTCTAGATTTGATGAAATCTATAAAGGCACAGGTACAAGAACCTCAATGAACCCCAAGTGCATTTCTTGCAAGAAATGAAGAAAATATGCAAAAGCACTTCCTGAATCAAATTGATTAAAACCAGTGATAAAGAGAAAAATCATAAAAGCAGCCTGAGGGAAAAGACACCTTATATACATGGAAACGAAGATAAGATGACAGGGTATTAATGCCACCCACGTCACAAGCCAGAAGGCAGTGGAGCAAGATCTTTAAAATGCTGAAAGAAAAATACTGTGACCCTGGAATTCTTTACCCAGTGAAAATGTCTTTTAAAAATGAAGGTGAAATAAAGACTTCTCAGACATATAAAAGCTGAAAGAATTCACCACGAGCAGACTTGCACTATAGGATATGTTAAAAGAAGACCTTCAAGCAGAAGGAAAATGATATCAAATAGAAATCTGGCTCTATACAGAGTTACAAAGAACACCAGAAAAAAATAAGTGGGTACTGAAGTATGTGTATTTTTTTTTTAATTTAAATGTCTTTAAGAGGGGCACCTGGCGGACTCAGTCGGTGGAGCACGTGACTCTTGGTCTCTGGGTTGTGAGCTCAGGCCCCACACTGGGTGTAGAGATTACTTAAAAATAAAATTAAAGGGGTACCTGGGTGGCTCAGTCGTTAAGTATCTGCCTTCGGCTCAGGTCAGGATCCTGGGATCGAGTCCTGCATCGGGCTCCCTGCTCAGTGGGAAGCCTGCTTCTCCCTCTCCCACTCCCCCGGCTTGTGTTCCCTCTCTCATGCCTCTCTCTCTCATGCCTCTCCTGTCAAATAAATAAATAAAATCTTTTAAAAATTTTAATTAAGAAAACAAATGTCTTTTAGAGATAATCAATTTCTTTTTTTTTTTTTTAAGATTTATTCAGTCATTTGAGAGAGAGAGTGAGAGCGAGGTGGGGAGGGGCTGAAGGAGGGGGAGAGAGAGAGCTCAGCTGACTCTGCACTGAGCATGGAGCCCAACATGGGGCTCATTCTCACAACCCCAAGATCAGGACACGAACCAAAACCAAGAGTCGGATGCCCGGGTGCCCCAGGGATAATCAGTTTCTTCTCTTTTCTCTTTTAAGATTTTATTAATTTATTTGAGAGAGAAAGAGAGAGAGCATGAGCAGGGAGAGGGGCAGACTCGCTGCTGAGCAGGACTCGATCCCAGGACCCCGGGATCACGACCTGAGCTGAAAGCAGATGCTTAAGGGGCGGAACCACCAGGTGCCCCGATAATTAATTTCTTAAAACAAAAACAGTAATACTGAATCATGGGGTTTATAACATATGTGAAAATAAAATAAGTGACAACAGTAGCCCTAAGGCCGGGACAGGAGAAGCTGAAGTAAACAGTTACAAGGTTTTATTTTTTGTCGTTGTTCCTGCCCTGCCCTTCCCTTCCCTTCCCTTCCCTTCCCCTCCCCTCCCCTCCCCTCCCTTCCCTTCCCTTCCCTTTCCTTCTTTTGGTATTGAAGTATAATTAACAGAGTGTTCTATGAGTTTCAGGTGTACAACATAACGATTTGACAATTCTATACACTACTCAGTGCTCACCATGGTAAGTGCAGTCTTCATCTGTCACCATGCAATGTTTTTACAATCTTATTGACTATATTCCCTATGTTGTATTTATCATCGCCGCGACTTACCTATATTATACCTGGAAGTTTGTATTTCTTAATCCCCTTTAATCTATTTCGTCCATAAGATTTTAATAGAGTATGTAAAGGTAGATGGAGATAAGCTGAAGGTACATACTGCATGACCTAAAGCGAGCACTACAATAAAGTTATTGCTAAATTGGATAAAAACATCACAATCTATAGGATATCTACAAGAAACTTACTTTAAATAAAAGATAAGTTAAGGGGCGCCTGGGTGGCTGGGATGGTTAAGCATCTGCCTTCGGTTCAGACCATGATCCCAGGGTCCTGGGATGGAGCCCACATGGGGCTCCTTGCTCAGCAGGGAGCCTGCTTCTCTCTCTTTCTCTTTATGGCAAATAAATAAATAAAATCTAAAAAAATAAATAAATAAAAGATAAGTTAAAAGTAAATATCGATTCTGCACAACTTCTTCCGGATAACTGAAGAGGAGGGAACACTTTTCAACTAATTCTATGAGGCCAGCATTACCCAGACACCAAAACCAAAAAAGGACATTATAAGAAAAGAAAAGGAAATGACACACCCATATCCTTTATGAACATAGATTCAAAACTTCTTACAAGTTTGGCAGATCAACTGCAATATATATGTAAAGGGTAATACACCATGACCAAATGGGGATAGCCCTAGGTATGCAAAGTTGGTTTAACATTTGAAAATGAATGTGATTTAACACATTAACAGAACACCCCCCCCCAAACAAAACAAAACAAAAAACCCAAACAACAACGCAAAGATAATCTCAATAGATGCAGAACATCATCTGACAAAATTCAACATCTATTCATGATAAAAATTCTTGGGGTGGCTTCTGTGTTCAGAACAGACTGAAGGTGAGCAAAGGAAGAAGCAGGGAGACTATTTAGAAGCCTATTACAACAATCCCAGCTGGAGAAAGACCAGGGTGATAATCTCATCACAGAGGCGGTGAGAGGCGGTCAGACTCTGGTTATTCTGAAGGTAGTCCAAACAGGATTCGCTAATAGAATGGGTAGGGAGTAAGAGAAAGAAAGGAACCAAGAAGGATGACTCTGAGATTTTTGGTCTGATCAGTTGCAAGGATAAAGTTGCAGTGAATAGTGATGGTGGGATTTGGTGGTTTGGATGGGACAAATCAAAAGTTTTATTTTGGACATGGTGAGTTTGAGATGGGCGTTCAAAATCCACATTAAGATGTCTACTAGGCAATAGACATATAAATCCAGAGACAGAGAGGTATCACATATGGGCTCCAAACTGGGGGTTCTTCAACATATAATTGGTGTTTAAATTCAGGAGAGCAGATGAAATCACCAAAAATCTGAGAAAAGATAGAAAAAATGTTAAGGCCTGTAGCTCTTTGTTTTTTAAAGATTTTATTTATTTATTTGAGAGAGACAGAAAGAGAGGGCACAAGCAGGGGGAGGGGCAGAGGGAGAGGGGGAAGCAGGCTCCCCGCTGAGCAGGGAGCCAGACCCCAGGATGCTGGGATCATGACCTGAGCTGAAGGCAGATGCTTAAGCCACTGAGCCACCCAGGCGCCCCAGCCTGTGGCCCTTTTATTAAAAGATCTGATAAAGGAGGAAAATGCAGCGAAGGAGATTTGAGAGGAGTGGTTAATGAGGCATAAAGAAAACCAGGAAAGTGTGGAAGCCAAGAAAAGAGAGTATTTCAAGAAGGAAGGACATGTTGTATCGAATGCTGCTGATGAGAATAAGATGATGGCTGAGAACGGACTATTGAACTGGCAACGTGGAGGTCACTGGAAATCTCGGCAAGAGCAGTTTCAGCACAATAGCGCAGGCAAAAAGCCTGATTAGAGTGGGTTCAAGACAAAATAGGAAACCAATCCTTCACAAACTGTTCCAAAATATAATACAGGAGGAAACACTTCCCAAATTATTCTATGAGGCCAGTATTGCCCTGGTACTAAAACCAGACAAAGACATCACAAGAAAACTACCGATCAGTATGCTTTATGCTATAGATACAAACACCCTCGACAAAATACTAGCAAACTGAATCCATTCTAAAGTCCTTTTTATATACAAATCTCACCAGAAGCAAGTGGGATTTATCCCAGAACTGCAAGATTGGTTCAACCTACAAAAGCAATGTAATACATCATATTAATAGAATAAAGCATAAAAACCTTTTTAGGATAAAGAGATCATTTAACAGATAAGAAAAAAGCACTTGACAAAACCAAACACACTTTCATAATGAAAACACTCAACAAAATAAGAATAGAAAGGAATTTACTTAATCTGATAAAGGACATCAATAAAGAACCCACAGCTAACAACTTACTTAATGCTGAAAAGATGGAATATTTTCCCCTAAGGCCAAGAATAAGACCAAGATGTCCATTCTCATCACTTTTATTTAATACTGTACTGGGGTTCTAGCCAGGGCAATTAAGAAACAAAAATAAGGGGCTCCTGGGTGGCTCAGTCTGTTGGACATCTGTCATGATCCCAGGGTCCTGGGATTGAGCCCCACATCCTTCTTCTTGCTCAGCATGGAGTCTGCTCCTCCCCCTTGCTCATGCTCTCTCAGTGTCTCTCTCAAATAAATAAATAAAATCTTTAAAAAAACAAAAAAGAAAGAAAAATAAATGGAAGGAATCTAGGTTGTAAAGGAAGAAGTAAAACTATCTCTATACACAGATGACATGATCTTATATATAGAAGATCTTTTTTTTTTTTAAGATTTATTTATTTATTCGGCAGAGAGAGAGACAGCCAGCGAGAGAGGGAACACAAGCAGGGGGAGTGGGAGAGGAAGAAGCAGGCTCCCAGCAGAGCAGGGAGCCTGATGCAGGGCTCGATCCCAGGACCCTGGGATCACGCCCTGAGCCGAAGGCAGACGCTTAACGACTGAGTCACCCAGGCGCCCCTATATATAGAAGATCTTAAGGAATACACACACACAAACTATTAGAGCTAATAGTTGCAGGATATAAGATTAATATACAAAACTCAATTGCATATCTATACACTAACAGTGAATGGTCTGAAAATGAAATTAACAAAAGAATTCCCCGGGGCACCTGGCTGGCTCAGTTGATAGAGCATGCAACTTTTTTTTTTTTAAAGATTTTATTTATCTATTCATGAGAGACAGAGAAAGAGAGAGGGAGGCAGAGGCAGAGGGAGAAGCAGGCTCCCTGCAGAGCTCGAAGCCCGATGCAGGGCTCAATCCCGGGACCCTGGGATCATGACCTGAGCCAAAGGCAGAAGCTTAACCAACTGAGCCACCCAGGTGCCCCAGCATGCAACTCTTGATCTCAGGATAGTCTTTTCAAGCCCCACATTGAGTGTAGAGTTTACTTAAAAATAAAATTAAAATAAAAAAAAAAAACAGTTCCATTTACAATAGCATCAAAAAGAGTAAAATACTTAGGAATAAATTTAACCGAGGAGGTAAAAGACCTATACACCAAAAAGTATAAAGCATTGTTTTGGGTTTTGTTTGTTTGTTTGTTTTTAAAAGATTTTATTTGTTTATTTGAGAGAGAGAGGGAGAGCCCAGAGGAGAGGGAGAAGCAGACTCCTTGCTGAGCAGAGAGCCTGATGTGAGGCTCAACCCCAGGACCACGAGATCATGACCTGAGCTGAAGGCAGACACCTAACCAACTAAGCCACACATGTGCCCCAGTACAAAACATTGTTGAAGAAACTAAAAAGGACCTAAGTAAATGGAAAGACATCCCACGTTCATTGATTACAAGACTTAGTATTATTGAGATGGCAACACTCCCAAGTTGATAAACATATTCAATGCAATCCACATCAAAATCCCGGCTGGCCTTTCCCCCACAGAAACTGACGAGCTGATCCTAAAATTCATATGGAAATGCAAAGGATCCAGAATAGCCAAAACAATCTTGAAAAAACAACAACAACAACAAAAAAACAAAGCTGGAGGACTCACAACTTCCAGATTTCAAAACTTACTGTAGTGCCACAGTAATAAAGACCAGGTGGTACCGGCATAAGGATAAACACATAGATCAATAAGATAGAATTGAAAAATAAACCCTTACGTTTATGGCCAAGTGATTTTTGACAAGGGTGCCAAGACTATTCAGTAAGGGAAGAATAGTCTTTACAACACATGGTGCCGGGACAGCTGAATATTCACTTGCAAAATATAGTTGGCCCCCTAGCTCACATAACTTATAAAATTAACTCAAAATGGACCAAAGACCAAAATGTAAGAGCTAAAACTCTTAGGGAAAAAAAAAAACAGAGATATAAATCTTGGTGACTTTGAGTTGGGTTATTTTGATAAGATATGATATCAAAAGCACAAACAACAATAGAAAAAAATAGATTAAAAACTTAGATGCTGGGGCGCCTGGCTGGCTCAGTCAGTACAGCATGTGATTCTTGATCTCAGGGTCTTGAGTTTCAGTCCCACATTGAACATAGAGATTACTTAAAAAAAAAAAAAGAAACTTATAGGGGCGCCTGGGTGGCTCAGTCGGTTAAGCGTCTGCCTTTGGCTCAGGTCATGATCCCAGGGTCCTGGGATTGAGCCCCGCATCTGACTCTCTGCTCAGCGGGGAGCCTGCTTCTCCCTCTCCCTCTGCCTACTTGTGTTCTCTTTCTCTAGCAAATAAATAAATAAAATCTTTTTTTTAAAGATTTTATTTATTTATTTATTTATTTGACAGAGAGACAGCCAGCGAGAGAGGGAACACAAGCAGGGGGAGTGGGAGAGGAAGAAGCAGGCTCCCAGCGGAGGAGCCCGATGCGGGGCTCGATCCCAGAATGCCGGGATCATGCCCTGAGCCAAAGGCAGACGCTTAACGACTGAGCCACCCAGGCACCCCAAATAAATAAAATCTTAAAAAAAAAAAAAGAAACTTAAATGCCTCAAAATTTACTCTAAAGAAAATGAAAAGGCAATTCACAGAATGGGAGAGAATACTTGAAAGTTATATATGTGATAAAGGACTAGTATTCAGAATATGTAACAAACACTTTTAATAAAAAGATAATTTTAAATAGGCAAAGGATTCAAAGAGGCAAGTCTCTAATGAGAACATACAAATGACCAATAAGCACCTGAGATGCTTAACATCACTAGTCAATAGGGAAATACAGGTGAAAACCACAATGATATACCACTTCCTACTTACTGGGATGGCGACGGTAAAAAGGACGGACCATCACGAGTGTTAACAGTGAGAAAGAATGGTGGGAATGTCAAATGTTGCAGCCACTTTGGAAAACAGTCTGGCAGTTACTCGGAATGTTAAACATGAGTTAAAGCATGATCCAGCATTTCCAATCTTAGATAGATACTCAAGAACATTGAAAACATATGTCTACCCCAAAACTTGTATACGAATGTTCACAGTAGCATGATTCGTTATAACCAAAAGGTGGAAAAACCCCCAAATCCATCAGTTGATGGATAGATAAACAAAATGTGGTATAGCCATGCGATGGAATAGTATTTGGCCATAAAGAGGAATGAAATACTGATACATACTATAAAGTGGATATAGCTTGAAAACAGGCTAAAGGAAAGAAGCTAGACACAGAAGGTTACATATTGTATGATTCCATCTATATGAAAGATCCAGAAAAGGCAAATTCATGGAGACAGAAAGTAGATTAGTGTTTGCCAGGGGCTGGGGGGCAGTGACTGCTAATGTGTATGGGGTTTCTTTTTGGGGTGATGAAATGCCCTCAAGTTAGAACACGGTGACAGTTTTGCAAATTTGTGAATATATTAGACACCATGGATATATATTAGGATTGTACACTTTTTAAACAGGTGAACTTTATGGGGTGTGAATTATAGCTCAAGGGTTTTTTTTTTTTTTTTAAGATTGCATTTATTTGAGAGAGGGAGAGAGTGCACGAGCAGGGGGAGGAGCAGAGGGAGAGGGACAAGCAGACTCTGCACTGAGCACAGAGGCCAACACGGGGCTTGATCTCACTACCCTGAGACCATGACCTGAGCTGAAATCAAGCGTCGGATGCTCAACTGACTGAGCCACCCAGGTGCCCCTGTCCCCAGTTTTAAAAAGAGAATAGGAGGAGACATGGGAGAAACTGTCAAGCAATAAAGGGAAACAGAGGAATGGGGACAAGGAGATAATGTTTTCAGATGGCAGAAATAACAATATGTTCGTACAGAGAGACGCAGGAGGAAGAAAGGTTGATAAGGACGGTGGGAGAGGAGAGTGAGAGAAAGAGGGAGAGAGAATTGCTGCGGTAGATGAGAGGGGCTGGAATCCAGTGCTGAAGTAACGGGCTGCCTTGTGGACAGTTTATCTGTTGTAAGAGGAGACACAGCACAACAGATACATAACAAATGCAGGCAGGTGGGTACTGATGGTGTGGGAGCTTGAGGAAGGTCTCTTCCAAGTGCCCTCGTTCAGAGAGTTCCATCTGTTTTCCTCGAACCTCTTGCTTATAGCCTCCTGTCTCAACACACGCCTTCAAAGAAAGCAAACTGGCCTCAAAGAAAATAAACAAGCGAGCAAGCACATTAATCTCCCCCAGATCACCTACCCTAGCAGCTTTTAAAAAATTAATTCTACCCTAAGCTGGTCATTCTTTTGCTCTGAGTTCTTTCAACCATGTTACCTCTGTTATTTTAATCAAATTTAAGATTAAATTTTATTATTAAAGAGTAATTCTTTTTTTTTCTTTAAAGATTTTATTTATTTATTTTGACACAGAGAGACAGCCAGCGAGAGAGGGAACACAAGCAGGGGAGTGGGAGAGGAAGAAGCAGGCTCCCAGCAGAGGAGCCCGATGTGGGACTCGATCCTGGAACGCCGGGATCACGCCCTGAGCCGAAGGCAGCTGCCTAACGACTGCGCCACCCAGGTGCCCCTAAAGAGTAATTCTTGCACAAATAAAATTCAAAAGGTACAGAAAGCAAACCCCTCTCCTTCCTCTGTCCCCAGTCATCCTCCTCGAGGCCAGTTTACTGTATACCCTCCAAGAGATAATCTATGTATATGAAAGCATATGTGTGTATATTTGCATATATATCCCACATCGCTTTTAAAAACCGCAAATGGTATCCAAACTCACTGTTCTGCATCTTGCTGTTTTCACTGAATATGTATCTCGGAGATTGTTTCATATCAGTACATATAGCACTGACTCATTCTTTTCATAACTACCATGATAGGACAATTTTAAAATATGTTTGCAAAGTCTTTGATATTCCTCCCTTTGAGAGGTGGAGTTCGAGTCCTCAGTGTGGGCTGAGTCACATCTAATGAACTAAAGATGGCAGAGCCAATGTGTGTCCTCTGAGACTAGGTCATAAAAGACAGTGCAGCTTCCCCCTGGTTCCCTGTCTCTTGGATCACTTCCTCTGGGGTAAAGAGAGCTGCCATGACAGCCACATGGAGAGAGGACCGTGTCGTGAGGAACGAAGGCTTCCTGCCCAAGCCATGTGAGTGAGCTATTTTGGAAAGGGATCCTGAGGTCTTACTCAAGCCTTCAGATGCCTGCAGCCCCAGCTGGCAGTCTGAAACCCAATCAGAGACCCCAAACCAGAACCACCGAACTAAACTGCTCCCCAGTGTCTGACCCACCAGAACTGTGAGATAACAAGGATACCTATTTTTTAAAGGATTTTATTTATTTATTTGAGAGAGAGCGAGCTAGGGAAGGGGAGAGGGAGAGGGAATCTCAAGTAGACTCCACGCTGAGTGCAGGGCCTGATGCAGGACCCGATCACACAGCCCTGAGCCGCAATCAAGAGCCGGACGCTCAACCGGCTGAGCTCCCCAGGTCCCCCAGGACTTTTCATATTGAAATGGGATGACAAAGGAGATAGGACATATTTGTTTTAAACATGTAGAATTGTGGGGCATCTGGGTGGCTCTGTCGGTTGAGCGTCCGACTCTTGATTTCAGCTCAGGTCATGACTCAGGGTCGTGGGCTCGAGCCCTACATCAGGCTCCGCACTGGGTGTGGAGCCTGCTTGGAATTCTCTCTCCCTCTCCCCGCCCCACCCCCTGCATAACGTGTGTCATGAATATAAAATATGGTGATTTCTTGTCCCACCATCCCCCTGCCTTTCCAATGAGGATCAGCATATACACCTGAATTTGCTCAAACCACATGGCTCTGCAGTAAGTGTGGCATGTAGGCCTCTGAACTGTGTCTGTGCTGGCCCATCTCGTGTGTTCTCAGGTGATGATTTCCCCAGAAGAAGCTGATATTTTCATCTGTGTTTCCACCAGCAATTCCCTGGGTTAATGTGAAAGCCATATAAATTTTAAGTTTTTTTTAAAAAGATTTTATTTATTTATTTGACAGAGACAGAGCACAAGCAGAGGGAGGGGCAGAGGGAGATGGAGAAGCAGGCTCCCCACTGAGCAGGGAGCCCGGGGTGGGGCTCGATCCCAGGACCCTGGGATCATGACCTGAGCCAAAGGCAGATGCTTAAGTGATTGAGCCACCCAGGCATCCCTAAATTTTAAGTTTTTTCTAAATGTTTTCACTTTGTTCTGAAAGTGAAGTCAGCTATGAAACAAATCTGGTTCTCTGGACTTTTCTCTCTCTGCTCCTGACCTGGGCAGGCCTCCCAGCAGTGTAGACAGGACCTGTCAACTGTATTCTGACGATGAAGATAAAAAAAAAGAATCTAGTCTTTTCCCTGGAGGGGAAAGCAGCTAATAGCATTCAGATATTTTGAGATGAAACTGTTACCATGGGAATGTTTCCCTATCTCTCCCTTAATAATGACGGGTAGAAACAATGATCAGTATAGCTCCCAGAATTCTAGAAATAAAGGCAACAAGGGAAGGAAAATGAAGCCGGAAGAACTCGTCCCAAAGAAAGGATCCATTAGTTCGGTCAAAACTCTGCCCTGGCGGCATCCTAGGAGACCGGGGCAGGGTCGGGTGGGGTGGTTCCACAGGTCAGCAGTTTTTCTCCAAGGATCAGAGTCCCCATATGGGCTGGAGGTGGGTGATCCTGAGATGAGGGGTGGGGACAATTCTTCGGTATTGCTGGTAAGGGAGCTAAGTTGCTCTTTCCTTCTGTACGTGGGGCAGGGGGGTGCGGTAGAACTAGAGACCTAACGAATTCTGATGCTTCTGAACACTTCTGGGGGCGCCTGGGTGGCTTAACCCAGTCGGTTAAGTGTCTGCTTTCGGCTTGGGTCATGACCTCTGGGTCCTGGGATCGAGCCCTGCATTGGGCTCCCTGCTCAGCTGGGAGTCTGCTTCTCTCTCTCTCTCCCTCTGCCCCTCCTCCCTGCTCATTCTCTCTCTGAAATAAAAAATAATAATAATAAATAAAAAACAAACACTTCTCCATTTCTGTCCTGGCAAGAGGTCAAAGGGCTTGGGGATCCCTCCATCCTCAGGGCCCCAGACTGTAAGCTGAAGGCAGAAGCATGTTGGTACAGACATTTTCATCTCGCAGCCCAGAATTCCCTATGCTGTCTTGCTCCCTACAAGTAGGCTCAGAAATCATTTCCTAACCAAGAAGGGACAGGGTGCTACCTCGTCGCTCACCCTAAACTACCTACTGCTTGAAGCACTAGGGGTCCCCCCCCCCCGCCCCGCAAGCTTACTGCCAGCTGGACTCCTGTTTCTCCAGGACCTTGAGAAGTCAAAGGACAAATGGCTCATTGATGAGCAAAATAGATTAGGTTTTGTGGTAGGCATTTTACCCTGGTCTGCTATAACCCCATACATGCTCTCAGAAAGATTTGTTGCCTTTTTTGTTTCTACTTTTTGAGAAGGGGCATCCCTAAATAGAGCCATCCTGCCTACAGAGTAAATGGGGATCCAACTTGCTGGCTGGGAATTTAAACACCCGTTTCGATTAGTGGGTAGATATGCAGATTACGTACTCCCTTAATGTAAGCGCCTCTTAAAATATCACCCAAAGAGGAAATAAGTGGATACCACCTCACCAAGCACCCCTGCTCATGTGAGCTGATCTAAGGTGAGACAGGATGACAGCGGACCGCCTATTCACCTAAACCCTTGTCTGTCAATTCTCCCAGACCTGGGTTTGCCTGGAGCGTCAGAATCTAGGGATTTCCTTTTGCTTGTGAGATCTTCAGTTAAAAAGCAACGTAAGCAGCACTTGAACCGTTCCTTGGAAGTAGCAGGTAGAGGTTAATCCTTATGGGAATGCAGCTTCAAGACCAGAACCTTATTGGGTTGGGTAACAACAGAGGACAGTGTTTTCCTTCTCTAAGCAAGCACCCAGTAAAGGAACACAACAGCTGTCCCTGTCTCTCACAACTTCCAGAACCATATATTTTCGGTTCTCATATTTATGATTCACAAAGAGAAAATCAGTTTAAAATTTTGATCTAGCATAAATATAAACTCAGCGGAGTACAGCCGGGAGCTCTAAAGGTGGGTGGCTCCACTGACACAGAGAAACCAGCCAGCAGACACCCAAAGGCAAGCTTCCCCGGCCAACTTCCCAGGTCGCTTGGTTTTGGGATCTCCACAGACCTGGCTACATAAGAAAGGCTCTCGCTGTCAGATGACATGCCTCTCTTAATCCATTCTTTAAAAAAAGAATGGATTTTTAATGAGCTCTACACCCAATGTGGGGCTTGAACCCACGACCCCGCAATCAAGCATCACATGCTCTACCAACTGAGCCGGCCAGGCGCCCCCTTAATTCTTTCTTACTGACTACTGGGCAGGCAGAGCTTCTCCACTGGGCTTGGAAGGACATTTCTGGCAGGCAGTAACTCACTCTCAAAATGTGAATCCTAAAACGTGGCGGAATCCTGATTGCAATGTAAGATGCACCTGGCTTATAATCCGGTACAAGTTTCAGCGGCCACTTATTCCAAACAAATCAACACAGCTTTCACGCTGCTTGAGATAAACGCCTATTCTGTTCCAAGTGCATTATTACAGAGCATATTTTTCAAATTCAGCTGCTACTTTGACATCTTTTATAGAAGTGTGTCTATGTTTTTACATACCATGCTAGAGAAAATCCCTCCAGCCCCGGAAACAGGCAGTGCACAGGCACTTGAATTCCTTCAGCCCAAGTGAAACTAAGTACTTCTTATGAAAATATAGTAATAATACATACACAATACATACGTATTTACATACTTTTTATGTAGAAGTTGTTCAACGTCAAGTTGAACTCAACTTCCTCCACAAAACTGTTGGGAAGCTCAACGTGAGAAAAATCCCCCTTTGTTTGAATTCCCATTGCACTTGATTTTACCTCCTATAGTTATTATTTTTCTACCTGCAATAGACACTTATTTACACGTTGCCTCTTTAAAGATAAAAATCTTCCAATATACCACCTCCCCGCCCTGTAACTCTTCCATTTTGTTTGTCCCACGCTTGGCCCCCACACTGAAGTTTTATTTATTTTTGTTTCAAGTTTTTATTTAAATTCTAGTTACTTAACATATAGTGTATCATCAGTTTCAGGTGTAGAATTTAGTGATTCATCACTTACCTATAACAGCCTGTGCTCGTCACAAGTGACTTCTTCAATCCCCATCACCCATTTAGCCCCTCCCCCACCCATCTCCCTCCATCAACCCTCAGTTTGTTCTCTATAGTTAAGAGTCTCTTATGGTTTGCCTCTTTTTTTCCCCCTTCCCCTATGTTTATTTGTTTTGTTTCTTAAATTCCACATATTAGTGAAATCATGGTATTTGTCTTTCTTTAATTTTGCTTAGCATAATACACTCTAGCTCCATCCATGTTATTGCAAATGGCAAGATTTCACCATTTTATTTTTATTTTATATATATATTTAAATATATATTTATATATATTAAAATATATTTTTATTATATATATAAATATATATACGTCTTTTTTTTGTTTAAAGATTTTAAAGTAATCTCTACACCAACGTGGGGCTCAAACTTAGAACCCTGAGATCAAGAGTCCTACGTTCTACTGACAGCCAGGTGCCCCCACGTCTTTATCCATTCATCAGTGGATGGACATTTGAGTTCTTTCCATAATTTGGCTATTGTTGATAACGCTGCTATAAACATCAGGGTGCACGTTCCCCTTTGAATCACTAATTTTGTATCCTTTGGGTAAATACCTAGTAGTGCAACTGCTGGATCGTAGGGTAGTTCTATTTTTAACTTCTTGCGGAAACTTCACACTGTTCTCCACAGTGGCTGCACCAGTTTGCATTCCCACCAGCAGCGCAAGAGCGTTCCCCTTTCTCCGCATCCTCACCAATGTCTGCCGTCTCCTGCAGGAGGAGAGAGATTGCTGAGCTCAGGCTGGGGGGCTTCATTGATCAGATGACTTGAAGAAAAGCCCAAACCCCAATTCTGAGGTCCACTGGATCCAAAGTATCAGAGTCCCTGCCATTCTGTAGTTGATTTTGCTGGGGCCCCTCCCCACAGCTCAGTTGTCAGAGCCCATCTCCGCAGGAAATATTTAGGTTTCCCTTTAGTTTTTATTTCCTCACTCAGTCCACCATGTTGCACTGACTTCACAGAGTTTTAAGGCGAATAGCCTGGTTGGTTTATTTGCCTGTTCTTCTGTTCATTCAAAACACACTTACTGGGCACTATGTGTCAACTATTGTTCTAGGCCCCGAGGACACAGTGATGATTTAAGACACCCTGACACTGGTCTTGGCAACGAGTTTTAGAATCTGACTCCATGGGGCGCCTGGGTGGCACAGCGGTTGGGCGTCTGCCTTTGGCTCAGGGCGTGATCTCGGCGTTATGGGATCGAGCCCCACATCAGGCTCCTCTGCTATGAGCCTGCTTCTTCCTCTCCCACTCCCCCTGCTTGTGTTCCCTCTCTCGCTGGCTGTCTCTATCTCTGTCAAATGAATAAATAAAATCTTAAAAAAAAAAAAAGAATCTGACTCCAAAAGTAAAGGCACTAAAAGCAAAAATAAACGAATGGGACTACATCAAACTAAAAAGCTTCCGTACTGCAAAAGAAACCATCAACGAAATGAAAAGGCAGCCTACAGAATGGGAGAAAATATCTGCAAGTTATATATCTGGTAAGGGGTTAATGTCCAAAACATATAATGAACTCGTATAACTCAATGGCAAAAAAACCAAGCCATCCAGTTAAAAAGTGGGCAGAAGATCTGAATAGACATTTTTCCAACAAAGACACCCCGTTGGCCAACAGGCACATGAAGAGATGCTCAACACCACCCATCATCAGAGAAATGCTCATCAAAACCACAGTGAGGTATCACCTCATACCTGTTGGAGAGGTGGTTATCAACAAGACAAGAAATAACAAGTACTGGTGAGGATGAGGGGAAAAGGGAATCCTTATGTGTTGTTGGTGGGAATTTAAATTGGGGCAGCCACAGGGGTGCCTGGCTGGCTCAGTTGGTAGAATGTGTGACTCCTCATCTCAGGGTAGTGAGTTCAAGCCCCACACTGGGTGTAGAGATCACTTAACAATAAAATAAAAATCTTAAAAAAATTGGTGCAGCCACTACGGAAAACAGTATGGAGTTTCCTCAAAGAATTAAAAACGGAACTACTGTATGATCCAGCAATTCTACTTCTATTTACCTGAAGAAAAGGAAAACACTAAGTCGGAAAGATACGTGCACACCCATGTTCACTGCAGTGTTATTTACAATAGCCAAGATATGCAAAAACCTAAGTGTCCAATGGATGAACTGACAAAGAAGATACACACACACACACACACACACACACACACACACACACAGAGGACTACTATTCAGCCATAAAAAAGAATGAAATTGGGGGTGCCTGGGTGGCTCAGTCTTGATCTCTTGATCTCACCTCAGGTCATGAGGTTGTGAGTTCAAGCCCTGTTTTGGGCTCCACGCTGGGTATGGAGCCTACTTAAAAAAATAAATAAACCTTAAAAAAACATTACAGTACAAACCCAATTAATAGAAGTAGAAGAAATGATAGAAGTAGAAAATGTGGCAAGTATCACAGTCACGACTATTCCGCGCAAGATCAGTACGAGTCACTATCACAATGAGATACCACTTCACACTCACTAGAATGTTTACAACAGACAACAGGTAACAAGTGTGGGCAAGGATGCGTCGAAACTAGAACCCTCGGATACCGCCGCAGAGGATGTAAAACGGTGCAGTCTTTGGAAGACCATTTGGCAGTTCCTCAAAGTATTCACATGCAGAGTTACAGATGGCCCAGCCATTCCACACCCAGGTATATACCCACGGGAATGTGAAAACATATCTGCTCACAAAAACTGTACACAAAGGTTCACAGGAGCATTATTCATACTAGTCAAAAAATAAAAGGGCACCTGGCTGGCTCAGCTGGAGCACACAATTCTTGATTTTGGGGTCATGAGTTCAAGCCCCATGTTGGATGTAGAGTTTACCTAAAAATAAATAAATACATACATACATACATACATAAATTTTGTTTTTAAAAAAGTAAAAACAGTCTAAGTGTTTCAAGTGATAACATAAACAAAATGTGGTATGTCCATACAATGGAATATTATTCAGCCAAAAAAGGGGAATGAAGTACTGATGTGTCGCAGTGTAGATGGACCTTGAAAACATTATGGTACGTGAAAGAGCCAGTCACAAAAGATCACATATTGTATGACTCCACGTATTTGAAATGCCCAGAACAGGCAAAC
Source organism: Ursus maritimus (assembly GCF_017311325.1). Taxonomy (NCBI): domain Eukaryota; kingdom Metazoa; phylum Chordata; class Mammalia; order Carnivora; family Ursidae; genus Ursus; species Ursus maritimus. Next base: position 39,226,985 of record NW_024424897.1, read on the forward strand.
CCTATTATCATTTTTGTAACTTGTAAAATGTTTCAAACTCTTTTGAAATAAAAAATTAAAAAAATATATCAAGGAGCTCAATGAGATCACCTGGAGACAGAGTATAGGTAGGGTAAGAAAACTCAGGACAGAGCCTTGGAGAACACCACCACTTGAGAGGTTCGGCAGAGGTCCAACAGCCAGCCAGAGACTGAAATAGAGAAAGTAGACAGCAAGATAGGAAATTCAGCTATTGTGCCACCTGCCAAGACAATAAGGGGGTAAGGAACATTTTATTGGGCCCAAGACTCAAGACAACTTAGTCAAGGCATTTCTCAGATACACGCAGGAAAAACATATTGGCTGTAACCCAGGCCTCTCCAGCTCTCCCAGATGCAATGGTTGAGCTCTGCTCAAGCACGGGAGGAGCAGAGCCTTGCCACCCAGCGGTGCTTGCTGTGGGAACTCCTCTTGGGGAAGGAGGAAGGTGAAAAAACCAGGGACAGATCTCAGTGAACGTATACAACGATCCCACTCTTCATTTTATAGGGAGGGGGAGACAGAACCAGAAGAGTCAAGTAATTTGCACAACGAACGTGGCAAAGTTGAGATTCAAACTCAGGCCTTACCCCTGAAGTCCATGCTTTTCTATCCTTGCACCTGCAACCCAGTGACTTCCCAATACCACTAAGAGATCACTTAGTTCCTAGAGCTGCTCGTCAGTGTCTCCACAAGGGCGGCAGTGACTGAGTATAGCTGCTTCTCAAGAAAGGGCTGCATCAATCAGGAAAACTAAGTGAGACACAGGAGGTGGACAGGGATTCCCCGGGGTACTCTAAGAGTAGGAGGTGCGGCGTGGCAAGTGGGGCAAAGACCTGAGACTTGGTGCGTGGCCAGCAAGGCAGAGCCAGGCGGGCCGGAGACGGGTCAGCTACTCCAGGTTCAGTTCCTTAGTGGCAGAGGAAAGGGCGATCTGTAGACACCTGCCTAATACATCCCTCCCCTGCTTAAACCCTTTCACGGAGCCTCTAGAGAGGGCAGAAGAGATGGTCTCTGGACAAAACACAGGTGAGGGCTGGGGAGCCATGCTGCAAAGAGGGGGGGTAAAGTGGACAGATGCATTGTAAACAGCAAGGCCGGACCCCAGCAGCCTGGCCTCGATCGTCCTGAGACCTAAAGGATAAGGAGCTGGGACGGCAGGGTTTTAGAGGGATCCTCTGCAAAGCACCCAACAGAGTAGCGAGGGGCCCTGTTAGAATGGAAGATCTCTTTGGAGTGTAGTCAGATGTGAGAGTGCAAATTTGGGGGCAAACAAGGTCTGGGTCAGGTCTGCAGGGCCTTGTCAACCACTTTACCATTTGAATGTTATCATGAATAGAAAAGAAAGACCTTAATTTGCTAACCTTGGAAAACAATTTTAACCACTGTTAAGTTAAACTTGGAAAACAAGTTTAACCACTGAGCGCCTGGGTGGCTCAGTCGTCAAGCGTCTGCCTTCGGCTTGGGGCGTGATCCCAGGGTCGTGGGATCGAGCCCCGCATCGGGCTCCCTGCTCTGCTGGGAGCCTGCTTCTTCCTCTCCCACTCCCCCTGCTTGTGTTCCCTCTCTCGCTGCCTGTCTGTCAAATAAATGAATAAAATCTTAAAAAAAAAAAAAAAAAAAAAGAGTAGTTACAGCCCTACTTCCCCCAATAATCTATCCCCGAAATAAACCTAACCGCCAAACCTGCACGCCTCTAAATAGACACCATCAATTACCTGGTGACAGCTACCAGCAGTGAAGGCAATATGCCTCAGAGGAGCTGAAAGTCTTTCAGAAAATTTGCTTTGCCCACTTTGACCCTTAGTAGTAGAGATGTACGCTATTGGTTTTTTCTTTCTTCTTAGGCCTGGCTTTTAAAACCGAACATATTGCAAAGTTACTAAAGGGAAAAATCAAGTCAAGTTGTCAAGGGCTGGCTCCGACAGTGTTAGGAGCACTGACCTGGGAGTCAGGACCTGGGTTCCAGTCCCAGCTCAGGCAGGACTAACAGTGTGGCTCCGAATACGTCACTTATACTCTTTGTGCTCAGTTCATTCTATAGAGGTATGGTGTTGGACAGATGATATCTTGGTCTATTTTAGCTCTGAAATTTTGACTTTAATATCTAAAGAAATAAGCAGCATTATCGCACTGTCATGCATACAAAGGGGGTCAATCGTCCAGAAAAATATAGGTCAAACTGAACACTCTTGTGGGATTCTTTCTTTTTTTTTCTCCTAAAGATTTTATCTATTGAGAGAGAGTGAGCTTGAACATACAAGTGGGGTGGGGGGGGGCAGAGGCAGAGGGAGAAGCAGGCTTCCTGCTCAGCAGTGAGCCCAACACAGGTGACCCCAGGATCCTGGGATCACGACCAGAGCTGAAGGCAGACACTTAACTGACTGGGCCACCCAGGTGCCCCTCCTGTAGGATTCTCTTACCTTCCAGGTGTTCAATTACACAACTGCACACATGGAAAACAAACATGGATAAAGTACCAAAAGAAGAGCTCCAGGTGAGTGCTCGGAGGAAGTGAAACTGATGTTCTCTCTACCTGCTTAGGCCACGCCGCCCTCCAAGGTGAGGCCAGGCCCCGCCAGAGCACCATGTTCTGGTGGACACTACCACCGGCAAAAGTGAAACAAAGACACACCTCCGACAGATCCAATCTTAGTTTCCCGACAGATAAAACATGACCACAATACTTTCCAGTTCTTCCCAGTATTATACCTTTTCGAATTCCAAAACAATCAGGGAAAACTTTTTTTTAACGACTAGTAAAAGCTGCTGTGCATTTATTACTATACTTTCATAGGCACACCGGCGTCAGTCAGATCTGGCCCAGATCTGGCCTGTTTTTGTACAGCCCTTGGACTAAGACGGGTTCTATGCTTTTGAGTGGTTAAAAAGTTAAAAATATTTTGTGACAAATGAAAATGATATGAAATTCAAATTTCTGCGCCTATAAATAAAGTTTTATTAGAATGCAGTCACGGTGGGCTTAAGTGTCTGACTCTTGCTGTCGGCTCAGGTCGTGATCTCAGGGTTGTGAGATCAAGCCCCGCATCTGACTCCTTGCTCATCAGGGAGTCTGCTTGAGACTCCCCTCTCCCTCTGCCCCTCCTCGTGCTCACAAGTGCACTCACTCTCTAAAAAAAAGAAAAATTTTTTTTAAGAGGATGCAGTCATGTCCATTTGTTTTGTCTGTGGCTGCTCTCCTGCTATGACAGAGTGGAACAGCAGCAAAAATTTCAATATATTTACTATCCGGCCTTTTACAGAAAGAGCTTGTGACCCATTAAGTTATCCTACCTCATATATACCCACATCATTCTAATAAAAATTTCCAATGGTTGTCTGATTATAAAAGACTTAAATATAAACCACATACAGGAAAATCCTCAAAGAGGAAAAAGTGATCATGTGGAATTTGATTTTTCCAACGTGTATGTATAAAGGCAATAATGGCAATGCCTCATCCGACATACAGCTTTCGAACCCAGAACGAATGGCAAGCCCTCACTTCAGTCTGACTTCTGCACCACTCTATGCTAAAGGAGAAGATAAAATCTACGGAGCAAGGGGCGCATGGGTGGCGCAGCGGTTGAGCGTCTGCCTTCGGCTCAGGGCGTGATCCCGGCGTTCCGGGATCGAGCCCCACATCAGGCTCCTCCGCTATGAGCCTGCTTCTTCCTCTCCCACTCCCCCTGCTTGTGTCCCCTCTCTCGCTGGCTGTCTCTATCTCTGTCAAATAAATAAATAAAATCTTAAAAAAAAAAATCTACGGAGCAAAACACTATCACTGGAAAATACATCTGAAAACTGGAAAGGTATTAGGAAGTTAGGAAGCGTTTCCTAATGACGTCAAAATCTTGCTTTCTGGTAAAGGTGTCCATACTTTCTGAGCCAAAAATAACGGGATAAAAGGTTCTGAATAGTTTGCGTGTGCCACAGGAGTTGCTGAATTTGGGATACGCTAAAGAGAAGTCAAATTCGTAACTGTGATCCTCACAGTTCATTCCCACAGATGGGACTTTTGACAGAGTTAAAAAGACAAGAATTACTTGCAAGTTTAGAGGTTTTAACAAGTGGGTTACTGGGGATGTGAAATCTGCAGACCGGGGTTTTAGGGACAGTCTACGTGAAACACTCTTGCCCTAAACATTAAATAAATTTAAGCATCTTGACGTCCTACTTCCCAAAAAGTACCTAGTCCCAAATCAGCTTCCTAAAAACACACGGACTATTAAAATTTAAAGGATGATCCAAATAAACGCGGTAAGGATAACTTGGTCACATACTCACGTTTAAGATTTGTACAGATATTTTAAAGACGCTTTTATGCTGATTTTTACTAGTACAACTCAGACAAAGGGGCCCCACGGCTAACACCAGGTGAATCCTCAGGGCCTACTTAGGAAAGATTTACACTCTACGCAGAGTTCGTGCACTTACCTCGGTTTCCCCTTTGCTATTCATTATTCAGTTGCCTTCCCTCAGGTCAGAAAAATTCTCATTCCATTCAGGACTGGCTCATCAGAATGTCTCGTCTTTGGTGCTTTCCCCTGATGGGTGATGTACAGATATGCACGGATACCCACAGCCCCCCTACCTCTTCTTTCACAGGTCATTTCAGAATGGTTATGTGCCCCCCCCCCAAACCCCTAACACCCACTGCCTCGCTACTGTAACATTTATAAGCTCCAGCAATGTGGGACATTACTCATTTTTTGGTCAAATGTAAAAGAGAAAGACATACGAACGGCAAGAAGCAACAGACCCCTGACGTGCTAAGTACGGCTAAGTTACTACATTATGCCACAGGACCACAAACCTTCCAAGTGACGTTTCTTCACATGACTGCCTCACTTCATTAAAATAGTGTGGCAAGCAGGGGCGCCTGGGTGGCTCAGTCAGTTAAGCGTCTGACTCTTGATTTCGGCTCAGGCCTTGAGTTTGAGCCCTGTGTTGGGCTCTGCACTCAGCAGGGAGTGTGCTTGAGATTCTCTCTCTGTTTCTCTGTCCACCCCCTGCCCCCAATAAATAAGTAAATCTTTAAAAAAATACACTGTAGCAAGCAGCCTTAGAACGGTCCATTTAAGAGAGAATGCAATTGGCGCAAAGTGAAAGATTTTCTTTCCCATCCTCGGGTCCCTATTTTCCTCATTTTCCCGTAGTGCTCTTACAGCTTGCATCTTCTGAGAGTAAACTGTCAAAGCCAGAAGCTATTCCTTTATTTGTTCACATATTTCCCCACATTAACTGGTCTCTAAAGTGAATGTGAAATGAAGAAAATAACTGTGTGACTCTGTAGGTCACAGAGGAGAAACCAGGGAGCATTCCCCCATCAAACCCGCCCCACCTGCACTCGCTGATGGTACAGGAAGGCTGCTGCCAGGCTGAGCGGGGCGCGGGGCAAGAGCAGGTGAGGCACGGCGGCTGCCGGCCTTCTTGTCAATCGGACACTTGAGCTTCAAATGAAAAGATTAAGACAGAAAAGTCTACGTACATTAACAGCACTTTTATGTCTTGGCAAACTACCTTCCTTCCTCAGTTTCTCACAAACACAGCAATCTATCAAATGTATCCATCTGTATCTGAACAGGGAAGAACTTGGAAGGAAAGACTTGACTATCACTGGAAGCTGTGTAACAGACAGGTGTAAGCAGGAGACTCCGAGAAAAAAGAAAATGAGGAGTCACCTAATTTTTGCTTAATCTTCCCTTTCCTCAAATTTAGAATGGAAATGGGAAGTAGGGGGACAGGGAAGTATCCAGCTAAATACGGCACAGATTACTTTACAAGTGTACAGCTCGTAAGTTATGCTGTTTCCAGCTGCTCGGGGAGTGTGATCTTTAGACGTCCATCAGAACAGCAAAAAAGGAAAAAAAATCCAAGTTAGAGAAGCGGATAAACACGTATGTCACAGCAGAAACCACACGAGCTAGGCGTATGTGGGAGAAAACCTCTGGCCTTCTCGACAAATAGATTTGCCCACAACTTTAAAATAGACTTCTTCTTCTATATACAAATCATACTTGTCTTCTCTCCTAATGAGTATCATCTGCTTGAACAAAAAATAATTTTCAAGGTAAGAAAGACAGAAACCAGAGGATTCCATTCACACCTGTACAGAAATTTCTATTTACTTCGTAAGACAAAAAACTCAAGATCACGGTACACAGCAGTTATTTATTTAAATACTCGAAAAGGTTGATGATGGAAAAAAATAGGTTTATCATGAGAGTTTATGTTCATTAGATTTATTTTACCATTTAAAAAAGTGCTGCCTCCGGGTTGTCCTAGCCAGATAGAGAACACTTTATGACACATGCAGCCACCGTGAGACACTGTAATAGACACGGCCGTTATGGAATGATGTACACTGGGGGAGGAAGTGCAATAGTAGTAATGGTGACTGTTTATTTAAACTAAAAACATTGATAATATACAAATCTTTTTTTCTCATTTGATTGAAAGGGCTATAAAATTCCACATACAGACAAAGGAAGCAACATAATCATTATACAGGTAACGTCCCAGCTAACTGCCTTTACCTCACTCCTTCCTTTAAAGAAGCACTTCACTCAGCTATGCAACTTTCTAGACTGCACGGCGGCTTCGAGGCTGGCCTACCACGAGTGACTGAAAGACAGGTGTGAGCTGACCACGACTCATCTCTTTTTAAAAATGGAGAGAAAATGGCAAATTGTGCCTCATGTTCTTTAAAGAACCCAAAGGATCGTTCTGAGTAAAATGTGAAATAAATAAGTGATCCATGAGTAAATACAATCTCTGAGCTGACTTAGACCTAGGAGAGTGAGCCAACCGAACACTAACAATACCACATAGAAACATCTAGAAACATCATTTCTAGAATTCAGTTTGGGAGACCATATCTTGCCTGAATATGTACATTATTTACAAAATATTCCCTTTTGGCCTCTGAAATTTAGCCATTTTAGTTTGGCTGTTAAGCTCTTTCTTTCCATATGCTAGCCAATACTGCAGTTATAACTATCATTAAAATACTCTTATGCATGAATTACAAATATTAATAAAGTAACTCTGCATGTATAAATATCTCAATATTTCTAGCAGAATTTAAAGCATACATAAATACATAAAAGTATTTGTTTTTGGTAGGGCCGGTATTTTTTTTTTTTAATCATCGCTGTTTCAACAATGCTTTGTACATAGCAAAACCCAAAACTGCAAAAACAGTAGCACCAAAACTTGCTCGAAGCCAAAACGTAGAACTCTTGAGGTCAGCTTGTGTCACGTGCCTGTAGTCAGAAAATATAATTAATGTTCAAAACATGATTAGTATGAAAATACCAATTACATAGTAACAGTCTACTTTTAGGGAAGTATTAGCACACTTGTCAGGCTAATTGCATACAGTAATGCTTACCAAAAACATTTATCAATATAGCCACATGTACATTGCTCAGACAATCATTATCTTTAGACATCATGCAGACATTAATAAAGACAAATGTCTTTATAATTAGCTACTACTTGGGAGGAATCAACATCTAAAATTTTAGACATTTTCTTCACATGGGAAATGGAGAACGTAGACAAATCAACCTACCACTTTTTAATCCCACCACGGTCCTTCAAAATGAAAGCTACAACTGAGATCTCACAATTTTGAGAGTCAATTTCATGGAACTTAATATGCGATCTCCTGTGCCCAGGAGTCAAAAGCTATCGTGTAAGCAGTTAAGCGACAAGTGACCATACTTTTCTAAGAGCAATGCTTAAAGTCAACTTTGGAAACACTGAGCCCCATGAAAATTTACCATAAAAATCCCAAAGGGGATGGGGAAGATTTACCAGTTTGCATTAATTGGGTTACTGCTGGTTAAAGAAAGAAAATTAAAAACAAAACAAAACAAAAAACCAACCCTGATATTAGTCAGACAGGCAGTGACAATGGTACCAACTAAAGGACATCATGTAACATGGTGGACTGAAAGGTAAATGACATAAAAGAAGCCATAGTATGCACGACAGGAACAGGGACAGCCTGAACCACAAACTGAGTTTGTGAGCATGCTCAGTTAATGACACTGCTAAGCCCCTCAAGGGTCTCAAGTATGACAGCTTACCAGAAAGAGGACAACACTGGAAAGCAAAAGCTGGACTATTTTATTCAAGTGTCACTGGAGTTTTAGTTGAATGAGCACAATTGAGGAGATGTAGAAAACTTACAGAATTAAGAGCTTAGAGAGACTGTCTAGGTCAGGAAATTATTTTACAACTAAGAAACAAACAGATTTGAAGCCAAAGTCAGACATCATTAAAGGACCAAGACACTGACATATGCAAAAGAGTTAAGAGCCAAGAACATCAATGGTACAGAACGACTTTGCCTCAGTGATAGAGTGACGATCAGATTAGCTATCACAAAACGCGACCTGCCCATCCTAGAAACAAGTCTATAACACAAGCCAGAGTGCTCCATGCTTATCACCATGGCAAAACAACACACAGCACGCCAATTTCTTATTCTCCCCAGTTCCTAAAAAAAAAGAAAAGAAAAGAAAGGAAAAAAAAAAAGAAAAAAATCACTCCTGACATATTATTTTACAAAGCAAAGTGATAACACAGGTTCATTCCACCTTGTGAGTTAGTTCCTCCAACAGGCAATGTTTTATTTATTTATTTCAAGTTAGGGAAGAAAATTCGTAGGTTTCAAGTTTTTCCACTTGGAAAAACTCCAACAAGGCCAACCCACTGGTTGTGGGAAATGTTACCTGGCTTCAAGAAAAAGTGGACCATGGGATGACTGCATGAAGATGGAATCTTCTACAGAGCTGACGGCGTGCACCTGGTGAGTAATACTGCCTTCGTCGTCTGCTAACAGCATGGCACCCCACTCAGCTACCCGGGCTCTTAACCTTTTATACACATGCACACAGTTTGCAGTTCACGGCAGAGCTCACAAAAGAAGGGGACTGAAAATAACATCTCTCAATTAAACATCCCACACATAAAAATTGAGTTGCCACCCTAATACGATCCAGCTCATGCTCTCTATATTTAAAATAAATGTATTCTGTCACAAATTGCCAAACTTCCAAAAAAAAGAGCTATGGGTACTTTTTAAAAACACTCACATACCCGGCAAGAAAACCTGAGGCTGTTACATACACTCTCTATATATCCCTTCCAGGCTGGTCCTGGTAGACCTGAAACACTAAGAGAGGCCCTGGAAACCGTCCCTAAGCAGTTCCTGACGGTAATTGGTGACCGTAAGTATTCATTCAAAATGAGGCTAACGACCATGAGTCACGAAACGTACTGATGCTTCTAACTACAGACTACCCACAACTGCAAACGTACATCTGTAACAAATTGAGTCCAACACCCCAAACTCATGGACTATCAGAGACCTAAGTCTGTGGCTCCAAATCAATAGAGATGCCTAGAATTTAAAGTGAGACCACAGGCTAAAAGGGCGGGAGAGCTTCTGCTTCCGCTTTGGTCTCTGATTTTTATGCATCTTCACTGATGGAGGATTTTTAGAAGACTTTTTTTAATGTTTATTTTTTAATTTGGGGAAGAAAAGAGCTAGGATTAAAGCTAGCTGTCATCACATTAAAATCGGTCAAAATGATTTCTCATAAATATTTTTCAAGTATGGAATCTGTTTTACACAGTTCCCTTTGTTGTATTTTAAGCAAGTGTTACCATTCACGGAATAATATATTCTGACTTTATTGCTTAGTTGGCTTTTGCATTTCAAGACAGTAATGACTGGTTCCCACCCCCCCCACCCCCCACCCCGCTATAGGATAGCCCTCCACAGGCAGCACAGCAGTTTACATTTCCGTATGAGAAGCAATCCAGATACATGGTCAAGATATGGCCAGTTTAAAACTTCAGGCAACTATTAACTCATAAGAAATACTTCAATGACTCCATCAACCTTATAGTGGTTATTTAAGACACCTGTGGACCTGGAAAGCTACTTAGAGACCAATTTTATGCCATTTGCATGTGCCTTTGAAAGCTGCACTAAGCAGACTCTCTCGGTACGAGAAAGCATTTATAACGGATGGCACACTTGTCGTTGCTTAGCTGACTGACAGCACCTGAAGAGAGAACAGTGCATGATCTTAATTAGATTCCGTAAGTATGAGAACCGAGCCATGTTTGTCGTTTCAGGTCTCAAGGCGAAGCAGAGTAATAGTTTCATAAAGCTGCTTCCTAGCTCATTTCTACACTCAAGCAAAAACAATTCTTCCACAATTCCAAAGTACAATTCTTTCAAAATGACTCACATAAAATATCATTTTAGAATAAATTATCTTATGGCATACTTTTTTTTTAGTTTATTATTATTTTTTACTGTCAAAAATGTAATATATGGTCATTATGAGATACGAGGAAAATAAAAGTCGGAAGAAAAAAAAATCACCTAGAGTCCCATCACCTAAGGCAACGAATTAAAACTTAGGGTATTTCCTTTTAGACTTTTTCTTTTCTTTTTTTTTTTTTTAAATTTTATTTTATTTATTTATGTGACAGAGAGACAGGCGAGAGAGGGAACACAGCAGGAGAGTGGGAGAGGAAGAAGCAGGCTCATAGCGGAGAAGCCCGATGTGGGACTCGATCCCGAAACGCCAGGATCACGCCCTGAGCCGAAGGCAGACGCTTAACGACTGCGCTACCCAGGCGCCCCGAGACTTTTTCTATGTGTTTCTTACATAGCTGCAAACACAATGTGTATAATTTATATAATTTTATATCCTTTTAAAAATTTACTATTATGTAAGGACTTTTTCATAAATTACAGAAACATCATTTTAAACAGCTGTATTATACCCGGTTCCCCTATGGGTGGCTGCCTCCAGTTACTGGTGACTATAACTAAAAGGATGAATATCCTTCTACGTAAGATTTTTCTCCGTATTTAGTATTAAGAGACTTCCCAAAAATGAATATTACAAGGTCAAAAATGTGTGTGCATGTATGTGTATAAAGATTGTTTTTAAAAAATCTACTGAGGGACGCCTAGGTGGCTCAGGCGGTTGGGTGTTTGCCTTTGGCTCAGGTCACGATCCCAAGGGTCCTGGGATCGAGTCTCACATTGGGCTCCCTGCTCAGCGGGGAGTCTGCTTCTCCCTCTGCCCCTCCTCCTGCTTGTGCGTGTGGGCTCGCTCTCTCTGTCAAATAAATAAATAAAATCTTTTAAAAAAATTAAATAAAAAAATAAAAAATCTATTGATATACCAGAATCACATTTTCCTTCTCTATGTGCAATAATTTAGTTCAGCAGTATCTCTTTTTAGAACACAAGAAATAATGACTAAATGCTGGAATATAATCCTTAATTAATCATCTGAAGCTTGTCAGAGCTTCTAAGTTCTTAGGTGGAAAATTCTTCCATTTTGGATGCTGCCTTTCTGCTTAGAAGTGCTGAGGGCCCATATGTCAATCAGATGACAAGCACTTTTTTTCTTTTTCTTTTCTTTTTCTTTTTTAAAGTAGGCTCCACGCTTCAACTCAACCTGGTGATGAAGAGTCGCATGCTCTGCTGACTGAGCCAGCCACGCACCCCTACACTGCTACTTAATAAGACAGCAAGGAGGAGAGGTTTCAAACTTCAGGCAATAAAAGCTTAAATTAAGAAGTGTCTGTGTGAACAACGCATATAACAGTGACCACATTCCTACGTACCTTTGCACAGAATGCCTTAAAGAAGGCATACGAGATACTTTTGATTCACTCTGCAATTTATGACGTGTATAAGAACATGAGTAAAATCTTACTGGTTGAACGTATTTGACCAGTAACAAAAGGAATTGTATCAGTTGCAATATTTAGAAACAAAATAATCAAATTCTAAAGGGCTCAATGGAATTAAACCTAATAGGGTATTTTTAATACTATCTTTTATAACGTGTCCCAGGACTTTATATCTGGGGTGTAAAAACTATACCGCAGAGACCTAAAAGTCTGCAAAAATTAGAATTTAAGGAAAGGGGAGAATCCAGAAAGGTCCAGATGTCAGTTGCAGGCTCTTATGAGGAGGAAAGAAAAGTTCAGTGGAGCAAACTCAAGAGCAGCAGTGCTGAGATGGCGGGAAGAGCAGTCCCACCCAGGAGCTTTCACCAGCCGTCCCATGCAACTGTGCAGAAAAAACGTGAATTTCCTAGATTGCATTCTTCTCATCTTACCACCCGATCCTTTCCAAACCCAAAGCAGTGGTGCACAGATGCAGGAATATGAGTGTTCTTCTAATTTTAGAATTCTATCCACATACATATTTCAAGTAGGAATTTTTAAGTTAATACTTCGGAACCGCCTATGTAACTGTAATGCATGGAATCTAGTTACTAGGGCTCATAGATAGCACACACAGCTTTTTCCTAATTGCAATAACATAGCTCAAGTTGAAAACTGTACCAAGGTCACCAAAACTATAGTTAAGTATTCTGTTTTTAAATCTTTCACTTGCTTTTTGAAGTCTTGTGGGCCTCCCTGCTTTTACTCCTCTCAATGTTTTCTTGGTGCTTAGTTTTTGCCTGGTGAAGTATCTTTTCTAATAATAATGCAATTACTCTTAATAATAATTTTAATAATGACAATTCTTCTAATTGAACTGGTAGGTATGAAATCTTTTAATAAGGCATTTCTCAAAATAGCTTAAGAAGTCAAAATATACTATTCAACACAATGAGTTGCAACACACATCATAAGCAAGCTGTTAACTGAGCATGCGTGGATAGTAACATACTCTGAAAAAGGACATAAGTGTGCATCAATGTCAAGAAATGCTTCACCAAGCATAAGAACCGAAATATATAGATGATTCTAGATACATGGGAAACACAGAGTATCTATATGTTACCTACTGATACTTAGAGATCAAACAAGCAAACTCCATCTTGTGGTGTCCTTTAATATTCTAACCAAATGGCAAAAAAATTAAAACGCATAAGCAAACAGCAGCTTACTTAATGAGAATCTATAACATAAGCTCCTGTATAATTTTAAACATAAGACTATGTATACTAATTTAAGGAAAAGTCTTGTAAGGACCTTGATACAAGACAACATAGAAGCTTCATATGAAACTAAAACACAGGACAGACTGTGTTGGATACAATAGTTTACATTAACATAATATCCTAAGAACTCTTACATCCCCAGAAGAATCTCTAGAACATTAAGATCTCAAGGTACCTATCCTCTTCATAAGGCAATCCTATGAAAAGGCAGTTCATTTCACTGTGACAATAATAAAATCCTTTCTTCAAAAAAGGGGCTCCTATAAGTACCATGGTTTTAAAGTACATGAAGGAGCAACTTCGGTGATTATTTAAGCAACATGGGCAAATATTATTAATAAATGGCTTAAAATAAATGCCACATACACCCAATTTTAAAAATGCATTAAAAAAATAGGGCAAAGAATTCAATGGGTCCAATGACCGTCCATCACCCCTTTGGGTCGCTGTAAATACGGTGAACTACGCACTTGGTTGCTAAAGTCAAATGCTGCTACTGAACTTAAGAACTAACATGAACAAATAATTTATATGGCTGATGCAAATAATAAAATGGGATGAAAGAAATCCTAAAACGAAAATACGTATCAAAGAAAATCACACCAAAATAACAAATCATAAAATAAACAATTTCAATTAAATTATAGGTTAGGAGAAGTGGGAGGATTACACACAGAAATTAGCTGGGATAGGGACTGAGAGAAGTTAAAAAAAATGACAAAGTGACACCTAAAGGAAAGGACAAAGTGACACCTAAAGGAAAGGACAAATTAAAGTCCACGGCACACTACAGTATAGTAACATCGTCATGCAAAGTAGGAGTCTTCTGAAGTCAGAATAATAAATACTTGATAACTAAAACCCTGGGTAGTTCAAACCAACAATCCAGCTCACTCCTACGTAATCATTTTAACACCTTCAGATCGAAAAGGTAATTAAAAATTAAAACATCATCAGAAGGTTTATTTTCCCAGTACCATAATTTACACTATTTGAAATGAAAGCATTGCCAAAGATTAAAATCATCTGACCAGATATTAATCATCTTCTAAATGTTTTTAAATTCAAATAATTCCGGTTATTCATAAACTGTTCTAAAGAAAAACATAAAGCTATCCAGATCACAAGGGTAAGACCGTAATTACTAAAGAACAGAGTTACATGTCAGATACATAGTTTAACATTTTTTTTCACATCTTGAAACAAATACATATTCAATTACATTAAAAAGAAAAAAAATGTTTTATTACTCTCTACTTAAAATACGTAGTGTCCGTAAACAAACTCAAAAAAAAGGGGACAATATTTACTGGTCAAAGACAGCTAGCTAGGGAAAAAACTGGTAATTTCAGAAATGAATCTGTGGGATTGTGCCTAATATGCCTAAATATAAATTATTGGGCTTAAATCCTCTCTTGATCAGATTGTAGCACTTCCTTTTGTAGCCTAAGGGACTAAGGTTACTGAAAACATAATCAAAGTTTAAGGAAAATTTTTCTAATAACATAGTATTTAGAAAGGCACTTAAAGGCAGGTCCATATCTTCTTCATCTTCATATTCTGCCCCAGCTCACAGCAGGATCCTATCTAAAGCAGGTACTTAAGTATGTGAGCGACTAAATCACAGGAGCAGAGGGAGGTAAAGGGAGAATGTGGCCTCAAACAGGTACTATCTCTGGAAGTGATTTATTTCCACAACCAACATGTTTACAAGTGCACTAAGCCAAGGCATTAAATTTGAGACCAACATGTACGTACCAATACCCGTCTATTAATTTCTTTGCAGACATTTAATGAAACTTTTTGCTTAAATAAAAATTTTAAAACTACTTTTTTACACTTCGAAGTCAAACACGAGACGTGGCAGGTTTCTAAAACCAGAGACTTAAAAGCTTAGTGTGGAGTGAGACTCCTCCCTACTGAATTACAGTGAAAAATACCTAAATGTCTTTTACCCGATTAATCAATCCTTTTTCTGCTTTATAACATTAAGATACATCTAGCATGGCAAACCAATAGTGGCCAACCACCAAAGGTTACCACAACCTGAGAGATAGGAAAGAAAGGAGACGACCCCATTACCCCACAAGTTTTTCAGATTCTTCATGAAAAAGGAAGTAGAATTTGGTTGGTGGGAAGGGGAAAGAGACATTTCACTCCTTGGGTGTATGTATTTTTTTTTTTTTTTTGCCTGCAGTTTCACAACTCTAGGCCATATCTTTAGCCTGAGGTTGCAAGCTGGTGGCCTGTCAACATGTTTTGTTCTGATCAGTACTTTTAAAGATTTACATTTACTTGCCATTTTGTGAATAGCAGGAAATTTCACATAAAAATCCTGATGTCTAGTGTCTCCTAGAATCAGAAGACCTGGCAACAGCCAGCCTGGGCAACAACAAATGGCCAGAGCTGAGTCGTGGCTGCCTCTTTTAGACAGGGCCTGGCATGGTCCCTACGTCTCTCACTTCTCATACTTGGCCACCTTCGTGCATTGACATTACCCATCCAGACCCTGTAGGTAGTTAAGTGCTGGGGCTCCACCCCCATCTACCTTATCTACATCCTTCTGTAAACTAGGGGAAACTTCAGTACAGGACTCTTGTTTCCACCGTACTTCTATAAAATTTTGAAACACTACGAGGAATCAGGAAGGAGTTCTTTGAAAGGTATGTTGGTTTCCCTCCTTATCTTTTTCATTCATTCCATTCTTGATTACTAGACGTATGCTGACATTACCATTCAATCAGTTCTAGTTTATAAATAGATATGACAAAATGTACTGATTTCTCTTCAAAGATCGTTGTACAGAGTACTTAACTACGAGCAAACTCATCCATTAATACACACCCTTTTCCATTTGGAAGCTGACTAAACCGACCTGAGAATAAAATTGTCACTAAAGATGCAGACAATGAATCAATCTGCAAGTATGGACACTCAAGATCTTACAGAGTAAGTAAAACAGATGGTTTTTATGATTAGCAATTATTAGGAGCCAAGGTGGGTTCACCGAGAATAAGACACCAAACAGATGTCACTTCCTATTTAGATAAAATTACTACATTGGTAGATCTCAGAAATGTGTTAGAAATTACATATTGATTTCAAAAAAACCCTCCATGAAATCTCTTGTAAGATAATATGATAAAACACGGACTGGATAATAAAATATTTTTAATTTACAGAATAATCTTTCCCCAAGAATTTTAAGCCTGTGTCATTGGGAAAAGAGTTCTCCGAGGGAATACTTCACGGCTTGCTGGCTTTGGCTCCCTCTCTCTCTCCAATCTCTTGGTATTCGACATTATTTTTTATTAATAACTTGAACGATAAAGAAGACATATCTACCAAGTTTGCAAATAACACAATGCCAAGAGAGATATATAATGGGACAAATGACAGAAATAATGTTTGAAATGACTGAGCTAGAACAAATGGATCAAAAAGAAGAATATGACATTTAATAGAGATACACAGGTATCTGTGTTTAGATTCAAAGAGTCAACTAAAAATGTCAAGTACACAACTGGGGGGGGACACACTGCCTTAACAGTACCTCATATGAAAAAAAATCTGATTCAAATATGAACCCCAAGATTCATATACATCAACAGTGGGATGGGGCTGCTAAAAACGTTACTTCATGCAGCAGACAGGTGCCGTCCTGACTGTGGAACAGGACTACCCGCTGTTCGGGAACTCGTCCCATCACACCTGGAGCACTGCTCTCCATTCTCAGTGGTACCTCTTTTAAGAGGAGCTCTGAAAACCTAAAGGGCTTTCAGACGAGGACAACCACGACTGATGAAGTCACTAAACCATCTAATTTAAGAAAAGGCTGAAAGAAATGGGGATGTTCTACCTGGAGAAGAGAAAATTAGGGGAGACATGATGGCCGTCTTCAAATGTCTGAAGGATTGCTAGGTTGAAGAGGGAGTAGAATAGTCGTATGTTGTTCTAAAGGGCAGAACTAAAACTAAAGGAGAGAAAGTTATAGGGAAATCATTTTAGTTAAAAAATAAAAATAAAGAGCAAAGGCAAAAGCAAAAACCCTCTCCAATGAGGAAAGCCATCAGCAGATAAACAGTACTCTCCACAGGAAGTAAGGCATTCTAATGGGAGGTTAGGCCAGATGAGTTCTGGAATCTCTTCCCACTCTACCATTTCCAACACCGGAGCTCCTGAATGTTGTCTGGTTTGAACTAGCCTTGCACTTTCTCAGACGGTCGTCATGAGAGAATCTGTGTTACTACTTTATAAGATGCCTTTCAGAGGACAGAGGCAGAACTTTACCACCAAATTAGTGTGGCGGTCCCTTCAAAGCAGTCACCTGAGATGGCTGCATTCTTATTCCAGAGCTGCTAGTGCTCCAAACATCACCGCAACTCTTTTAGAATGCCTTCAAAATCAGTTTCTGACCCACATTAAATATAGTCTCACTGTTTCACGGCCACATCTACTATTTTTGCTGGTGGACACAAACTATCCTACAGCCAGAGCTTAGCCTTCAGCGAGAGTCCAACAGTAAGACAAAGAATGGACCCATTTCCAACCAAAATCTATTTAGCTGGATCATCTGTCTTAATCAAGCCCAGCTCCCAATGACAGCTGAATGTCAATTTCAAAACACTCATTCATTTTTAGACACAAAATTTGCAGTAGATACAAATTAATAGTACATAGGCTCTTAAATGTTCACAAAATGTGAATCTGAACAATGGAAGCATGACCAGAATAAGAATATAACCTTCCAAGTTCTGTGCTTTGAGGGAATGTAGATATCCTATTTGTTTGTTTGTTTGTTTTGCTTCCCTTTCTAAAAAGCATATTACTTTCTAGGCATACTTCATGTTTTGGGCTCATAAAGACCTCAAAAACTAGTACTACATACAGATCTTTTGTTCTTTCCCATATTCCTCTGAATCCTCAAAGTTGGCTATTATCCTCATTTCCAGAAGCCATGCTCTTTCAAATAAACATTCCAGGTACTTATAATACAGAAATTGTTCAAACCCAAGATACCGTTCGCATTAGTATGGTTTTAATTAAGTTATATTAGTTGAACGTGAGTCCAGTTTAACATTTGGGATCAATATGTCTTTTCGTTACCATGAAAGTTCTAATCTATTTCTACAACTCTCAGCCAAAAGATTTTAATCTCCCTACACATATTATCCTATCATATGAATGATTTAACTTTCTTCATGAAAAAAGAAATCCAAAATCTTATTTTATAGTCCCCTAAAAACATCGTCACCACGGTGAGAATTTTAGTGGAAGTTAGTTGGGCATCGGCTGGCTTGTGGTCTTTGTAGTGAGTATCTGTATAATAAATAGTTATCCGCTTTTTTTTTTCTTTTGTATTTTAACAGAATGCCTGGTACCCAGTAAATAAAGTTAAGAACCTGTTAAGAACTGCAGTGAAGATTTTGTTCTTTACAGATTGCAGCAAGTCTGAGTTGAGGAAGTTCTGACAGATGCAAAATGTACACCTGTTGCAGGTGCACATACAGCGTAACCGGGCATGGCTGCGAAAACACACAGAAGGACAGGAGTTGAGTTCTTACTTACAAATACGGCACAAGTTAGGGTGTGCCAACTTAAAAAAAAAAAAAAAGATTTAGGCATAAGCAACACTAAGGAAAAGGACAGTGTGGGGCATGCTAAAGTTGTGCAGAATTCCACATTTACCAAAAATACGATACGCAGCAATAGCTCCCTCCTCCCTCCCTAGAGAAAGCCTAAGGAAAATTAGCTAACACTCTTGGCTTTTTTGGAGGGGGGATGGAATTATTATTACAAGAGGTTTGGTGGAATAAGTATGCACAGCAATAGATGGCACCCTCATGTAAATTAATCAAAAGAAAAACTGAGTAAGCCATAGCACCCACCGAAAGGACAAAGTTTGCTAGCATTTAAATAAGCATTCCCTCCTCCTCCCTCAGCATACACACATGCCTGAAAACCAGGAAGGAGAAGAGTGACAAATACACAAAAGGGTCAAAAGACGAGTATATTCAACCCTGAGGAGATATGAACAACATCGTCTTTAATTCATCAAGCACCTTGGCTCCCAAAGGAAATCAAAGTGCTTCATAAATTTCCACTTGAACAAAATACAGGGTTGACTTCATCTGCTACTAAAACACAGCAGCTAAGTATGAAACTCTGGGTAAAGATGTAAAAATCAACAATGGGTCCAATTGGTATTAGATATGAAATTTAGGGAGGCTTTCTGACTCCTTTCTGGTTGAGTGGAGTTATCCTAGTTGGGACAGGCACATGGGGCAATCTCTGTCACCTCCGTCCTAGCAACCAAAGTAGGGGGCCTCCAGGGACTGCCCAGTGGTCAGAGCCACTCAGACATACAAAGCCAGCACAGCACCCCGAAGAGGCGCTGGCGCAGAACCCACTCAGAAGAGCGCCATCTGATGACTCAATGCCAGCACTTCCTGTAACACCTGAACATTGTTTTTAAAGGCTTCTCAGTCAAAGGACTGGCCCAATCTGACTTGGCTTAGCTTGTGAGAGCTGATGAGACCACATCGCACGGTGGCATGGTTGTGGAGATTAGCCGCGTCCCAATAATGCCTAATTCCCAACATGAAGAAAAACGAGAATTAATTTTTAAACTCTCATAGACTCAAGACATTCCTTTTAAAAACTTGACTTGTGATGAGGAACATATCGATGCTACCAAGCCGCTGCCAGCTGTCATACTGGAATCCATCTGTTATTTTACCAATTCAGCCTGACTCTTCAACATACGCAGGCTCCACCCACCAAAAAGGAGAGATGCAAAGTATGCTTAGCAACAGGGAGATGCTTCATGAGAAGTAGTTTGGGGTTAACCATATAAGCAAGTGTCCCTGTATGTACATTTATCATATACACACACACATACACACACACGCACACACGCATTGCAGTAGAACGTTTTAAAGATGCAGATCTGAAAACACAGTTACAGTTATCTACAAGCTTAAAACAGCGCATTTACATAGTAAAAAAGAAAAAAAGAAAAAGAAAAAAAAAACACCACTGTAATATACAGTTAGGCGGTAAGCCTGACCAAGCAGTGCGTTTCTGCATAATTACTAAATGTTAATTACGGCAAGAAAGGAGATCTGGTCATCTATAAGAAAATGTCAACAAAATCCCACAGAAGCCATAAAGAAAAAGCAACTTACAAAGCAGTTTTTAGAAAGACCCAGATTTTTCTCAAATTCTCTATCCTATCAGTGTTGCCCATGTCTCGGCAGAGTCTGTCTCTGTAATGGTCCTCTCTGTAGATAACATACGTGAGAGTTTTAAAGCAAAGGCAAGACATAAATAAGGTTCTGTTTATCTTATAGTAATAGGAACGACTTGTCTTCCAATACAAATAGAATTTTAAAGGCTTGCTGCCTTTTTTTTTAAAGTATCAGTTAACAGAATAGCAGTGAAGTTAACTTTGATTTAGAGTCTGCACAAATTAACACCTTTCTCAAAGACTTCAGTTCGCAGCCATGTTTGATTATTACTGTACTTTATACTGCAGTTTTTATAAGAAGAAAAATAATTTAGAGACTAAATTAATAATAAAGAGATTAAGCTAAAGTCCTGAGAAACGCACTGCCTGAAAAACTATCTTGTTACGAAACAGAATTATACACACACAGTACTTGAGGAGAATGCCATTAAGAACCATGCAATTCTAAGGCAGTTAGTAAGCTATGAAAATGTCCACAGTTATGTGCTTATGCATATGCATGTATAGATATACAATAAATGTACATAAAATTCATGGTTCATAACACTTAATGTAAAACATTTATATAGCAGGAATTCCAATTACAATTACTTTTTACAGCACTTAAAAAAGACATTATATTCTCAAACATATCTATAATTTAAACATTAATTCATAAAATATTTTAGAATCCTCCACATACTCAAGGTCAATGAATCAACAGAAAAATATTAAAATGAACTTTTTGTTCATACGGAAATGTCTTAAAAGCATAAAGCAACATGATGCCAACCCCATTTGACTATTTTTTAAATGCTGGGTCGGGGGCTGAGTTTCATTGTACTATCCTATTACGATAGTGACAGTCTGCTTAAAAATATACAAATCCTGTCAGAAGCATGGTTTGTGTAATTTTCTTATGGCACCCAAACCAAACTCGCGTTTACTCAGATTTGTTCCTTCTCATTACAAAGTCTCTTTCTGTTGCTGAACAACTTCTGTGTGACAAAGGTTCCGCCCTCATGGCTAATCATGGCATGCGACATTCTTATGAACCATGCAACATGAAAATGATGGCAGAGCAAGTACTTACGGGTACATGGCCATCGTTGTCAGTTTAACAAAGATATCTTTACTGGGTGCATCAGCAGTATTGCAAGTGAAGGCTTGTGGTGGAGGCATTTTGTGTTTCCTGCAGAAATCAGCAGGTGAAATACTATAGTCTTGTTTAACTTCATGCAGGTCTGACTTGGCAGCTATGATTAAGCAAGGTATTCTGCTGTCCATGAAGTGTTGCTATGGAATAAAAACGAAAATCAAAATCTGATGACAAGGTAAAAAATCACTATATTTAATTTACTGTGTACTGAAAATTATCTCTGGCTAGGCACAGCATAGCCTCAAAGAGAAAGTAAACTAAGAGGCAATGACTGGCAGTGGACCAGGGCAGTCTGATAAGACCAGGGCCAATTTTCTAATGCTGGTCACCATACGAACCTATAATGACTCTTCAGAATCACTACAATTTAAAAACTTGTATTTTTTATTAAAAAGATACCATATTTTGAAACAAAGAAAAATCCATCTAAATTCCTCTATCCTAGAGCACACTATTTTCAGTTTTTAAATTTCTGCATCCCAATTTTATTATTTTTTCACTATTTTCATTTTTCATATATTAGTCCTTAAGCACATGCATTTATATACATTTCTATAGCTGCAGTCATGCTGGACCTAGCCATTTAAAAATATAATGCTGAATCTTCCATGTTTTCAGAATTCAAAAACCATTATTTTTAATGGCTGCTTAATATTCCACTGTATTATTTTGTCTTAATTTAGTAAACCATCCTCCTATTGTTAGGCATCTGGATTATTTCCAGTTTTTTTCATTAAAAACAATGCTAGAATAAATGCCTTTGTACCTACAGTTTTTAACTCCTATTGCATCTTGATGATGATCTCAAAGTGGCTGAGGACTTTTCAGGCCTCTGGTTTTTCCCCTTGTTCTATTATTATTATTGGTGAAACTGGCAATATATAATCCATGTGCACTGCTTTTTTTTTCTTTTTTTAAGATTTTATTTTTAAGTAATTTCTACACCCAACGTGGGGCTCGAACTCACAACCCCAAGATTAAGAGTCATGCACTCCACTGACTGAGCTAAGTCAGGCACCCCTCCATGTGCACAGAGGTTCGTAACTATGGATGCACATCAGAGTCACATGTGGAAAAAAATGTTTTTAAAATACAGATATCTCGGACTCCACCACCTCAGAATGAAACCGGAACCTTTAGGGATGGGACACAAATGTATTTTTTAAAAGCTCTGCAAGTGATTTTCTTGCATCTTCCCTGGTTAGAAAACATCACATTATACAATTTCATCTAACTCCATATAAAGTTACAAACCAAACCAACAGGTACAGAGACCAAAAGAACGACAAACCTTAAAAATCCTAGCACAGTATTCAAAGGATTTGGGGTTACTGACGTCATATACCAGGCACACAACATCACAAATGATCTCAGCCTCAGTCAGAAATTCCGATTCAGAGATATCGTGTAACTTGTAAAAAGAAAAAGATAATAAGAAACATTAATATCATAATATTGATGTTTAATTAAAGTCATGATATGTTATTACTGCTTGACTTCCAAATAAAGTACTAGTTAAACATAACTTTTCAGGCTATTTTTAGAGGAGGGAAGTGGAGATAAACAAGTAGCTTCTGATTTTGTGGACTGAAAACAGTGATTAAGGTTTTACAGAAGCAAACGTTTAGTGACTGATACGTGCCAGGCAGGCCCTTTACGCACACTCTCTACACAGATAAGATGACAAGCTAAACAGAAAGTCAGCTGCCTAAGGTAACACATCGAGCAAGTCATCAGACCAAAATTTGAACTCAACTATGATTTCAAGTCTATTTTCTTTCTACCAGACCACCTTTTCTCTCACCAACTTAAAACAAAGACTCTTTACACTAAGGTCATTTTGTTCTGCTTCACTGCCCACTCTTTTTTAATGTTTATTATACAACCTCTAAAGAAATAGCCCCCTTATGACACTGATCCCGCAAGAGTAAAATTCAGTACTACTGAGTTTTAGAAGATCGTGCACCTCTGCTGAGAGAAGCAAGTACAAGACCAGAAGTGACTCGATATATCCCAAATATACACCATCACAGCACGGATAGGCAGAGGCACGAAAGATACCAATTTACTAAGAACAGTATAAGAATAAAAACAGGAAAATTAACAGTCAGCTCTATTTACTGAGTACCCAGTTAAGTAGAACTATACTTACAGGAAAAGAATGGGAGATAAACAAGGTTTAATAAGAAACTGACAAAAAACTTTTATCATAAAGAGGAAAAACTGTATGAAATTCAATGTGATCACCTGTCTGGTAGAATAAACTATTTCCAAAAAGAAAAAGAAAGGAAATGAACTTTTTCTGGTACCTATTATTTGTTAGGAGCTCCTCGTATTAGCTAACTTAATAAGAAAGGCTCAGAGAGAAT
Source organism: Ursus maritimus (assembly GCF_017311325.1). Classification (NCBI taxonomy): domain Eukaryota; kingdom Metazoa; phylum Chordata; class Mammalia; order Carnivora; family Ursidae; genus Ursus; species Ursus maritimus. The sequence continues at coordinate 39,250,769 of NW_024424897.1, forward strand.
AAGCCACTTGTCTGAGGTCACACAGCTAATCGATGGTGAATCAGGGTTCGAACCAAACTGACTGGATCCAAGAACATATATCTCTTTCTAATGTATTTCATAGTGTCTTTTCAGTCACACACTTCTTTCATCCATTTTTTTTTAGACTAACACATTTGGTAACTATACTCCTGTCTGCTAAATAGATGAAACTCGATTCAGAATATAGACAAACTACCAAGCACATGTGGTGCTTGTATTATTAATGTGCTTTCATATTAATTTCTAGTCAATAGTAGAAGAAAAAAAAATTTTTTTTAAAGATTTTATTTATTTATTTGACAGAGACAGCCAGCGAGAGAGGGAACACAAGCGGGGGAGTGGGAGAGGAAGAAGCAGGCTCCCAGCAGAGGAGCCTGATGTGGGGCTCAATCCCAGGACCCTGGGATCACGCCCTGAGCCAAAGGCAGATGCTTAATGACTGCGCTACCCAGGCGCCCCCAGGAAAAAAAATTTTTTTTAAAGAAAAGTGGAAGAAAGAGGAAAGATAAGTTATTTTTTTTGTTGTTTCTGCTTTCTATTGTGTATAATATACAATTAAGCACACGAATAGATTTTCACTTATATCTACACCCATGTGATCACCACACACATCAGGGGAATTAAAATTAATTCTAGTGAATAAACCAGGTAAAAGAAAAAAAAATCACACGAGTTCCACATCTAGCCATTATGGTAAATCCAATTATGTTTTCAAAGAGTCATATAAAAATAAACCTAATAATTACTAATCTTTATATGCCAGAGAATTTCTTACCAACAAGTATTTCTCTTGTCCATATACATAAACCGTGTTGATCGCGTAGTAGGATTTATGATCATCACGAATTTTCTTCTGCCTCTGAAAACAACCGAAAGTCTCAATATTTACAGTAAGAAATTGCAGTACCTAGTTTTCATCCACACACACTCTGCATGTATGTGTGGGTGTGTTATAAATAAAAGGGCATTCTTCCGTACACTATGTATTATGTATCAGCACAAAGGGGACATTGATTTTATGTTTCTTAGTTCTTAAGGTCTAAGACAAAAGATGCATTTGTTCTGCATAAAGTAAAAGGCGCAGCTGCAAAGGAAGGAAACTACATGACTGCAAGTGTACTACAGAGCCACCTGCTAGCAATTCTCCTTCGACTGTAATCTGGTCTGACGTGAGGCCCGTCCGGAAACATCCCTCTCCTTACTCAGGGCGGTAGCCAGAACCGGATACAGCGTTCAGGCTGAAATATTTACTGCACACTTACTTCACGCCAAGCACCGTGTCAGGTACTTCCACATGTATTCGTTTAACCCCCACCTCAATACCGCTGAGGAAAAAAAAAAGACAAATGGCAGCTAACACCAATGAAACGAAGAGAAAGGTAGTTCAACAGGATCGTTGTTACCCTTAGATGGTACTTTACTTATATACACAGGCCACTGAGCTCTAGTAATCATCTAAACAAGTTAATGGCTATGAAAAAAATCACGTAAACTTGTGACTATAAAAATTTGTTGGATAAAGCTCTATTATCTGAGAATTCTCACCATTAAGTTTCTTCCAAGAAGAGCCTGGAGAACTCCACTTTTCCCACAGTTTTTCATCCCAATTACATTACATCTGAACACATTTCTTTGAGTCTGTTTTTTCTGAAGGTCTATCTTTTTATCTCTTGTTACTAAGAGGAAGAAAAAAAACTAATTATGTATCATTTAGACTCACTGAGCGTCCATTTCATCTTCAGCAAAAGAGGGTACTGTCACTTCTCATTTTTATGACGTATATGATTAATAAACAGACACACTGTGCAACAGCCAGGCTGTACGTGGAACCAAGCACTAAATATACCAAAGGGCTTCATTGGGTGGAGAAGATGCATTTCTGAAACCTGGCTGTAAAGTGAACTTCTGGGAACCAAACAACATTTATTTCATCATAAAATAAGTAGCACATTTGCATAAGGAAAACTATATCCTAACAGTGAATGAAAATTACAATGAATATAGCCAACATTATATCCTATTTTCTCCTGTGATAAATAACTGTCATAACAAATTACAAATTAAGAGATGCTGTCTCCAATCTGCACACTCTTGAATTTATAAATGGGAAAGAGATATGCACTCTGGGGTTAACTGGCTTTCAAATGTTAATCTGTAAAAGAGGCAGGCCAGAAAACAACACTCCAACAGCAGAGCAATGGCACCTCTCTTCCAGAGGTAAAGAGACTTCCTTAAGCTGTACCCTAAAATCCAACTACAACAAAGCTCACCAGAGGCACTACTTATAGTAGCCAAAAACTGAAAATGATAAAAAAATACAACAATCATGGGAAAGTTCAGTAAGTTACACAACATCCGTACGATGACACACTATTTAACATTAAAGATATATAAAACTATACTTATTGATATAGCAAGATGGCCACGATATTTTGTTGATCGAGACAACCTCATGCTAGCTAGCAAATCGTTCCTTGCTCTTTGGTACTGAATTAAATAGTGTCTAATTGGTTAACTACTTTAAAGGGTACTTTGTCAATTTAAGATTGGTTGTCTTCAGGGCGCCTGGGTGGCCCAGCTGGTTAAGCGTCTGCCTCTGGCTCAGGTCATGATCCCAGGGTCCTGGGATTGAGCCCCACATCGGGCTCCTTGGTCAGCGGGGAGTCTGCTTCTCCCTCTCCCTCACCCCCCTGCTTGTGCTCTCTCTCTCTCTTGCTCTCTCTCAAATAAATAAAATCTTAAAAAAAAAAATGGTAGTCTTCTTGTGCCTGGACTTCCTGTAAGATATGGCATTTCCCCCCACCAATTAGGATATAAAAAAATATTGAAACAATCCGTTCTCTAATTTGCTATTTCCATACCTATGGTATTCTTTAAGTGGAGCATACTACTTAGCAAGAATTATTAAGTCTGGGAAAGATTTCCTAATGTAGAAAATGGTCACAAAACCAAGACATACACAATTAATTCAGTATCAGAATTATGTATTAATATTGTTTTTGATGTCTAAAGAAAATGAAAAGACCAGATAAACTGGCACATTACAATACATTTAATGCCCATAGCCCTCCCTCATGTTCATCAGTGGAGTGTCCTCAGGGGTAAGCAGTAAACCTCTACTCTTTCTTTTTTTTTTAAGGTGTTTTTTTTTGTTTTTTTTTTTTTAAGATTTTATTTATTTACTTGCGAGAGAGAGAGTGAGAGAGGGGTGAGGGACAGTGGAAGGAGCTGACCTCCCCACTGAGCAGGGAGCCCGACGTGGGGCTCAATCCCAGGACTCCAGGATCGTGACCCAAGCCGAAGGCAGATGCTTAACTGACTGAGCCGCCCAGGTGCCCCTACTCTTTCTTTTTTGATAAACAGTAAAATCAAGCCTCTGACCTCAAAAGAAATTACCAAATGGCCAGGAGAACAAACTGAGTATAGACGTGGAAGACTAATGAAGAGGAGTTTATTTTCACTCTTTTCACACATGAACCCAGAATATTAAAAAATGCTTCTTAGCGTGAACTGAGTACTATCCAGGTACTTACCTGTAATGGCTGAAGCTTGAGACTCTTGCTCGGTCAATATAGAATAGCCTAGATAGCCCAAATACTCCAGGCATCGCTGGACGTCTAAGTAGGTCGTGAGCCTAAGAAAGGGAGGAGGTGGAAACAGGAAAAGTTCCTAAATTAACACTTATAGGAAAAAAAAAAAAAAATCCCAACAGCTCAAATAATCCTACCACCAGACCCAGATAATTTCTGTCAGACTTCTTTAATTTCCCATGTGCCCAACCCTGGGTTTCCCTACACCGCCATTCTTCAGGAAGAGAAGAGAGGGAGGGGATGCAAGGCTGGCAGGGGAGAGTGGGATTCCTCTACCTACACATAGATGAGCAGTGAGATGCTGGCAAAATCTAAGGATATTTTATACTATCTGCTTCCCAAGCTACACAGCGTACTGCAAATCCTGGCTGGATGAGGACTTGATAATTAAATCGGAAAAGGTTTGCAAAAGGTGCAAAAATAACTGGAAGGCACTTGAAATTAGTTAGCCCTTCTTGTGATGTGAAAAAAGACAAGGTCCTGGTGTTGAGAAAGTTAGCCTCACTAAGGCTAAGGTAATAATGTCATCATGTGTGACCAAGGGAGGTCTTCAGCGTCCTGGATACAATGTGTACTACGCTGTAGGAAGATTGTAGAAAAACCCACACTAAGAAGTGCATTAGAAACAAACAACAAGAAAAAAAAACCCTCAAATAAGTCTTCAGTGTCGAGTAAAATATACTCTCCCCATATTCTGGAAGTGTTAAGAATTGTGTAATAGCAATGAGGTTTCCAATTCCCTTAATCAAAAAAGTATTAGAATCTAGTTTGGTTTTGATGTAATAAGACTTACGACTGTTTCCCTGTACATCATCCGAAAGCAAACATGACCCTCCTGATAAATTGACAGAACATCTAAAGTTCATCTTAGACACAGCAGCAAGCACTATAAATCCTGCTCACAGGCAGTTACGATTGAAGCATTTTGTTAAGACCTGACCAACTTACAAAATGATGAATGTGACATGTCGTAATTTTTTTTTTTAAAGATTTTATTTATTAATTTGACAGAGAGAGACAGCCAGCGAGAGAGGGAACACAAGCAGGGGGAGTGGGAGAGGAAGAAGCAGGCTCCTACTGGAGAAGCCTGATGTGGGGCTCGATCCCAGAACGCTGGGATCACGCCCTGAGCCGAAGGCAGACGCTTAACGACTGCGCCACGCAGGCGCCCCGACGTGTCGTAATTTTAAACTGGCTGTAACTGTAAAGGAAACAGGTGAGCTCTGTACTCACGTCCACTGGGAAAGAAATCCCTGGTAAGTTATCCAGCCTCTTTCATTTGTACAAACTGTGTTATTCACATCTGGCCCCCACGGTATGTAAGGGAAAACTTTAAATAAATCTTTAAGCTCATCAGGTGACAAAGCACAGTCTCTATCCTGAGGATACACAAAGAAGTACACAAAATGTTTAGATATCTAAGAGAATAATTTCCAAACACAGAGCCCCCAGTCTAGTAAAACTATGCTTCTAAAAACAAATGAAATTTTACATTTTCTCGAGAAAATTTCTCTCATGTATATGAGAGAGAATCTATATACAAATCTGTCAGAAACCAGACTTTTTCATCTTGAGAAAATAATGAAAGTAAATTAACAGAATTTTTGCTAGTCTAACTTAAGAAGTTTGAGCAATTTTTTGGCTATGTGACATGAGCATCCCCTAGCTGAGGGAACAGAGTTAAATCATTTACAGAAAAATATTTTATTACAATCATGGAAAACTGCAGCTAAAAGCTTACCAAATCATGCTTGTCAAAGGTGCTCTGGAGAAACAAATATGCATGATGATTCAATTCAGTAGTGCAATCCGGAGGTATTTTTAGCCTATTGACAAAAAAAATTTAAGAGTAAAATAAATCATTAACCAAATATTAAAATAATTTAAGAAATGAATATAAAATTGCAACAAGTCTTTTTTTTGTGGGATGACACCACTTATAAAATACCTTTGCTGAAGCCATATAGACCTTCCTAGGGAAAGTCATGGCAATCCTCAGAAGAGCTGTAATAACACTCATTCTGAGCTGACATATAAAGTTTTCTTACATTTCTGAATGGCAGGTTGAAATAAAAATTTTACAAGTAACACCAATTACACCGTAACAGGTTTGTTCTCCTTATAAACAAACTGTAAGCCGTAATTATGGCTTATGTCAACATTGTAATGAGCTGAAAATGATGTAAAGAAGTTATCCCTGCCTGATTTGACGTTTGACCCATCCTAAGTTCAGTTCAAAGACACTGAGCTAAGCACTAGGGACATGAAAACAAGACAAGCCCCCTACCTCTAGGGAACCACATTCAAGTAGGAGACAGACCGCAAACAGACAACCTAACTATCACAACAGAATGAGGCAAGCGGGGGATATGGGTAAGCCAAGGATGCTACGGGGGCCCACACGAAAGGGGACATCTCTGACATGGGGGTGGGAAGGTGTCAGTCCTGCTGACAGACACTATCACCTGACTTGGAGACTTGAAGGATAAGAGGCAGTAATTAGGTTGGGGGAGAGGGAGGGGAAAAGTGAGAATCCCTGGGCGAAAGCCTGAAGCCCGAAACAACAGATGATTGGTAGACTAAAAATAGTTGAATAGTAGCATTTACTTCTCGAATGAAGGCAGGGAGTGAAGCATGAGCAGAGCAGATCATGAATGACCTTGTATAACAGGTTAAGAAGCCTGAGCTTTATCCTGGCTCTAAGGGAAGTGACATGGGCAAATCTGTATTTATATACCTACTAATCTAGTAGCAGTATGAAGGACAGAAGGAGACAGTTTAATAAGAAGGCTAGAAAGATCCAAGTGGTAGCTCTACAAGGCTATTCTACAGAAAACGAAAGGCAGACAGAAACTGAGAGAGATTAGTGTGAGCCACAAAGCCCTAAGCAATGGAGCTTTCTTACTGTCATGCTTAAGAAAATAATATGCAACTTCCTGTAGAATTTACCTACCCATGTTAATGGCCCAGAAAAGAAAACTTAACAAAAGGTCCCGGGACAAATTTATTCATTCAATATGTTTTTTACTGAAAAATCTGGGAAATTACTCGAGCCAAGATTTAGTAACTTTGACAGGAGAAGTTTCAACTTAGACCTGATTAATGGACCAGGAATCCAGCCGGAAAGAACTCTGCTTTCTCCACGATGATAAATGAAAAAAACAAGAGTCTTTATAAACCCTTACATAGATAGCTAGGGGTGCTATGATAAAATAAAAAGGGCCAATATGAAGACAGTGTGCCAAAGAAAAAGGAAAGAAGAAAGGCTGAAGACCCAAAAGGCCAGATCTTGGGACGTTACTTCCCTGAAAAGCCTATGTCCCTGGAGTACAGGAGAGACAACACACAGCAAGGCAGTCTCCTGTTTCAGGCGACAGTGCGTCCATTTTAAACAAACACAACTTACACAGAGCATTAGCACAGGATAACAACCACAAACAGAACCACAAAATTCTTAAACAGGCTATTCAGGAAAAATTAACTTATTTCATCCTGAGCTAAGAAATGGCCATAAAACTCACAGAGGAGAAGGAGAGGAAAGTAAACCAATATACTCTGACGTCTTGATTCCAAATGCAAGTTTGTCCAGCATCTGTTATCTCCTTCCTCAGTGAGATGAATAAAAAAAGATACTCTTACTCCCCATGAGAAGAAGAGGAAAAATTTATGCCATGCTATAAATCGGGGGCTCTCAACTGGGGACGATTTCACTCCTGAAGGAACATTTGGCAATTTCTAGAGACACTGGACGTGTTCAGTTGTCACAGCTGGGGGAGGAGGTGTTACTGGCAACTAAGGATGTGCTAAACATCCTATTATACACGGGGCAGACTCTACAACAGAGAGTCGTCTGTTCTAAAATGTCAACTGTGCCGAGGCTGACAAACCCTGCTAGAAACCTCTCTGTAAATCTAAATTAGTTCTGAGTAGCTCAAAACCTATCTAAATTGTGTGCTAAATAAAACTTAAAAATACTTGGCAAGCAAAATCAATTAGAAAGCCAAAGGTACATACAAGGGGAATAAATACTCGGGTGTCAAATCCAGATCATCATCATAGCCAAATCGTCGGAGCACAGTCCAAGTGGTTTCGTGTCTCCCTCTCTGGATAAAAAGTGTGTGTAAGAAAAGGAAACCTGAAATAAAATAAATCAGTAAGTACAGGTGATGTGAGTAAGGGTACCAAGTCACGAGCGAGAAAAGCACGTAACACGTAATGGCAAGAGCTAGAACCGTGAACAGACACGTATGCTTTGCATACTGGAAGTGAAATCAAAACAAACCTCATCAAGCTGCCAATGAGACAGAGCTGACTTCAGAGTCACTGCACACATACACATACTCCCAGGTCAGCAAGAGATGGCGATGGCTAAAAGGGCCAAACATGCATCCCGAGGAATACACTGACATTCACAAAGGTACGTGATAAAAATAAATGAAGTCCTTTTATAGATTTTGAACCTATTTCTGTAACGGAAAACAGTGGTTTTCAAGTTCATCTCTTATTTCACTGCGGCTCGATAATATATTCTACAAGGAACATTTTGTACTTGGTAAATGTGACTGGTAGACAAAATGTCTGCCCTGAAAATAATTTATATTGAAAGGATGCTTTTAAGTAGTTAAGAATTTTAAGATAAGTTTATTTGTCCCAGAAATCTCTGCCCCTCAGACGGTCCTCTGCCTTCCTAAGATCCGAGCGATTTCCCCACTTCTAATTTATGCTGACAATAAGGATAATTATCTCCATCAGTGGCCTGTCTCTTGTAACTCTTAATAACCAAGTTAGATCTTAGGCCTATTACTAAATACTAACATTTCCTTAAAGTATATATAATGCTATTAAGACCTTCACCTTCTGCCAAAGACTGAAAACATGAAGTTTAAAAGGGGGGAAAACACCATTCACTCACCTTTCAATGTCAATCCACTGTCAGCCACACCATCACTTATATGTTTCCGGACGACATTCTTGACATCTTCCAGAGCTTGGGGAGCTAATGGAGTATTGAAACAAATTCTCTAGCAAAAAGCATGAAAATAAATTTAAAAACAAAACAGCATTAAAACCACAAAAAATATAAAACATCAGTCTACAAAACATTAAATCAGTTGTAACGAAAAAAAAAAAAACCCCAAATCTTAAATTAGAATAGGATCATCTCTGCTTTGCATTATTTATTTAAAACATGTCATATGTAGAAGGAAAGAAACTTTCCCTACTCTCTCCGTAGCATTTCTAAAACACACAGCTCTTTGTTTACCCATATTATACAAAACCAAGAAAGAAAAAATAATTCAGAGTTCAAACTTCAAGTCATCTTTAATACACCCACTATATACCATGAAACGACATGGTCAAAGAGTCCCCTTAATTCCTATGCTAGGAGAGTTGTAAACCCCAGCTGAAGACTTAAATAGCTTGAGGGGAAAGACAATTTTACATGAAAGAGACATGCTTATCAACATAACATGCTTTAAGCTAATAATATTTTTATAAATTTCCCAACAACCCCCCACCCAAGATACGGAAATGCCTGAAGAAGAAGAGGGCTACCTGAAAGAAGTTGAGTTCAGCATCATTGAGAGTGCCATCGTTATCTTGATCAGATATTTTAAATATACGGGTGAGGGCTTTTATACAGGCTGGTTTCATCTATATATCATTGAAAAAAGAAACAATTCTGTTAATTAAGACAGTTGGGATTTCAAAATATGACTTTCATAAGTAACGTTAAGAATAATCCTGAGAGGGGCGCCTGGGTGGCACAGAGGTTAAGCGTCTGCCTTCGGCTCAGGGCGTGATCCTGGCGATCTGGGATCGAGCCCCACATCAGGCTCTTCCGCTATGAGCCTGCTTCTTCCTCTCCCACTCCCCCTGCTTGTGTTCCCTCTCTCGCTGGCTGTCTCTATCTCTGTCAAATAAATAAATAAAATCTTTAAAAAAAAAAGAATAATCCTGAGGGGTACCTGGCTGGCTCAGTCGTTAAGCGTCTGCCTTCAGCTCAGGTCATGATCCCAGGGTCCTGGGATCGAGACCCGCATCGGGCTCCCTGCTCAGTGGGGAGCCTGCTTTTCCCTCTCCCTCTCCTGCTCCCCCTGCTTGTTCTGTCAAATAAATAAATTCTTTAAAAAAAAAAAAAAAGAGTATTAAGTGGGCCATAAGCTAAAAAGTCTACAAGTATGGGTGATTTTTTACTTAAAGAATAGTAAGATATAACTTCTATAAATGTGATCCTAATATTAGATATCCAAAATTAATAAAGATGACATTGTTATACTTTATTTACTCACATTTTTAAAAACCTGTCATATAATAACCTAAATGTTTCAAAAGGTAGAAATAGCTAGAATGATGTAAAAAATAGAATCTAAAAATAACTTTATTTTGTGCAAGTGGTTTTTCCTCACATCATAAAAAGCTACATTTAAAAAAGGTAATTTGAAGAAAAATAAAGTGATGCATTTTTCACTACAGCTTGAAATGTATCACAAGCTGAAGTGGTCTAGGATGCCTACATGGCTCAGTCGGTCAAGCATCTGCTTTCAGCTCAGATCATGATCCCAGAGTCCTGGTATTGAGTCCCACATCAGGTTCCTTGCTCAGCAGGGATCCTGCTTCTCCCTCTGCCTGCTGCTCCCCTGCTTGTGCTGACAAATAAATAAATAAAAATCTTAAAAAAAAAAAAAAAAAGAAGCTAAGTGGTATAAGCTATTGGCTCAATACAGTATTTAAATAGGAACTACCTTAAAATATAACACCAAAATATGACTATGTTTGAAAGGTATTAAGAATTATATTTCAATAAAGCTGTAAAAAATTTTTACAGTAACAAAAAAATTCATTTTGCATATGAGTAACTGAAACCCTCACAATAAACATTTTTTTTTCTTAAAGATTTTATTTATTTATTCGACAGAGATAGAGACAGCCAGCAAGAGAGAGAACACAAGCAGAGGGAGTGGGAGAGGAAGAAGCAGGCTCATAGCGGAGGAGCCTGATGTGGGGCTCGATCCCATAACGCCGGGATCATGCCCTGAGCCGAAGGCAGACGCTTAACCGCTGTGCCACCCAGGCGCCCGCACAATAAACATTATTATACAAGTCACATCTTTTTCATTATTAGGTAAGCAGAGGACTCCATGGGCCATACAGAGTCCATCATCACCAGAATTAATTTTAAATTAATCATCAGGCTTTAATCTTGAATATTATTTTTTTGATGATTCCACCTCAAATCCGTGTTAAACGTTTTGTTTTGGTTTTTTTTTTACATGTATTTATTTATTTTTGAGAGAGAGGGAAAGAGAGAGAGCATGTGCACACGCGTGCACCCACGACCTGGGGTGGAGGGGCAGAGGAAGAGAGCATCTTAAGAAGGCTCTGTGCTGAATCTCACAACCCTGAGCTGAAATCAAGGGTAGGAGGCTCAACCCACTGAGCCGGCCAGGCGCCCCCTGTGTTGAAAGTTTCTTGTTGGGGCGCCTGGCTGGCTCAGTTGGTAGAGGGTGCAGCTCTTGATCTCAGGGTCATGATTTCCAGTCCCGTGTTGGGGGCAGTTTACTTAGGGGAAAAAAAAAAAAAAGTTTATTATTGTTGTCTACATAAATGGTGCTGGTATAAGCTTAGACTCAAAGCTTATACTTGTCTAAAACAAGATTGTTTCTAAAAGTTACACACTTTATCTCAGGCAGGTCCCTGTAAGAAACAAGTAACAGATGGTGGTAGAACTTTGAGTCTCTGGGACTGGGGGAGGGGAAGGAGCGATAAGCAGATTAGCAGAACTAATAATAGGCCTAGGAAAAAAGTAGCAATTAAAGCACTGAGAACAAACTAATAGAGGGCATTTAATGTACCACTAGGCCAAGGCCTCAGGTAAATCTCTATAGTATGAGACTTTCCCAAATTTCCTTGATCATAAGATAATGTACCTGGCTGAATCAGAATGGAATTGTCGTTTTTAAGAAGTGTGCCTAGTGACTATCATGACGCAAATTAGGGAAATACTGGACTAAGAGCGGAAGCACTCCAATTCTGGAACAGTAAACCAGGATTAAGGAAGAGTAAATCAGGGTCAGATTAAGGGATAACTCAGATTAATTACTTATACCAGGGGTCAGCAGCACTTTTTCTGTGAAGCGCCACATAGCAAATATTTTAGGCTTTGGAGACCAACAGGCAAAATCAGGAATATCATATAGGTATTTATACATTATATAGCAAGAGAGAATCAAATTTCCAGGAAGTTTTTATTGACAGAATTCAAAATGTAATAATAAGGGAGCATAAATTTGCTATACAAGTCTACTAATAAGAAAAATAGAACTCTTTTTGGAGAAATGCCATTTTGTTTCATTAGGGTTCAAAGTTAGTGTTCTCTATCATGAAGACGGAAAGTGCTCATCTGTTAATGCTGATCTGCAATGAGATGTACATATTTCATCCTTGAAAATCATTTTGTAGATACATATGGCCAATACTGACACATAGCCAGAAACAGAGCATTTTAACTGAGCATGTGAACTGCTTGGAAGGTATTTATACAATTACAGGAGATTCTTTTCTTGATATTTTCCTGTTTGCGCGTCATTACACTACAGATTAATCAGTTCCAACTGAAGGTGAGAAGGAAGCTCAAGTGCACAGTCAAATGGATTACAAAACACGGAAAATTCCTTTGCATTTGCGTCAAAGTCCCTCAAAGAACAATGCTAGACCTGGAGTCTGGGCCCAGAAAATCTATCTGCTTTGCCATATAATTTCTTTTGTTCTGGCATGCGAGGTAATGCACTGATTAATAAAACAGTAAGATGCTTAGGTACCGGGGCACACATGGTACTCACACTGTCAAGTCATAACTGGGTCATGCGATCAGCAGTGCCCCGGGCAGCAGGGAGAAGGGAGGGCACTGCGCACGGGCTCTGGTGCAGCTACTCGTGCCTTCGCAGCACGAAAGCAGTCACAGACAAACATAAAGGAATGAGTGTGGCTGTGTTGCAGTAAAATGTTATTTATGAATGATGAAATTTGAAAGTCATATGATTTTCCCATATAACAAAATATTATTTCTTCAGATTTTTTTTTCAATCATTGAAAAACATGTACTATATAAATTTTTAGCTCACAGGCTGTACAAAAACAGGTGGCAGGCCAATTTGGCCCATAGGTCAAGGTCTGCCAGCCACTCACCGATACTAAACTTTTCTTAGAAAAAATCTGCAACTTTTTATTTCTTAGAAACTCAACAATAAGAAGGCAACCCAAGACATGGGCAAAGACTTAAATAAACATTTCTCCATATACAAATGGCCAAGAAGCACATGAGAGGACGTTTCACATCATTAGGTAACAGGGAAATGCAAATCAAAACCACCACCACGACTAGGATGGCTATAATAAAGTGCACACACAGACACACAAAAAGGAAAATAGCAAGTGTTGGCATGGCAAAGACGTGGGGAAACGGCCCATTCAGTTTGGTGATTCCTCAATGGTTTAACAGAACTACCATGTGACCTAGCAATTCACTCCTCAGTATACACTCAAAAGAAATGAAAACAGGTATTCAACTTTCGTATGAATGTTAATAGCAACTCTACTCACAATGATCAAAAAATGGAAACAACCCAAATGTCAATCACCAGATGAATGGTAAAGAAACAAAATGCGGTATGTCCATACAAGTCTATGGCAGGGGCGCCTGGGTGGCTCAGTCAGTCGAGTGGCCAACTCTGGGTTTCGGCTCAGGTCGTGATCTCAGGGTTCTGGGATCAAGCCCCGCATCAGGTTCTGTGCTCAGCGTGGAGTCAGCTTGAAGATTCTTTCTCTCTCCCTCTCCCTCTGCCCTTCCCCCAGCTCGTGCACACATAAACAAAGAACTCTTAAAAAAAAAAAAGTCTATGGCAAATAGGTGAAGGGTATTAAGGGTTCATTCATTCATTCATTCATTTAGTTTTAAATATTTTATTTATTTATTTGACAGAGAGATAGAGCCAGAGAGGACAAGTAGGGGGAATGGCAGAGGGAGAGGGAGAAGCAGGCTCCCTGCTGAACAGGGAGCCCAACACAGGGCTAGATCCCAAGACCCTGGAATCATGACCCGAGCCGAAGGCAGATGCTTAACCGACTGAGCCACTCAGGTGCCCCTAGGGTACATTTATCAGGATGAGCACTGAGTAACGTACAGAACTGCTAAATCACTATATTGTACACCTGAAACTAATACATCGCTGTACATTAATTATACTGGAATTAAAAAACAAATACATAAATTTTTTTAAAAAAGAAAAAAGGCTATAGCAAGTATTAAATTTTAGATATTACAGTTTCTTAGCCATGAAACAAAAAGGAATGTTCAAATTGTGTTACATGCTGTACCCATGTCAAATCATTACACAAGGTTTTCATTTGTGTGTGTTTTTAAGTGTGAGAACTTTATACTAGCAAAGTAAGTAGAGTATTAGGTAAGTCTTCAGACTTTGCTGTTATTGTTGCCAATTCTTCTGTTTGTTTTAATGGCAGTTCCTGAAACACTATTTGACCTGGAATACTATTCACAGTATTTAACATGAATGTCTTTCAAGTATCTAGAAAATGTAATTGTTTAATAGACAATAAATTTAAATTTCAGGAGTTTAGAACAATACTTAAGAGCGCCAAAAATCACTACTAAAGTTACTACCTACACATTCCAGCTCCTACTAACACAGCCTGGGGGGTAGGTGGTTACCTCTTTCTCTTCTGGACAGTATAGCGGCCCTGTAGGATGAAGAACAGCTTTCTGTGCATAATAAAAGAGCTCTGATATGTTCTTCAGGTTTTTTGCTGAACACTGAAAAAAAAGTTTAAAAATTTTATACTCTGAAAGCAATTATGGGAGCCAAAAACAATTTTTAAACTATCAGTGTAAGGTAATAACAAGATTGCTTGAAGAAACTGAAAAATACTTTTTTCTTTGTTGAAATCATAATATTAATGTCTACAAAGAACTCAGAGGCCAATTCCAAGTTCTCTGTTGTATTTGGTTTACATGACTTCACAAACAGCGGGAAATTTATTCCATCCCACACCTTCTCACATCCTATTTCAAACCACGGTTTAGTGAGAATGCACCAGCAGCAAATTTCTAAATCAAATGGTAAGGCATACCTCCACACAGGTTTCTATTTCTGTGTACTGGTTCATAATGGGAAGGATGGTCTCCATACTACTATATTCCACCAGATCAGATTTGTTCCCAACCAATATCAAAGGCAGCCTGAAATAAACAGGATATATTGCAATAATAAGGAAAGCAAAAGACTTTAAATATCTACTTCAAAGTATATAATAACCCATTCTAATTAGCTTTACTGAATCCCCCCAACACGAACCCTCTAGTGTAGTCAGTGCCAGTCCCCTAGACAGCATGTTCATATTCAAAAATATTTATGGAGTACTTTTTTTTTTTTAATTTTTTTAAAGTTGATTTATTTTCTTTAGTAATCTCTACACCCAACCTGGGTCTTGAACTCATGACCCCAAGATTAAGAGTAGCATGCTCTTCTGACTGAGCCGCGAGGCGCCCCTACTGAGTACTTCTTATAAGCCAGGTACTGTTTTAAGCATTAAAGGATATAAGACAGACAAGGTCCTGCCCATTCTAATAGTGAAAATCAGAAAATGGACAATAAGCAAACAAACAATACACTTTCCAATTCCATAAATGCAATGAAGAGAGTAAATAGGGGGATACGGACAGAGTCATGGGAAGGGGCTAATTATATGGTAATCAGGGGAAAATCTCTCTGACAAAGTGGCATGTGAGCCAAGGAGTGAAGGATGAGATGAAATGGGCCCTGTGAAGAGCCAGAAAAGAGCTCAGCAGGAAGAAGGGACAGTGTGTACAAAGGGCTCAAACTGAAAAAACACCCTGGTGAGTCCAAAGAACAGAAAAATGTCAGAGCGGCTAGAGAGTACTAAGCAAAGGGGAAGAGGTATGTAACGGGGTTGGAAAGAAGAGCAAAGGCCAGACACAGGGGGTGAGGTAAGGAGTGTGCATTGTAATGGTAAAATAAAACGGAAGTCAGTGAAGAATTATGAGTAGGGGCACAATATGATCTGATCAACATTTAAAAATGAGTCATATGTTGCCTTTCAGAGATACAGATTGAGATACTGACAGTATGATTTGTTCAAAATGATCCCAATGGAAGGGGTAATAAATGAAACAAGACTGGCCACAAACTGATAACTGTTGAAGCCGGTGACAGACACAGAGGGAATCATTAGACGATCCTCTTTACTTTTGTTATATGCCTGATTTTTTTTCAACAATAAAAAGCTTTTTAAAAGGGGGGTGCCTGGGGTATCAGAAATCTGAATGGGGGGGCGCCTGGGTGGCACAGCGGTTGAGCGTCTGCTGAGGGCAAGGCAGAAATCAAGAAAAATACACAGGTTTCCGGCTGGACAAAATGAGTTGATCTCCTGAGTCAGAAAAGATTGATTTTGGGGGTGGGGGGAGTAGGCAGGGAATTAAGGATTTTGTTTCAGACAAGTTAAATCTGACAGGCCTATCAGAAATCCAAACGGGGATTATCAACGGGAGCTACACTAGCAGGGAACTGTTATTTGTACATCCTGCAAGAGAGCTTGGAGAGAAAGTAAATCATCTTGCTGGAACTCCAGATAGCAAGAGAAATTCTGTGCGCATCCATTTACTCCCCTAGTACGGTTACGCGTGAAGGGACTGGCCCACTATGTCACCCAAACGTAGTTTTTTTTTTTTTTTTTTAGAAAAACCGGTTTATTAAGATGCTAACTATAACATGTGTCCGTGAGCATGTGAATCCTTTGTTTCCATTTTATAATCTTTTTTTTTTAATGTTTTTTTATTATATTATGTTAGTCACCATACAGTACATCCCCGGTTTCCGATGTACAGTTCGATGGTTCATTACTTGCGTATAACACCCAGTGCACCATGCAATACGTGCCCTCCTTACTACCCATCACCGGCCTAGCCCATTCCCCCACCCCCTCCCCTCTGAGGCCCTCAGTTTGTTTCCCAGAGTCCATAGTCTCTCATGCTTCATTTCTAACAAAGACAGGAGGGTCTCCAAAAATGTAGTGGTTTACGACTTAAGATGTATACAAAATAATTTATGGAGCTTAAAAAAATACACATGTCCAAGCCCTACTCCACACCTACAGATTCTAAAACTCCAGGGGTGGGGAAAAGGCACCTATATTCTTTGAAAGTACCTCAGGTGAAAGTGATGGGCACCCCCGATTAAGAACCACTGTGACAACAGTCCATGCAAGTCCTACGGAAAATATATGTGCAACAAATATAATTATCTTAAGGTATGAGGCTCAGGAAAGAAGTTACTGGGAAAGTGTAAGGTCCATATAGCAAAGAAACAGGCCCCCTTGGGACAAGTCAAGCCCAAGAAAAGTTAAGTATGCTTATATGGTTCGAAGAGGGAAAAAAAACCCAGCCACATCTGAGAAAGCTCAAATTGATCTTCAAATGTTAAAAGCTACTTTCAGATACCAAAAGGGCCACAAAACTAGCCACAGAATTTCAGGAAGCTGTCATGGTGAAACTAATTTTTTTTTTAACTCAGGGCTCCAATCTGGTGCTTGATAGATCCCAGAAAAACTGCCTTCTCTGAAGAGTCCCCTGTGGAAACAGCTCACGTGTGCAGCAAGAAGAGCCAGTGACAGGAGCATACAGCCGTGGACCCCTCCAAGGCAGCCCTATCCCATACACCCTTCCGTGTTGCTGGAAACGATCTTCATCTGTACTGTCCATTACTGTAACCACCAGCCACAAGTGGCTCCTGAGCACCTGAAACGTGGCTGCATGGAACCAAGGAACTGAACTTTTAGTTTTATTTAGTTTTACTTAATTTGAAGTTAAATCGCCCCACCTGACTAGAGTCTACTACGCTGGAGAGCGTAGCTCTACGGGGTCACTGTCTCTTTTCTACCTTGTCAAGAAGTCACTTCAAAGTTTAAAACTATGACAAAGAGGAGCCCTCAGCGCTGCAAGACACAGCATATACAATGCCATCTCAGTCACAAAGTCCCCCTCCATAAATACATGAGGCGGGGCCAATGACCACGTCCATCTGTTCAGAACCAAGTCTTTACAGTTTCAAGGCAGAAAAATGTCCAACCAACAGAGAAATCTAAAAAAGTAAATAAAGGGCCAGATGGGTGCAATACACAGACATTAGTCTGATTTCCCTAACATTTAAAAATGCCTCATAAATGACATGTTCCATTAAATAATACTGCAAGAAAAATTTTTGGTTTCCATTTGGACTTAAAACTGAAAACACTTATAACCCAGAACTATCATTCCGTTCATATGAAAAATACAGAAGTTGTGTTCTCTTACTTCTCCCTATCACATGTGTATCTTCCAAAGAATTTCGAAGAAATCTCCCTCTATGCATTCCTAAATAAAGACCTCTAGTGTTCTTTAGAGAACTTATAAAGCAGTACAAGTGCATTATTTCAGCGGATTCTCAAAATTGCCACAGGCAGTCAAGACAGGCGTTAGTCTTTTCTGCCCTACAGAAAGGAAGGAAGGCTCAGTGAAGTCAAGCGGATAAGCCAGATGTCAGAGGGCACTCACTCTCCTCCCAGTCCTGCGCCCTCATACACACAACCTGTGAGCAATCAGTGACAGGGGGAAGTCGTTCCTCACGCAAGGGGCACCTCCACAGAGAAGGCACAGACAATAGAAGAGGACTTCTAAAGTGGAGACTTCTTTAGCAGTGGTGTGAGAAATTATGTAAGATTAATGATCAAAATATTTCATGTCAGAAGTTGTCAATCATTTTAGTTCTGGTACTATTTTCTGCTTTGCTCACAAATATATGTGCTGCCTCAAATAATTCCTCCCAAAACCGATGTGTGTCTATAAACAGAGAAAGACCTATAGGTAAAGCAAATGTGGCAAAGGTTAACTAGTAGATGTAAGTGAAGGATTTACAGGTGTTCACTGTACTATTTCTTGCAACTTTTCTTTAAGTTTGAAATTTTCAATATACAAAGTTTCAGAGAAAAGAAAAAAATACCTGCTGTCTTTGTCCGTTCTTTCATTTATGAGAGGAATCCATCGGCTTGTTACCTAAAAAGAAAATTAAGAAGAGCTAAGCCACAATGAGGATCTTATCTGAAAACTCTAAATTGAGGATCAATTTTAAAAGTGCCCCCATTGAAATTTAACGAGATACAGTGAAAAAAGTCACACGCTCATACCTTATCAATAGAATGCTTGTTGTTAACAGCATAAACTATGCAGATGACGTTAGCCTACAAGAAAAAATTAAGAAATTAATGGTATTTTTAAACAACACAAATGTAAACAGTAGCATTGAATTACCAGCTAGTTAACATATTTGGGCCAAAGGAAGAATAAAATTTGAAACCTAAAAAAACCCCCACATTTAGCATGCCTCTAAGAGTCAGAAGTTCCTAAGGACTTACTGCAAAAATACATACTCAAAGGCAGCAGTTAACAACAAAGAACTGAAAAGACCTAAGTGAGAAAATAAAAAGACAGACTCACAAAATCATCACTGTTTTCCCACCAAAAAGACCTACAGCTATTTCTTTAACTCACCTGTGATATCTCTTGATGAAGCTGTTCATCACTCTGTTCTGCTTCTACAAATAACAAAGTCAAAAAATGTTCATTATTTTATCTTTATTTTAAACATTTTCATAAAAGCTAATGGCCTAGCTGACATGTACGCGGCACGCATCCAACACCCCCCATCGCTCATGTGATTTACACAGCGTAGAGCCAGATGAGGTGGCTAAGACAAGGGCAAGCCAGGGAAAGGAGAGAGCTGGACTACGATAAGGGAGCTGGCTGGCACTGGCAGACAAGTCTACCAGAGGATAAGTCAGGCACCAAGAGCAGAAGGCATTGTGTGATAAATCTAGGCCAGCATCTGACCCAGAGTTGAGAAGGGTCAGGCCAAAGAGATCAGAAACCCAAGCTAGAAGACTAGGTGCTGTGGTCAGAAGCCCAGACAAAGAGTCCATCCACACAGGGTCAGAAGGCCAGGTGAGAATCGGGGCAATACAAGCTTAAGAGCTTGTATCTCAAGACAGCAGGCCCCAGAAACAAAACCCAAGCATGGGAGTGAAGAGTCAAGAATTCCCTTTCTAGCACATATCTCTGGCCGGAATGGGTCTCAAATGGTGGATGTGCGTATAACCCCACAGTGCAGGGGATGTGCATGGTCATAGCTATGATGAAAAAGCATACAAATGAACGGGGTGCTTGGGTGGCACAGTCAGTTTAGCATCCAACTTTGGATTTCGGCTCAGGTCATGATATCAGGGTCAGGAGACTGAGCCCTGTGTCGAGCTCTGCACTCAGCGAGGAGTCTGCTTGAGATTCTCTCCCTCTCCTTTTTTTTTTTTAAGATTTTATTTATTTATTCGACAGAGATAGAGACAGCCAGGGAGAGAGGGAACACAAGCGGGGGGAGTGGGAGAGGAAGAAGCAGGCTCATAGCAGAGGAGCCTGATGTGGGGCTCGATCCCACAACGCCGGGATCACGCCCTGAGCCGAAGGCAGACGCTTAACCGCTGTGCCACCCAGGCGCCCCCTCTCCCTCTCCTTCTGCCCCTCTGGCTTGTGCGCTCGCTCACTCTCTCTCAAATAAATAAATATATCTTTTTTTTAAAAAAGCATACAAATGAAGAGGAAAGCAATAACCGACATATTAATTTAGATCACCTTGTGTTAAATATTTTCCCCCAGAACGCCTGTTATTTCTGACATACAAACTAATACCATAAACGAGTACAATGGTATTTTAATTTATGTTAAATAACTGGCCATATTTTAAGTATCTTTTCTTATGTTGAGTAATGAATGGGAAAAGGCTTCAATTCCAATGCTGAAAAAGAGTAATTTTGTAAACGAAGCAGGTTATAAGGCTGACTGCCCCAGAAAGCGTCCAACCCCCTCAGCTTCTGGTATAGTGCTGTCTAGCAGCTGGGTGAGCAAGCCGTGTATGTCATTTTTAATGTTCTGGTAGTCACATTAAAAAAAGTCAAAAGGATGGGGTGCGTGGGTGGCTCAAGAGTCTGACTCTTGATTCTGGCTCAGGTCATGATCTCAGGGTTGTGGGATCGAGCCCCATGTCAGGTTCTGCAATGGGTGCGGAGCCTGCTTAAGATTCTCTCTCTCCCTCTCCCTGTGCCCCTTCCCCTCAAAAAGTAAAAAAGGAACAGGTAAAAGTACATTTTTATTTAACCCAAGATATTTAATATTTAATAAAATATTAAAATTTCAACATGTACGCAACACAAGAATTATTAATGAGATTTACATTCTTTTTCTCACACCAAGTCTTCTAATTCCACCTGTATTTTATACTTACAGCACACTTCAGCTTAGACTAGCCAGGTTTTAAGTGTTCAATAGTCCTATGTATCAGACTGCACAGTCTAATATTTTACTTTTAGAATATGTGGAACACCAGCTTAGGAAAACAAAGTATTACCAATGGAGTTATGCCATTCTTACAAATAGATTTTATTTTTTAGAGCAGTTTTAAATGCATAGCAGAACGGAGTGGAAGGTACAGAGACTTCCCATATACCTCCCACCCCCACATAGCTTCCCACATTATGAATATCCCCCATCAGAGTGTATATCTGTCACAACCGACTCCCAGTGTGGGGCTCAAACTCACAACCCCAAGATCAAGAGTCACATTCTCTACCGACTGAACCAGCCAGGCACCCCCCCCTTTTTTAAAAGAAGTCTCAGAACACAGCAAAATAATTTAGTGATTAAAAAGTAAGTCCTAAGGGGCGCCTTGGTGGCACAGCGGTTAGGCGCCTGCCTTCGGCTCAGGGCGTGATCCCGGTGTTCTGGGATCGAGCCCCACATCGGGCTCCTCTGCTGTGAGTCTGTTTCTCCCTCTCCCACTCCCTCTGCTTGTGTTCCCTCTCTCGCTGGCTGTCTCCATCTCTGTCGAATAAATAAATAAAAAAAACTTAAAAAAAAAAAAAAAAGTAAGTCCTAGGGGCGCCTGGGTGGTTCAGTTGGTTAAGCATCTGCCTTCAGCTTAGGTCATGATCCCAGAGTCCTGGGATGGAGCCCCACTTCAGGCTCTCTGCTCAGGGGGGAGCCTGCTTCTCCCTCTGCCTGCCACTCCCTCTCTCTCTCCCTCTGGCTGTCAAATAAATAAATAAAATCTTTGAAAGAAAAAAAATGTAAGTACTAGTGGGTAGAAAAATTTTAAATTATTAAAAGCAATACAAATGTGCTTTTATTATCATATAAAGTAAGCAAGCTGACAACTGTTTTAACTATTATTTGGGGGAGGGGACAAAGGCTGATAAATTAAAGAACAAATTTAGAACTCAACAAATTCTCAAATTCAGAACTCTTTCTACATCATCAGAGCATTCCTGAATGCCTGATAACAAAATTAATCCAGAACTTATCTCTGCAAACATGCCAAGTCAAGGAGGGTAATGATTTATCTACTACTTGTCATTTACCATCACTCTTTCCTTTTCATTATTATGGAATCCAACTTAGTAAATCTGGGACAAGAACTACAAGACAGAGGCTTTATATGCGGTATGGGGTGGGGGCTGGCAGGGAGATATAAATGAGACGAGAATAGTACATGATTATTTATTGCTAGAGAAAAAGGAACACCTATTCTGGAATATATTTTAAAGCTCAGTATGTATACCTTTTTTGAGGACTATTAAATTAACCTGCAGCTTCACCCACAAGAGGATATTCATTACCTGAGTAATCTACGATGTGTGTTGGAACTCTCTCAGGGGTGACATCAGCTGGAATGGTAATTTCTTCTGCCCGGGGAGGAACCTTCATTTGCAAACAAGTATAGAAAAGAAAAAAACAAAAAACAAAAAACTTTGGATATTATCAATCAAACCTGTTAACAGATCATGTAAATTCATCTATATATTAGCCCCTTCCACCCATACCTACCCTTTCAAGATTTATTACACTTTTAAATGCTTATTTTTGTGCTTGAGCCCACAACCCTAAGATCAAGACCTGAGCTGACCTGCTCACCAACTGAGTCATCCAGGCGCCCCAATAAACACTTCTTTTTAAAAAGTATGCACATTTCTACTTGTGTGGGCACAGGACATATGAAGGGTACTTCAGATCTAATGCAGCCTAAAACAGTACTTAATTTGGTGTTTCAAACATCTGATTTTTAAAAGGCTGTTTTTATTCCATTTTGTTGACTGCTTAAGATACTCTACAAATGAGGAGCTATGTTAATCGAAAGCAATTCTCAAATAAAACAATACATTACCAAAATTAATTTCTTCTAGAAGATAACTGATTGGCTATATAAGCCTTGTTTAATGAGTGCATTTTTTTTAGAAAGACTGTATGATTTTTTAAACCAATTAAAAACCTCTTATCCATACCCAAGAGGACTATGCTAAAATGATAATTCTAAACTCAGTTAAACGATCGTAGAAAACTTTTAGGTATTATACTCCGAGTGATCATACGATAATATACTTCATTTCACAAATTAAGTAATTACTTATTTCAGTATCTTATTTAAGAGGGAAAAAAAAGCAAAAGAAACAATGAACGATCATGTGGCACTTGGAATTGTTTGAAAACACTACCATATAATGTACCAAATTCCTGTCTGAACAATGAAATTATACAGATATTCCTAACTAAACAAGATTAAGGTAAGGGGAAATGCAAACTGTGGGGCTAATAATACCAACTATGTGAAGAGAATAAATAGTGTTCATCCCATTTGCATCAGTCCCATTCCCCAAAACAAAATTCTAACTATACATAAGACCTTAGCCAACAGTCCCTCATTCTGGAACACAAATATATTGCCAGTAATCATAAAACCACCTTACTTTTGGTGGTACTCTACTATAATTAAGCTTACCTCATTTGAGACACAAAACAATCCTTTGAGGTAGGCAGAGGCTTGTAAAATGACGCAGTGGATAATATTAAAGGTTCTCAAATACGTGGTCAGAAACCTAGGGGTTCTAATGCCTCAAAGACTGGGGAGTGTCAGATGGAAGGCAGGTGGGGAGCCAGCCAGACTTTTCAAGCCCTTACTTCAACTAAAGGAATACTCACCTGTTTTATATTTTGGGGTTATGAATAACATTTTATTTTTAAGAAAGGATTAACAGCTTAGATGATCTTAACATCCCTTCCAGCTCCCATTTTACAGATGAGACAACTAAGGCACAGAGATGATAAATGTCTAGCCAAGATCAAAAGGAGGAAAGGCAAAGGACTTAGGTGAACTCAGATCTGGTGTGATTCTTGCTCCTGCACGACATTTCAGGGATGTCTCGCATAAACTAATATGAGCCCTTTTAAAGTCACAACTGTCAGAAAGGAAACACATGCCAAAAAAGTGCAGAATTTATCTCACTTTAACTCAATTTTGATAAATTTAAAAGATTTTAAATACAGAAAAGACATAAAACTGTTTACCTCTTCTGGGAATTCTTCACTGACCAGAGACATAATCAGTGATGTCTTCCCAACTCTAGCTGTGAAAACAAACATCATTATTTCAGTAATAAAATGCTTAAGTTCTACGTAAGCTCAAATTCAGCAACCACACAGCAGAGCTGGTCATTCATTAGCCAAAATCAGAGGCATCCAAATCACCCAGTTTTAGTACAGCGCTTAAAGTATCTTTTTTTTCTGCTTAGAAAAGTTATGCATGCCCATTGCTTAAAACGAAAAAATTACCAAAATATATAAAAGTAAAAATCTTCTTTCACATCCCTCTTTATCAGTTTAGTATATGTAGTCTCCCAGATTTTTTCTTTGCTTATATTATTATAACAATTCACCACACAGTCTACCAGTATAATCACGGCAGTCCTACTATTTTACAGTCTTCTCTTATCATTTAAGTATGTACTTGGGCGGTATTCCATGTCCATACGTAACAATTTCCTGGGAGGGGTGAAGGGGCAGTTATTATGTAATGGACACAGAGTTTTTATTGGGGATAATGGAAGAGTTTTAGATAGAAAAAGTCCTGATGATTACACAACACTGTGAATGTATTTAATGCCCCTTAACCGTACCCTCAAAAATGGTTAAAATGTCAAATCATACATCTTATATATTTTATCACAATTTTTAAAAATAGCAACAGGAAATCCATTTTATATTAGCATGAAAAACCTTTTACATTATTTTTTGACAGTTGTAGAAGAATCCAACATAAGACATGTCCTAATTTATTAATGCAGTCTCCTAACAATGAGCTCTGTTCAAGCTTTTGCCTTTATAAACAGTGCTGCAATGAATATTTTTCCAGGACAAATTCCTAGAAGTGAACTCAGGTTAGCATGCATAATCTTCTTTATTTTTAATAAATATTGTTAAATCACCTCTAAAAAGGGACAAACTAATTTACATCCTCACCAACAGAAGATCAGTGTGTCTGCTTTGGACATCCTCACATTCTTTCTTTTTTAGGGTATCATATGGAAAAGCTTAGTAAGAGCAAAAGTAACTTTCCTCTTATATTTTCTAACCTAGCAAGATTTTTAATGCACACACTTAAAAATCTTCATTTTCATTCGGAAATTTCATTTCTATTCCCATCACTTTCTGATCATATACATTCAACCGCATCAGCCAAATCTTTTTGTGATTCTAGACGAAAACAATCCACCTGCCTATTACTGTCTGCCATAACAGCAAACTGGTTTCCAAAGGTAAAGCCAAAATATGAGAGAACTGGAAAATTCTGAAGTGAAGAAAAGCCACATTCCTTTTTTTTTTTTTTAAAGATTTTATTTATTTATTCTACAGAGATAGAGACAGTCAGCGAGAGAGGGAACACAAGCAGGGGGAATGGGAGAGGAAGAAGCAGGCTCATAGCAGAGGAGCCTGATGTGGGGCTCGATCCCATAACGCCGGGATCACGCCCTGAGCCAAAGGCAGACGCTTAACCGCTGTGCCACCCAGGCGCCCCACACATTCCTTTTTTTTAAATGACTAAAAGAAAGGGTGACTAAAAGCACAAGTCAAGGGGCGCCTGGGTGGCTCAATCGTTAAGCGTCTGCCTTCGGCTCAGGGCGTGATCCCAGGGTCCTGGGATCAAGCCCCGCACCAGGCTCCCTGCTCCGCTGGAAGCCTGCTTCTTCCTCTCCCATTCCCCCTGCTTGTGTTCCCTCTCTCGCTGGCTGTCTCTCTCTCTGTCAAATAAATAAATAAAATCTTAAAAAAAAAAAACACCACAAGTCTCTGGAAAAATGATGAATGGCTGGGAAAAAGAGTACTGGTAAAAACAACCTAGAGGGTGTGCTGCAAACAAGTTGAGTGTTGCTAGTGGAGGCTCAGAGTAGACCATCTGACAGGTATCTTCTAGCTCCGATTTCTGACTATAAGATAACACCTCTCTGAGTTCCAACCATGTCAGTGGATCCAGAGCCCATCATCACAGAACTGCTAGAATCCAGTTATCAATGTCAGCTTATCCAGCCCCCTGCACACATTTTCAGATGAAGAACCTGGGACCCAGAAACAGTGATTTCTCAAGATCTCACTAAAAACTCACTTGCAGACTTAAGAGAATAACCCATCTTCTGATGGCTAAGCCAGTGTTCTATCTCTTTCCTATGACATACTTTAGAAAAATATGAAGACATGGGAGGCCTGGGTGGCTCAGTCTGTTAGATGTCTGCCTTTGGCTCAGGTCATGCATGATCCCAGGGTCCTGGGATCGAGACCCACATCGGGCTCCCTACTCAGTGGGGAGCCTGCTTCTTCTCCCTGTCCCTCGGCCTGCTGCTCCCTCTGCTTGTGCTCTCTCTCTCACTCACTCTCTCTCTCAAATAAATGCAATCTTTTTAAAGAATTTATTTATTTATTTTACAGAGAGAGAGAGAAAGAGAGTTCACAAGCAGGGGGAGCAGCAGGCAGAGGGAAAGGGATAAACAGACTCCCCGCTGAGCAGAGAGCCTGACGCGGGGCTTGATCCCAGGACCCCTGGAATCATGACCTGTGCGGAAGGCAGACACTTAACCGACTAGCCACCCAGGTGCCCCTCAAATAAATAAAATCTTAAAAAAAAAATATATATATATATACATATATATACACACACATATATATATTAAGACAATAATACAGAGAAGGAATGATAGCCCCTAAAGTCAGCAAGCACTACATACACAAATACTATATAAATTAATTAAAATATTCACTGATTCACTGGTGACTAATCTAGCAGCTCTGGTTCCACTTTTCTTTTTTTTAACTTATTTTGAGAAAGTATCAGACTTACAGAAACACTGCAAAAATAGTACAAAGGAGTCATAACTATTCTTCAACCAAATCCCTCAAATGTTAACATTATACCACATTTGCATTATCATTCATTTCCTCTCCCTCCCCCTCCCCTCTATATTTTTAAAGCCATTTAAGTTGTAGACATGATGCCCCTTTACCCTTAAGCACCTTAGTATGTATTTCCTAAAAACAAGATCATTCTCTTCCATAACCATGTTGCACTCTCAAGATCAGGAAATTAACACTAACGTAGTGCAATTATCTACTCTGTTGACCTTATTTCACATCTCACCATTTGACCCATCACCACATTTTATGGAAAAGAAAAATCTTTTTCTTCCCCCAGGATCAAATGTTGCATTTGGTCATCATGTCTCCTTTGTCTTTAGTCTGGAAGAGTTCCTCAATTGTTTTTATCTTTCATGGCCTCAGCATTAAAATAAAAAAACAAAAAACAAGTCATTTAATTTGTAGATTATCTCTCAATTGGGTTTGTATGCTGGTACCTAATAATTAATTTCAGGTTTTGCATTCTGGGCAGGAATNGAACTGATACTGTATCCCTCACGGTGCATCACAGCAGCAGGGAGATGATGTCAATTTGTTCCATTACTGGTGATGTTAACTATCATCACTTTGGAGGAGGTGGTGTCTGCAG
>NW_024424897.1:39283375-39284621 GCF_017311325.1 Ursus maritimus
TCTTTTTCCCTAGTGTCTCCAAAATCCCACAACTACCGTCAACACAGCTGTTCCCAGAAACGGTTCCATTTCTGCAGAGCTCTCCTGGACATCTTACACATCTCTACATTCTTATCCCTGATCAACTACGTTAAGAATGGGAAAAATGAATCAGATGATCAGTAACTCAAATGCGCCTTGGTATCCAAAAGGAAAACAAGGCTCACTCGTGCTTGGTTCGTGAGAAATCTGCCTGCCTTAATGCCCTTCAGATTCCTCTCACAATTCCCTTCTTAGAATTATCTTTTTAAAATTCGGCTTGTAACCCACCACTCCAAAGTCCTCACCAGTTTCAGAAGAAACCTACCCACCTTTCAATCCACAGCTGGAAACATTAAACAAAAATGATCGAAAGGAAGTCACACGCCAACGTTAAAAGGCCTGTTAGTTTCCAAGAAAGCTGAAGACTTCCTGCTCCTTAATCACAACCATGAAGGCCTTCAACAGGTGTTCCAAGTTGCCTTTAAAGTCCCCTCCCTCACCATAACCCTTCCAGGTCATTCGTTCTTCATCTCTCTGCTTAAAACTCATGACAACACCCCCTTTCCTGGCCATTGTCCCTTTCTGCTTTTCCCATGGACCCCTTAGATTCCCAGGAATGTTTTCAGAAGGGAAAGGCCAACATTCTGAGGAAATTCCGATTTCTTCACAGCTGGGTTCAACAAGGTAAGCAGGCTCCCACCCAAGTACAAGCCTGCCACCAAGTCTATTCCAACAGGACAGGCCCCAGGGCCAGACAAGGAAACCCCTTGGCAGGAGAAAGGGCACTGTAAACACGACGACAGTTAAAGAGCTTTACTTATGCTTAATGATACAGACAGTTAGTGACACCAAAAGTGGGACTCATTCAATTTATTTATATGGATACTACCACTGAGAGTGTGGTACTTTTATTTATTCACTCATTCGTATTCTGCCTCACCTGTTATAAAATCTGAGGCTGCAATAAATACTTCCATCTAGTTTCTGAAGTAATTGTACAGCAGGCCTTTTAAAAATCAAAGAACAGGGACGCCTGGGTGGCACAGCGGTTAAGCGTCTGCCTTCGGCTCAGGGAGTGATCCTGGCATTATGGGATCGAGCCCCACATCAGGCTCCTCTGCTAGGAGCCTGCTTCTTCCTCTCCCACTCCCCCTGCTTGTGTTCCCTCTCTCGCTGGCTGTCTCTATCTCTGTCAAATAAATAAATAAAATTAAAAAAAAAAAAA
>NW_024424897.1:39284631-39289285 GCF_017311325.1 Ursus maritimus
AAAAAAAAAAAAATCAAAGAACAGGAATCTCTTCCACGTAAAAATCCAAGAATGATTTCCTCTTTTTAAAAAAGTTCAAAATTAGAGCAAGAGAGACAGATTACAGTGAACGCGGGAGAAAATGAGCACATTTTCATTAGTATCCTTTTGGGTTTCCTTTCGGAAGAGCAGTAGGATGATGGCTATTTTAATAAAAGACTGGCAGATGTGATTCAGTTAAGAAGTGCTTCAGTGAATCTAAACTAGAGCTTTTTTCTTCCTTTAAGGCCTAACCACCAAACACTGAGTGAGACTCGAAGAAGTAGGGAAGCAGCAGGTTTAAAATTACAACAGGCCACTAATTTTAGCCTAATTTTAATTGAGAAATAAATGAGCACCTTAAAAACAAGGAAAACATTTTAGAATACTAAATTTTAAAAACTATTTACATAAGCCTACAATTCAAAAGGCCCCCCCGACAATGGCAGATTTGAGTATAAACACTACATATTTTCAACTGCCCCGAAAAATAATTTCCATAAAGGAACAAACTTCCCTAATTACTCTACCAATTAAAACTTACATTTAATATAAATACCATATAAAATATACTTACATAATTTTATAACAGTAAGTATAAATTTAATAAATTAAAATACGTAAAAATATTATTTAAAAATATCTAACGTAAGTATTAATATGGAGGACAAAAAATTGTTAGGGTCTCTACTTCCTCTATTTTGCCTGAGAAACACTGAAGTAATCTATAAAAACAAAAGGCACGTTCACCATTATCCCCAAAGAGGGAAGGCCTTCTGATAGTTCAACATAACATGCCACAGTGCTGTCTGAGACTCCACGCTTCCAAGTAGGTCATCCACGGGAAACAATTCATTACTATACAACAAATTACCTGATGTATCCAGGCTAAAAATTTCTTTGTCTTTTCATCACATCTTTTGAACATCTAGTTCTAAATGACAGCAAATTCCTAATATTCATGAAGCAGAAGTAACATTTTTTGGTTCTAATTACCATCCTACCAGCCATATTGGCTGTTCTTCTTGATAACAAACACCCCGCGTTTCAAGTTGTAAAGGGACCTACTCCTCATTTTTATCTGCTGCTTCTTATGAAGCCTTGTTGGCTCTCCCTAAATTACGTAATTAGAATATACAGGGATGAGGAGGGTGACTATGGAGTTACAATTTTTTAATGGGCAACTTTAGCAATTGGGGCAATAGCTGCGTACCGAGCCAAAGGAAAATTTCATTGACCATATGCAGACTATATGGGCAGAAGAACAAATGTTATACAGTCTCTCCCTCTCCTTTGAACTGGATAAACCCTAGTGGCCGGTACCAGAGGAACAAAAGACAGGTCTTAATACACATGTGAGAAGGATATCGAATAGCCTCCCGTGAAACAGAAGAGACTCTAGACGATGCTTCAACATTCTTGGTCACAAACTATCACCCAGGTACTGAACACAGAATAACTGAAACTGGAGGAGTTTAATCTTCAAATATCACTTAACAAAGACCAGAATGGAAAGCAATATGGCTTTAAGGGATTGCAGAAAGTCTTTTTCCTAATGTAAATGCTAGCTTATTACTGAAGTTTCTTTCTTATTCCTATCTTATGCCTGAAGAATCTTTCCCAATCCCACTAAGATGACCTCTGGTGTTTCAAGGAGAACTGAGCTCTTTTGGCAAGGAATATAACTGCTGGCGGCCAAGACCTGGAATAGATGTGACACCATCGTTAGAAGTCACTGGTCTACTTAATTACCAGAACACAGGAGTCTCCCAGGAAAAACCAAGCTAAAGACCTCGAACAAGACACTGGACAAACACTGCCCTCAAATGCTAACAATAACCACACATCAGATTGGATTTAAGAAAGGAGAATGGTCAAATGTTTATGACTAAGAGGAGTGGTTTGGAAAACAAGGAAAGACTAAATAAATGGAACTAACTTGAACTCATTCATTCTTTCAAAAACTATGGATGACCTGGGGCACCCAGGTGGCTCAGTGGGTTAAGTGTCCCACTCTTGATTTCGGCTCAGGTCATAATCTCAGGGTCGTGAGATCAAGCCCCGCATCCAGCTCTGCACTGAGCATGGAGCCTGCTTGGGATTCTCTCTCTCCCTCTCCCTCTCCCTCTGCCTCTGCACTGGGGATCTAGCTTAACTACGAACAACTACTGCTGACCAGATGCCTTACTGATGACATAGTCTATTAATACATAATTTGTATGTTATACGTATTATATACTGTATTCTTACAATAAAGTAAGCTGGAGAAAAGAAAGTGTTATTAAGAAAATCAGAAGGAAAATACATTCACAATACTGTACTGTAAAAAATCCCCATATAAATGAACCCACAGAGTTCAAACCCATGTTGTTCAAGGGTCAACTGTATCTGAGTGCCTACTTTGTGCCAGGCCTACTCTAGGCACTGGGGATATAGCAATGAACACCACAAAGCCTCTGCCCTCATGAAGCTTACTTTCTAGCCCAAAAAACAAGGGAACAAATATGCAGGGAAGAACTGCCCGAGTCAGGGACTTCTTGCTGAGAAAGCAGAAGAGAGCAGTACAAGAGTGAAGCAAGGGCCAGACTGTGACAAACTTTGCAGGCCTGTATTAAAAAGTTTGGACTTTATTCTAAGTCAAAATAGAGGTCATCAAAGAATTTTAAAAATGGGTAACAGGATCTGAGATATTTTTTAAAGATGACTCTGCCTGCTACATAGAGAACAGACAATTAGAAGCAGGAAGACCAGTTAAGGAGAGATACTACAAAAGGCTAGGCCACAGCCAATCGAAGCCTGAGCTAGTTTGAACTTCAGTGATTAATCAGTTAGATATCAATATGTCTTACTCAATAGTAATAGCGACCAGATTCATTTAAAAAGAGGATAACGGTTCCATTTTCTTAATGATTTTGACGAGCAAAAACAAACATATCTCAATTTAAAAACAAGACTTAACTAAAACTAAATCTTGTGTACTTTTAATGTAGCTACATGGTTTAGATAAAAGGCCATTAATGTTCATGCTAATTTTATTGCAACAAGGACATTTGTTAAGCATAGTAATGCAAATCTAGTTAAATACAAATTCTGGCCAAAGAATCTGACCATGAAAAATCATAACCTGAAAGACTAAGTTTTGTGTGGTTGCTATTTTTAATGATTTAAACAATTTTGTTTAAAGAATGGCAACTGACTTTTAACGTGGCCTGAATGGTCCTCATTATGCTCAATATTATTAAGATAAGGTGCAGATAAAACACTTGGCTTTCTCTGCAAATAAATACCTTAAAATTTATAGACAATCTAACTTCTTTGATCTGAGAACTAAAGAGACAGTAAGCGATTAGGTAGCATTTAAGCCAGGATGGATCAGAATCCAGACTCTGGATGGGCCAAGAGAAGATCCATTTCACCTCCAGAGTACAGCATAGGTTTGGCCAACAGAATGTTGAAACCATTCACAACTTTTTGGGAGCTTCAATGAATGAAGCTGCTGCTGTGTGGTTCAGGGACAGTAACAGCAATAAAACGTACTGAAGTGATAGAGAGAAGGAACAGACTTCACAACAATACCACAGATGATGCTCCCTTTTTCTTTCTTTTTTTTTTTTTTTTCGCTTTTCCCATTCTCCTTAACCATCTTAAAATGACAACTAAATTACTACCACTTTTACCTTAAAAAGTAGGTTTCCCGATAAATCCATGTGTTAGACCAATTTATTTTAATTTATTTATTTGTTAAAAAAGCCTTGGTCACATTTATGTTTACCCAGCATTTAAAGTTGTACGGCTAGCTAGGCTAATAGCTGTCAAATATTTACATTAAATCTTGCAATGCTTCAAACATTTTCCCCCCCAAAATACCAGCTTTTAATTTAACTAATTAAAATTACATATTTCATGTTAAGTATAATTCTCATATTTTTAAATGTGAAAAAAATTATCTTTATGGTAACTGGCCTAAAGTTTTTGGTACACATCTTTTCAAGAAAAATGTCTTCCTTAAAAACTAAGCCTTCCTTTTAGGTTAGGTTCTCCCTGTGATCAAAAACTCATGCATGCACACTTTTCTCAACTCTCCTATTTGCTTTCACATCTGCAGAACATGGTTTTTATTTTTATTTTTTTTCATAATAATATTTTTATTATATTATGTTAGTCACCATACAGTACATCCCTGGTTTTTGATGCAAAGTTCGATGATTCATTAGTTGCGTATAACATCCAGTGCACCATGCAATACGTGCCCTCCTTACTACCCATCACCGGCCTATCCCATTCCCACACCCCCCTCCCCTCTGAAGCCCTCAGTTTGTTTCTCAGAGTCCATAGTCTCTCATGCTTCGGTTTTTATTTTTCTAACAAATTTTGAGTTCTTTTATGTATTTCTAAATAATACTGTTAACATTTTAATTTAAATGCCCTAAGGCTGAACAATATATCTTACATATATATATATAGCATTTCTATTTAGATGTTTTACAGACTAATTACATGTAATTGCTTATTATATTCAAAAGTAAAACAAAAACATAGGATTTTTGCTTTTAGAAAATTAGTATTACAATTACTGTACTATAAAACTATTATACGACACAGTTAAGGACAGCTTTTTAAGTGGCTCATCTACTCA
>NW_024424897.1:39289294-39314396 GCF_017311325.1 Ursus maritimus
CCTACCTTATTCCAAATGCATCAGGTATGAATCATATGTTAAGTAACACCTTCCTGAACTTTGTCAAGGAAATCCATGCAAAATACAGATGAAGATATAGTTATAAATAAAGACTAAAATTCACAACTGCAAACCAAAAAATAAACTGTGTCAGGCCAAGCTTACTTCCAAATTCTCATTCTAAAGACTTCTCCAAACAGCAGGTGAACAGAGATTTCAATGAATATCAAAGAACACTACAGAAGAGGGTAAAAATGTATTAGCCTTCTTCCTTGGGGGTGCATCACAGCGACCTAGAGGGGCTACTCGAGGATGAAATGGGGTTTGAAACAGAATGCTTCGAAACATCAATGACAGAGCATTAACTAATGTACAAGCAATTCAGTCCTCCCAGCCCCCTTTCCTATTTTAGTCCTACCAAATGAGTCATGTAACTAGCCAAGTGATATCAAGAAGTCCCTGTTGTTTTGTTCCCAAGTCAGTGACCAGAAGGCATTTCTCCTTTATTACATCTTCAAAGGGTGAAATCTAAGAATTTCTAGGGGGTCTTATATGCATGTGTCAGTTTGGGTCTCCTGTGTGCCTGTTATTTATAAATTAATTACCAAGCAGCTATGGAATAAATAATGCTTGTGGGGGGGATTAGGCTTTTTGGTGACAATAATTCTCTCAACTAAAGGACCCTCCCCAGATAATTACGCATTCATTGAGCACTTGTATAACTTGAAGTTGAGAGTAAATTTTTGAGGAAATATCGAGGGTATCAGGAGTTATTTCAATGCAAAGTGCAACTAACGCCAAAAACGCTCCACACCTTGAAGTAAATGGCTAGAGGGTGGGAAGACTGCGAGCACCAAAAAAAAAAAAAAAAAAAAAAAAAAAAAAAAAAGGCAGAACCCTGACCTTGCCGGCAAGTCGAACAGTTCTGCACCCCTCCCCCTAGCTTCCCCGGGAGCAGGTTCACGCCATCCCAATTGGTCAGTCGGCCTGTTCCAGCACCTGCCTGGCAGTGACAAGCGAATCTCCACGGAAGACAAGAGGGTCTGAAAAGGAAGCGGCCTCGGAAACGCTTTGAGGCCCAGGAGGAAAGGATTCCAGCGGAAAAGGAGGAGATGAGGCCGGCGGTCAGAGGCTCATGGGGAAAAGGCTTGCGAGGACGACCGGGGGTCAGGGGCGGGAGGTGTTAGGAGGGCCCAGGTGAGGTGAGAGGCTGAGGGCCGCCTGCGGGCCGCGGGAAGGGGAGAGCTACGGGGCTGGGAGGCCCGAGGGCGCGGAGCGGGGCGAGCAGGCCCGGGACGGCAGGGGATGCGGTGGCCCTGGCGCGCGGACTCACGTTCTCCCACCAGCAGGATCCGCACGTCTTTCTTCATGTCGGCGGCTCGCAGGGGCCGGGCTCGGCCCGCACGCATGGAGCGGACACCTCTCGCCGGGAGCGCCCACCCCGCGGCGCCGCTCTCCCCGCGCTGCCGGCACCGCCTGCCAGCCTCCCCCGCCGCCCCGCCCGATCCTCGGCTGGGGCCCGCCGCGCCGCCTCCTCGGCTGCTTCCCCGCTCGGGAGCCGGGACAGCTCCAGCTCCGCCTCCTCCGGCTCCGCGGGCGGCAGCGGCGGCGGGGCCGACGGGGCGCCGCGAGGGACAAGCGCTTTCGGAACGCGAACGCTTTCTGGGCCTGAGCGGCGCCCCCCGCGTCCAGCTGGCCGCAGCGCAGGGCAGTGGAGCCTCGCCCACCCTCCTCCCTGCCCCGGGGGCCGCGGATACGCCCGCGGCTGGAAATTTGAGTGGCAGATCCGCTAGTCTGACCCTATTTATTTTGCAGAATTGGGGCAGGAGAAGGTACTTGTCCAAGGTCACATAGCTAGTTTGGCAGTGACTCAGGACGGGAATATTAGCACCAGACTATAATCTCCAGGAGGGCAGCGACCTGCCTACCTGGTTTTCAGTAGCATCCATATTTCATTGGACGTAGCCTTCAGAAAATGCTTGATTGACGAAGGGGTGACTGGCTCCCGGGATAGAGCCTTTTTCACTACCCAAAGCCACCAACCCTTGCTACTTTTTGTCTGCGATGCTTACAAAATACAGTGCTAAATAATGACATTCTTTTTTACCTTGTCCTTGTAAACAGATCCATTTCTTTGTAGCAAACTAAATGACTTTCCACTGCCCTAAGCCAAACTTAGTTTCTAAACCAAACTAAGCCACTTCCTTGGTTTCTTTTGAGCAGGTCTTCTGATACTTACCTTTAGTTAGGCTTACTGAACATAATGCTAGACACGTAGATGACACTGGATAATAAACTATTACTCATTTTTCTAAAGTTACCTTATTTCCTCCCGGCCCTCTCTATCTGGAGGAACTTGTTGCTACATCCTGAATGGTAGACCAGTGCTTGGCACACACTGAGAGAGAGAGAGAGGAATAGAGAGATAGATAGAATTAATGAGGCAGTATTGTCTGCATAATGTGCCCTTTTTTTTCTATCTTAAATATTACATAGTAAGTTTTTAGAGGAAATAAAGTGTGCATAATACAATTCCCCTTTGTCCTAGAAGAAGCCACGGGGTGTTGGTTTAGCAGATAAGAGCTGCTGACATATTGCAGGGGATTGAATCCAGAATCCGTTACCTAATTAGATACGTGATCCTGAGTAAGTGCTTTTACTTCTCCGACCTGTCCATTCTGTACCACGGCGATAATGATAACAACACTTACCTCTTCAGGTGGTTTTGAAGAATAAGCAAGGTAATACATGTCAAACATTTGATACAGTGCCAGACTCGGTACTTGCTCTGTTGATCTCAGCTACCATTGTTAAAGCAAAGTGCACTGAAAAGTTTTAAGCCACAGGTTTTGAGGCAAATACACTGTTACCCTTACAACAGTATTTTGCCTCTTAGTATAATGATGTCCCTAAGGAGCATAGGAGAGATAGCCCTTCCCAAAAACACTTTGTGATATAAAGAGGGAGATAGGAGGCGCAGTCGTTGGGCGTCTGCCTTCGGCTCAGGGTGTGATCCCGGAGTCCCAGGATCGAGCCCCACGTCAGGCTCCTCTCCTGGGAGCCTGCTTCTTCCCCTCCCACTCCCCCTGCTTGTGTTCCCTCTCTTGCTGGCTGTCTCTCTCTGTCAAATAAATAGATAAAATCTTTTTTTTTTTTTTTTTAAAGAGGGAGATAGGAGAGATACACTCGCTGGGAGATAATGAAGTCCTATTCGAGGAGAGATGCAAAGAAGATGGATAGAAATGTGAAATTCAGGTGTCTTGATAACCAGATCTTTCAGGGAAAACAATTCCTCTGAATTTTAGTATTACACGATGGTTGAGCTGAAAAGACCCCTACAGAGCACCTATTCCAATCTCATTACCCTATAGGTTAAAGCAAGACCCAGAGAGATACCGTGACTTGCCAAAGGCAGGGCAGCTGAGACTGAGCCCGGGCTCTGCCATCCTTGGTGTGTGACTCTGGGCAAGTCACATCACCTGTTGCCTCAGTTTCCTCTCTGCCAGATGAAGACTATCGTCTCTTCCCAGGCTCCTACCTTATGGAATTGTTTGGAGGATCTCATGAAATAATATATGTGAAAAAAACTTTTTCTTAAAAAAATAAATATTAGACCACAAAGGACAAAGGCCCTTTACAGAGGGGCAAATTCTTTAATGCCCTAAACCCTTTGTAGAGAAGCTTGATCCCAGGAGCGCTGCAACAGCATCGCCAGCTGATGACAGTGTTAATTCTGAGTGACTTCTCCAGAAGTATGAAAAGAGACAAGGCCTTCACCGTGTTGTACATGTGTGCTGGGCAATAACTTTGGCATTTCTATTAACTGAAATGTCTGGAAGGCAGGGGACTAAGAAGAGTTTATTTGGCAGGGGAACATCACAGAGTTAATACTGGGAACTCCTTTGTAAGTAAAACCTACTTAAAAACCCAGACTCGGGGCACCTGGGTGGCTCAGTTGGTTGAGCATCTGCCTTTGGCTTGAGTCATGATCCCAGAATCCTGGGATTAAGCCCCACATCGGGCTCCCTGCTCAATGGGGAGCCTGCTTCTCCCTCTCCCTCTGCCATTCCCCCCGCTTGGGCTCTCTCGCTCTCTTTCCGTCAGATAAATAAATAAAATCTTTAAAAAAAAATAAAAATCCTGGGGCGCCTGGGTGGCTCAGTTGGTTAAACGTCTGCCTTCAGCTCAGGTCATGATCCTGGAGTCCCAGAATCAAGCCCCGCCTTGGGCTCCCTGCTCAGCAGAGAGTTTGCTTCTCCCTCTCTCTCTGCCCCTCGCCCTCCTCCAGTCTGCTTCTCCCTCTGCTCCTTACCCCACTTGTGCTCTCTCTTAATATAAATAAAATCTTTAAAAAAATAAAAATAAAAATCCAGACTCAAGGCCTGCAGAAAAGAGACAACCAACAACCACTTTCAGTAGGCAACAACTAATGGTTAGGTACAAACGGAGATCAACACTCATGAAAGTGGGGGAGAAGTTGTCTGGGTCTCCAATGTAAGTTTCTTCTTACATCCCCTCTCCAACTCCTGATCAGCTATAATTCTGGCGCTTTGGCCCCCTGCACTCCCGTGATATGCCCTTCTCATGATATAACAGGCATCCATCAGGGGTCACTGCGAAGATCACCTGGAGACAGCATAGTTCAGGGGTTAAGAGTAGGGACTCTGGAGTCCACCTGCCTAGGTCTGAACCTCAGCTTTACCAGTTACTAGCTGTGCACCATCAAGCAAATTGCTTAACTTCTCTGTGCCTCATCGGCTAAATGGTAACAACACCTCATGCAATTGTAATGAAGATTAAATGTGTTACCATAGTAGGAAAACAGAATAGTGCATGGTACATCGTCAGTGATTTACAAATGTTGAATAAAGTAAATTGTGAGGAAAGTGACTCCCATACACCTCTCTGGCCTAGGTACAGAGGCACATGATGACACATTGCAGCAAAACAGAAGCCAGGGAACAGAGTTGTTGGCAGTGGAATTTACTGTTGGGATATTACAGATTGATTACTGTATATTAAGTATATTGGATAAAGCCAAGAGGACAGATTGGAATCTAGAAGGCACTGATGGAATTTTCCTCCAGAACACTGCTAGGAAGGAGCTCTACCATCACAAGACAAATTTCTTGCCTCCTCAGCTGTGCAGGGGACATAGGGAGGTCTGAACAAAGTACTTTGGCCAGGAGATAACAGGATCCAACTTTTATGTCTGTCAAAGGAGGAACTTGCCACACAGCCTCTCTCCGCATCTCCAGGACAGTGGAACACCCAGGGCCAGTGGGCAGAAGATGACTGACATTGGGTGGAACAAGAGGCTGGCCTCTGATTGGTGAGTTAGCCATAGTCCTGGGCAGGAGGCCAAGTCAGATTCGGGCTGGCATTGGTCCCGATCCTCAGATCCTTCTATCTTTGGCCTCTCAAGTTAAACCCAAAGTAGCATCCATCATCCACCCATTCTTCACTTTAGTCTCCCATTCCTTCCAGGAAGACTTCTTCCTTTTCCTGTCAAGCCTGCTCTGGTACAGCAGAAAAGTCCAATGCCTTGATACAGAGTAAATGCTTTATCTTGCCTTTTAATGTGCTTGTTCCTGGTTCATTGTTCAAACACCCATGTCCTCTGCACAGTCACACGGATGGGTCTCTAGAGGACATGGATTCCATTTGCTTGATTAGGCTGGAAGGAATGTCACTCAGCACAATTACTTATTAAAAGGCATTTGAAAACTAACCACGTTGAAAGGCAATTCTTCCACAGAGTTGTGGAATCACTATGTTGCACACGTGAAACTAATGTAACATTCTGTGTCATCCAGGCGCCCCTGTTCACTGCATTTTTTAATTTGGAATGCATTTGCTGACATGCATCATCTTTCCAAGGGCAAATCACTTAGCCTGCATTTAATGTAACTTTTGATCACTGCAAAGACATTAACATTTTTGCTAACTTACTATAAATATCAACCAGTGATTCTCAGAAATTTTTAGGCCACAGGCTATTTCTGCAAAACAAATTCCACAGAATAGTAAATTTATAATTTCTGTTTATTTCTGCAAAGAAATCACATTAAATATATTCCAAGAAAATAATTCAAAAGAAGAAAAATATATATACATATACATATACACATTCTTAGAGGAACATTACGCAACAGTTCAAAATGGAAAAGCATACAATTATAGGGGAATAAATTAAGTATGGCATAAAATTATTGGAACTTTTGCAGTCATTATGGGGCACCTGGCTGGCTCAGTTGGTAGAGCATGTGACTCTTGATCTCAGGGTCATGAGTTCAAGCCCCACATTGGGTATAGAGAGTACTTAAAAATAAATAAATACATTGGAGAACTTTGCAGTCATTAAACCTAATGAGCATTAAAGATATGGAGGGGTGCCTGGGTGGCATAGTTGGTTAAGCGTCTGACTTTGGCTTGGGTCATGATCTCGGGGTCTTGGGATCGAGCCCTGTGTCAGGCTCCCTGCTCAGTGGGGAGTCTGCTTGTCTCTCTCTCTCTCCCTCAGTCCCCCTTATGCTCCCCCCACCACTCCCTTTCAAATAAATAAAATCTTTAAAAAAAAGATGGAAAAGTGTTTACAAAATAAGTGAAAAAATAAAAATATAAAACCACATATATAATTAGAGCTATATAAAAATGAAGTATGATATATTCATTTATGCACCGTTTACATTCTATGCTTTTGTAGCTTTGAACTTTTACAAGAATGTACACGTGTTCGTCGGGTAATTAAAAACTAATGGGAGTACATAAGTATTAGATGAGAGTACAAAGAAAGGAAAAATGTATTAAAGATTATGAATTAATTTTTAGTACAACCATCTTTTATAAAATGTCAAAGTTAATTTAATAATTATATCTTTTAAATAAAATTAATAGAAATATTTAGGGGCGCCTGGGTGGCTCAGTCGGTTGGGCATCTGCCTTTGGCTCAGGTCATGATCCCAGGGGTCTGGGATCAAGCCCCACGTTGAGCTCCTTGCTCAACAGGGAGCCTGCTTCTCCCTCTGCCTGCCGCTCCCCCCGCTTGTGCTCTCTCTCTCTCTCTGACAAACAAAAAAATAAAAAATGTTTTAAAAAGAAATATTTAGAAGAATAGCAATGCTTCGAGACACTAATATAGGATATCGTGCTTATTAAGCCATTTAACAAGTATTTACTGTCCCCACCACGTGTGAGGCTCTGTGCTCAGTGTTAGGGGCACAGTGATCAACAACACAGATTTATTACGGGAGGCCAGTGTGGACAAAGCAGTTCATCTTTAGGCACCCATCTTATCACCAGAATCCTCCAAATCATTCTCTATGTACCCAAACCTTTCAAAAACCTTCCACAAAAGGTGGCATCTCATAATCTAAATCTTTACCTCCCCTAGCCCAAACCAGCGGACCGTGTGACTGTGTCACATTCCTCTGGTAGTCTGCTCTTTGTACAGGGCTGTGTTAACAGATGACCCCCAGGCAACACCATGCCTTCACCCAGCAAAAATGCAAATATCCCCGGAGAGCTCCTACGAAAAAAATACCATGGTTTTAGCCCAAGGGGCCTTCCTGATGGCTCCCAGTAT
Organism: Ursus maritimus; assembly: GCF_017311325.1. NCBI lineage: Eukaryota > Metazoa > Chordata > Mammalia > Carnivora > Ursidae > Ursus > Ursus maritimus. The sequence goes on from NW_024424897.1 coordinate 39,296,880, forward strand.
TAGTGGGTCTGCTTTGATCTGATCTCAACATGTTGTGCACCGTTTTCAACAGAGACCTCCCTCCGGACAAGGGGGAGGACACCCCAGGCAAAGTAGACCAGATACGACACAAAGCAAGGTGGCTGGGGTGGAGGGTGTATGGGGAAGGATGACAGGAAATGGGGCTAGAGGCAGGGAAGAGTAGAGGTAGGAAGTGCAATTTTCTGCTGGAGGCACTGGGGAGCCCTGGGGAGTTTTAAGTGGAGAAGCAACATCTGATTTGTGTTCGGGGAAGCTCACGGTAGCAGAATGAGAACAGACGGCAAGGGGGTTCTGACTAGAGGCGAGGGGCTCAAATTACAATAATGTGGCAGAGAAGTGATTAGAACGTGCACCAGAATAGATGCAGAGGGAAGCCGAGGGGGCCGGGATTGGCATGATTTGAGAAGGCAGAATCCAGTGTCACAACATGGTGATTAATTGTGCAAGAGGTGGTGAAGAAAAGATCCGCTGGTAACTCCAAGACACTGTGTCCCGACCAAAGGCGGAAGTCTTTCTCCCCAGGACATATTCATTTTGAAAAATAAAGCTGAAAAGATTTCATTGAGCAGGGAAGAAAGTCTTCCATCGTGCACCAGCCCAGTCTCTTAGAACCACGTTACCCTAAGCGGTGGAACGAGGTAATCGTAGATGGTGCAGGGACATTTGAAATGGTGACCTCTGTAGCCAGAATGTTTTTCCCTTTTCTATTACGTTTCTATCCTACTTAAGTGACGGTGAAAGCCTCAGTAAGTCTACAGCACCTGATAATCTCCTTTAGCTTGCTCATGCATGCACACGCATGTGCACGAGAGAGAGAGAGAACGCACGCAAGTACGTTCACACTCCCCTTGCTTGTGTTCCCTCTCTCACTGTCTCTGTCAAATAAATAAATAAATAAAATCTTTAAAAAAATTAAAGATTTTATTTATTTATGAGAGAGAGAGAGACAGAGATAGTTAGAAAGAGCATGAACAGGGAGGAGAGGAAGAAGCAGGCTTCCTGCTGAGCAGGGAGCCCAACTCGGGGCTCGATCCCAGGACCCCGGCATCAGGACCCAAGCCAAAGACAGACGCCTAACTGACTGAGCCACCCAGGTGCCCCAGTTTTTATGTTTTTAAAGATTTATGTATTTATTTACGTAATCTCTACACCCACCGTGGGACTTGAACTCACGACCCAGAGATCAAGAGTCGTACACTCTACTGACTGAGTCAGTCAGCCAGGTGCCCCAATCTGTACACCTTATTTATTTATTTACTTACTTTTTTTTTTTTTAGATTTTATTTATTTATTCGACAGAGATAGAGACAGCCAGCGAGAGAGGGAACACAAGCAGGGGGAGTGGGAGAGGAAGAAGCAGGCTCACAGCAGAGGAGCCTGACATGGGGCTCGATCCCATAACGCCGGGATCACGCCCTGAGCCGAAGGCAGACGCTTAACCGCTGTGCCACCCAGGCACCCCTTACTTAATTACTTTTAAAGATTTATTTATTTATTCGAGAGACAGAGAGAGAGAAGAGTTGGCAGGGTGGGGGGGGGAGCTGGTGAGGGAGGGGGAAAGAAAGTCTTTAAGCAGGCTCCCTGCAAGCGAGGACCCCCACGTGGCACTGGATCTCAGGACCCTGTGATCATGACCTGAGCCAAAATCGTCGCTCAACTGACTAAGGCACCCAGGCATCCCCCAATCTGTATACTCTAAGTAGGTGAATTTTATAGTATGTAAATTCTATCTCAACAAAGCAGTTAAGAAAAAGACATATCCATTTTTATTTTTATTTATTTTTTTTACATGGATAAGACTCTTGTAGCTAGGGGTGCATATTTGGGTGGTAAAACTCTACGGAGATTCAAGGAAGTGATTACTGTAAAAGTCAGCTTCCCTTCAGGTAGAAGCAGGCTTGTGTGATTGAGACAAGGCACGTGAAGGAGCTTCTGCCGGGGGGATAGGAAGGTTTTATTTCTTGACCCAAAAGGTAGTTAATAAGGATGTTTACTCTATAATAATCCATTATATTCTACACGTGTTTTATGGAGTTTTCTGTATTGGTTCTGTCATGTAATAAAATGGTTTTTAAAAACAGGGGAAATCAAGTATGAAATGATACCCAGTGCTGGCCAGACTGTATGGTGGCCCCCATGACCGGCCATCTCCTGGTCTTCCTGCTTGTGGAGCGAATGTGGGCAGGACCTGTAGCTCGTTTCTAACCAACAGAATGAAGCAAAAGCAACAGGATGTATGTGAGATTATGTTTGCGTGATTACATTATACACGATCTAATGTCCTTTGGGCTAAGAGACCTCCTCTTCCTTGTTGGCTTTGAGGAAGTAAGCAGCTATATTCCAAGGCCCGTGGGGTAAGAAATTGAGGGTGGTCTGCAGCCAACAGTGAGCAAGATACCGAGGCCCTTTGTCTGACAACCTACGGGGAACTGAATGCCCCAACAACCATGTGAGTTTGGAAGGGGATCCTTCCCCACTTGGGCTTCAGATGCCACCACGGCTGCAGGTCACCCCTTGACTGCAGCTGGTGAGGCTAGTCGTCGGACCGTGCCTGATGCCTGGTGCACAGAAGCTAAGCTAATAACCATGTGCTGTTGGAAACCACTGCATTCGTGGTAGTATCATTCCACCGCAACGGATAACCTGCCCCTGTGTTGGGGGGGGTGTCCCTAAAACCACTCCCAGGTCCCGTGATTCACTAGCAGGACCCACAGAACGCAACAAAGTGACTGTAGTCTTGGTTACAATTTATTACGGTGAAAGGATACAGGTTAAAATCAGCAGGAGCAAAAGGCACATGGGACGCAGGCCAAGAGACACCAACTCCCCTTCCCCATGGAGTCACAAGGACAATGTTAATTCTCCTAGTGACACTGTGTGACAATGTACAAGGAGACTGCCAACCAGGGAAGCTCCCAGAGCCTTGGCGCCCAGGGCTTTTCCTGGGGGTCGGTCACATGGGCAGGCCTTAGTCTCCAGCCCCTCCAGAGGTCAAGCGGGTATCTCCTGGCCCAAGGCCCTTAGGGAAACAAAAATACTCTTATCAGGCAGGATGCCGCAAGGGCTTAGGGGCTGCCTCGCAGGAGCCAGTCAAAGGCCCGTGCTCTCTTGGGAATGTGCGGTCTGAACATCAAGCCTGCAGTTAGCGCTTTACCGCACAGCCATTCACTCTGGAGGTGGGACTCTTGTCGAGGCACCACTGGCTTGCAAGCGGAGGGAGAGACCAGGAAACCACCATGTTCTAACACCCAGGGAACCTTTATACATTTACTGGCCTTATAATCAGAGAGTTTCCAGGATTTAAGCCAAAGAGCCAGAAGGCAGGGTGCAGAGGAGAGGAGGCCGAGACCGGGCACTCATACAGAAGCGTCTCCTGATTAGCCACTGAATAGAAGGCAAGTTTCCCCTCCTCCAGGTCCAGCCAGATGCCCACCACCTTAGGTCTGTCAGAGCCGAGGACAGTTTCCTTGACCATGTGCCATGCAGAGAGCCGACTAGCCTTCCACTCGACACAGCAGGAGTCCCTGGTCCTTCCTATGATCTGGGTACGCTTCATCTCCCAGGAAGCCACCCCAACTGCCCAGTGGTTGCAATGCTGAGTGTCCACTTCCCAGTACTGCTTCCCAGAAGAAAAGGCCTGGGAACATAAGACCTGGCAGTTCACAAACCTCTCATGATTCCAGAGATGGGTCTGTGGGCAGTGAGATACAGTCACCACCCGGCAATCCTCGGATACCTCCAGGCTGCAGGAGTGGCTGCGAAGGTCAAAGGTCGGACTGATGGCCCCTGAGGAAAAGAGCAAGGATATGACCCGCTTGCACTAATAGCAAAAGGCGGCTTTGTATCTTCGGGTGTGATAAGAGTTTACTCCTACTGCCATTAAAACTGGTGCATCAGCTGGCAGTTTTCTGCACGCCTCCCTGCTACTGCTCTAATCACAACACCCCTTTTGAATTTTAATTTTTACTTCCACATTAGGCCTCTTGCAGGAAGCTCTCTGAATCCCACTCGGCATAGCCTGGAATTTGGGAGTCTTCAGTCCCATTTGATTTGTAATCAGATCCCCTTGTGAGCCCAGGAACAGACCCAGCAGCAGGGAGGTGGACCCGGCAGGCCAAACCCAAGCGGTCAGCCGCCCACATACTTACACTGAGCGAACCGGGAGGCCCTCTCGGGGGCTGGATGGCCCTGGTCAGGCAGTGGGCATGAAGAGGAATAGGGAGCTTCCTGGAGTTCCACTGAGGATTGCAAAAAATCAGGAAGGGGAAAAAGTGTCATAAAAAAAAAAAGCAAATAGAAGGTATCCGAACATCGTGCTCAGGGCACACGGCTTGTCTGCTTCATCACAGTTCCTCACACGTGTTTTTAGTATCAGACTTGGGTCAGGCAGAACATCCGGGTCAGGCATGTTCAGCCCCAAGTTCTCACCATGGACTTTTTTTTTTTACTGCCTGTTTCTCCCAGAAGCTCGAAGCTCCTTGCTGGTAGAGACCTTGTTCATCTTTATGTTCTAAGCACTAAGCATAGTGCCAGCTACATAGGAAGTTACGTGTTAGGTGCATATCTATCAAATAAATTGCAGTTCCAGGGGATCACAGCGCCCTAACACCTAGAATATCCACGACCACCACCCTTCCCCCTCCATCAGCGCTGTAAACTGTCACTTGCATAAGTAAATTCTGAATGGGCCACTCAAGAAACGAACACAAACGATTAATGGAGACAGGGCAGTAGGAAAATTGACGAGGGTGGGAAAGAGACCTTCACTGCATGATTTTATATTGTTTGGATTTCTGAATTTTAAGTTTAACCCCAAAATCTAAAAATTGATTTTATTAATTAATTTAAAGATTTTGTTTTTGAACTCGCAGCCCTGAGATCAAGAGTCACACACTCCACTGAGCCAGCCAGGAGCCCCTAGATATTGATTTTAAATTTGTGTAAGTAAATAAGATCACTAAGGGACCCAATCTAAATTTAGGGGCGCCCAGGAGCCAAGACAGCACTTATTTCTCAGAGTTTGGAACGGCTAATAAAGTGTGCTCTAACTTGTTTCCTCGAGAAAATTTTCCCAAGGGATTATGTTTCTCCACCTAAATAAAAACTAACTTTTTAAATAGAGCAAGATCGTTTAAACACAAACATAGTTGCAAGAGATGTCTGTGAGGTATAAAAGGCTGGCAGTGGCGAGGGCAGGAGGCAGATCGGAGGGAGCCCAGAGCTCATGTCCAAGGAGCAGGTGTGAATTGTTCTTCAGTGCTGACGAGGGTTACGACAGAGAGCCTCCAAAGTCAGGACCGAGAGGTTCTCTTCTGTGTTGTTACTGTTTACTATTAGCACACTCACCAGAGATAATACTTTAATAGAACACATCAAGGATGATTTACAAAGTTGCATGCTTTGGTAATAAGGACATTTAATAGTTAAACATAAAAAGCACCCTGTTTCTGAATCTCCTCAGGTAGAAAACATAGGCGAGCAGCAAAATCAGGTCTAGGTTCTGGACGTAGAGGTCTTAGAAAATGAGTTTCTATCTTTTAAAGGCCTAGGTGACAGCATACCTCCAGCCATATGCAAAACACATATCCAGCCACAAAAACACCTCCGCCCACTCCTTCCTCATTGACAACCGCGCAGGGGTAACCCAGCTGGGCTCTGGGATCCTATCCCCCCAACACTGAGCCATTTGTCATTGTTTTTGTCATTTCCCCCAACTTCCATTTTTAATCCTCTTTCACCCAATAAAATCAACTCACCCTGTTGTTGTTCTTCATGGGCTTCTTTCCACGTGAAGTTTTCCTGTAATTTTTTCCGGATTTCTTCTAGGTCATGCAGAATGTCTCTTGTTTTTCTCTTGGGTGTGTTGGAAGTCACTGGCTTTGAAGAAGCCAAGGAAAGGTCCACCCCACCAGAAGAAGACTATTGATGGAACATTAAAAAAAAATTAAGTAATTCAAGTCTCCGAAAGTGTGCATCAAATAGTATACTCTAATTCTGCCATCTATAGTTTTCTACTTGCCTCCTCACAGATTTTTAAAAACATAATTAGGCCCTCAAACTACATGCCTTGAAAGCAATTTGGAAGAACACGTAGTGCAGCAAAAATATTAAGGGGTGGTTATTTCCGGGTGGTGGGGTTATAGATGATGTTCCTTTGTTTTCTTTGAACTCCTATGCATTTTCTAGTATTTTGTACAATAAATGTGGATTTCTTAGATAATACCCCAAAAAGCAGTAAAATCTGTAAGCCCATCCTCTAGGGGCTTTACAAAATAAATAATACAGATAGTCACCAAGATCAACTACAGAGGTCAGAGTAGTCTGCCCGGAAGGCTGTCATTCTATCATCTCTCAAGAGCCAGCGTAGACATGTGGCCGGGCATCCAGGCTCTCCCAGCTCTCTGGGGCCCGCCAACACATGCTCCCTGACTTTCTTTAACCCCAGGCCCTGTTATTCCCCAACACAGCCTCACATCTGCTCCCACATTGCCACTTTTGGCCCCTGAGGTTCCTTCCCAACTTTGCATACTTTCCACTCTTCTTACCAACTGTAAAGTAGCAGGCACCAAGGACCGAGTATTTCCCGTGGCTTACTTCTAATTTGTATAACAACCTTCCAAGGTAGGTTGGCTATCCCCCTTTTACAAAAGAAGTTACAGCTCACGGAGGTGAACTCAATCACCACAGTGAATTTTATCGTCCTGCATTGTCCCACCACTCGAGCACTTTTGTAGACCAGAGCTTTTTAAATCCTCGCATCAGACCAATGCAATGGCAAGTGTGAAAGTCAGACTCTCAGGCCTTCCTCCCCCCAACACCTTGCAGCCCCTGAAGACCCCTGAGTATCTGTTGAGCACTTACTATGCCGCAAGCACCTTGCTAGGCCTGGGGATACAAGCATGAACAAAAGAACAAAAGCCATCAAGGTCTCCACCCTAATGAAGCTTAGAGTCCAGGGCAGGGGAAGAGGGAAAACAGACATGAATAAATTATGGCACCCATCATTATCAAGTTGCAACTCGTGGTATCTGCCACAAATGAAACTGTAAGAGCCTCTAATAGGGGGACTTGTTGGAAGAAATTGTGAAGGTTTCACCAGGAAAGTGGTGCTCTTACTTGGGTCTGAAGGATGAGCAGGCATTATCTAGGTGACAGGGTGAAAGAACATTCCAGGGAGTGCACCCTGTGGTGGAAGAAGTATGATACCCTGGAGGGACTGATAGGGGCCAGAATGGCTGCAGCTTAAAGAGGCCGGGGAGTGGCAGAGGAGGGGAGCCGGGTGGAAGGAGACAGGAGAGGCAGACAGGGAAGGAGTCCTGCAGGGCCCCCTTGGTTCTGTGAGGACAGCCAGGATTCGGGTCTTAATCCCACACAAGCAGATGTCACTAGAGATGTTGTAAATCAGATTTGAGTTTGAGTGGGTCACTCTGACAACCACAAGGAGAGCAGACCAGCGGGAATAGAGTAGAGTAATTAATTATTGCAGCAATCCAGGCAAGAAATGATCAGAGGCTCGGGGCCCCTGGGTGGCTTAGTCACTTAAGCATCTGTCTTCGGCTAGGTCATGATCCCAGGGTCCTGGGATGGAGCCCCACGTGGGGCTCCTGCTCAGCGGGGAGCCTGCTTCTCCCTCTGCCTCTCCCCACCCCCCCACCCATGGCTTGTGCTCTCTCTCTCACTCATTCTCTCTCTCAACTAAATAAAACCTTAAAAAAAAAAAAAAAGAAAAGAAATGATCAGAGGCTTGGATCAGAGATGTCTCCAAGGAGTTCAAGAGTAGTAAATAGGTTCTGGGGATGTTTAGGCCAGTGAGGGAGGGGGCGACATGATTCCCAGGTTCCTGGCTTGTGCCCTTAGATGGATCACAGGGCCAGTCACTGAGATGGGGACTCCCAGAGGAGAAACTGTTGGGACATTTTAAGTGGGATGTGCCTTTGAGATACCAAGAGGTAAAGGTGAGAAGGAAGATAGCAGCCCACAGCTCAGAGAGGGGTCCAGGCTGGCGCTATGTTTGCACATAGGGTGGTAATTAAAGCCATGGTGTGGGGAAGACCACTCAGCGGGGAAGAGAGAGGGATGTAGCCCTCAGCCTTGAGGAATTTGGGCATTTCTAAGCTGAGGAGAGGAAAAGAGAGTGAGCCTGCAAGACAGATGGGGAAGGAGCAGCCAGACAGAAAGCGGGGAAGGTCAGAAGACCCCTGTCCCAGATGCTAAGGGAAAAGAAAGCTTCGGGAGTGAAGGTGTGGTCAAAGGCTGCTGAAAGGTCAATGAAGATGGGGCCTAGACTGTCTGCAGAATTTGCATAGAGGTCCCTGGGTAGGTGCAGAGGTAAGGACGGAACCTCGCCCCCTGAAGCTCCCCTACCTCACCTCAAGCATTGCACACTTCCAGTCATCCATGTGTGACGGTAAGAAAATGGTAAAAGATGAAGACTTACTGCACCCTTCAACTCCCAACATATCCCTGCGGCTCCAGCCTGAAGCTGTCCCTAGCCCCGCCCCCGGCACACGCTTTCCCCTCCTGGTGAGCCTACCATGCTCCCGGAGCTCCTTTCATTGTCTGGTCCGGATTCGGGGCGGGGGCTCTGACTCTGAAGACCCCTGACGATGTCTACGAGCTGTTCCACCAGCTCTGCCAGCTCACGCGCAACTTCTGCGACGCTCCTCTGTGCCGCTGCCTTTAAAAGAACAAAGCGGAACACGAAGCTGGACCCAGGACCCAGCTCTAGATAGAGGGAGCTGGAAACACTGCAAAAAAGGAAGCAGGCAACAGAGTGACAAAAATGTCCAGAGGACAAGGAGGCGGATGCCCCAGACCTTTTGCATGTCTACTGATGGTCCAGTGGCCATAACAGGGAACCAGAGCCCATCCACAGGCTGGGGGGCAGGAGGGTGAGAGTGAAGACTAAAGGGAAGCACGGGCTCATTCTGAACAGAGGTCAGAGCGGAGATGCTGAGAGCCTGGCAGGTGGCTGCGGCCGGCAAGGTGAGTGGGGCAGTGGAGGGCATTCAGCTGGAGAGGTTGAAGGCCACTCTCACTAGACTCATCCTGTGTCCTCACCACTCCTTTCAAAGTGGCAGTGACCCTCCCTCTTTCTCCTCTTCAACAATGCAGAGACTCTACTGGTTTACTGTGCAGGGATCTTGGAGACTTTATTATTTTTTTAAATGTTTATTTGAGAGAGAGAGAAAATGAGAGAGAGTGCGAGCAGGGGGAGGGGCAAAGGGGGTGGAGCGAGAGACAGAGAATCTCAAGCAGATTCCCCACTGAGCGTGGAGGTTAATGTGGGGCTCGATCTCACGACCCTGAGATCATGACCTGAGCTGAAATCAAGAGTTGGGTGCTTAGGGATGCTCAGTTGGTTACACATCTGCCTTCGGCTCGGGTCATAATCTCAGGGTCCTGGGATCGAGCCCCACGTCGGGCTCCCTGCTCAGCAGGAACCCTGCTTCTCCCTCTCCCACTCCCCCTGCTTGTGTTCCCTCTCTCACTGTCGCTCTCTGTCAAATAAATGGATAAAATCTTTTAAAAAATAAACAAATAAGAGTTGGACACTTAACTGATGGAGCCACCCACGTGCCCCAGATCTTGGAGACTCTAAAGTAATGCACAGATGCAAGCTCCTTTTGTTGGATTATTGACATCCTGCACATTTATTTTTTATTTTTTTAAAGATTTTATTTTTTTGGGCACCTGGGTGGCTCAGTCGGTTAAGTGTCTGCCTTTGGCTCAGGTCATGATCCCGGGGTCCTGGGATGGAGCCCCGCATCAGGCTCCCTGCTCAACGGGGAGTCTGCTTCTCCTTCTGCCCCTCTCCCCTGTTCGTGCTCTCTCTCTCTCTCAAAAATAAATAAATAAAATATTCTTTTAAAAAAAGATTTTACTTTTTTAGGTAAACTCTACACCCAACGTGGGGCTCAAACCCACAACACTGAGATCAGGAGGCGCATGGCCTTCTGACTGAGCTAGCCAGGTGCCCCGACATCCTGCCCATTTAAAGGGACACTCAAACTAGAGAGCCAAACAACCCCACTTAAAGACCTTGATCTGCTCAGCTGCCTGGCTGGGAGTGGGAGCTCTGCAGCCAACATTCTGGCAACAACCTCCAGACCTGGTGGCACTCATCAGAGACAGGCTGGGCCCAGACTTCAGTGGTGAACATTGCATTACCTCCAAAAGGGGTCCTATACAGAGTCACAGAAATACAACGTGCCTATCATCCAACTGTCAATATACCAGTGTTTATAACTTTGTTTTGCCGTTTTACGTTTTTTAAAGCATGCTGGAACCTCAAAAACTGGAATTGACCCAGGACCCATCGGCATCTTCAAAATAGCATGTGTTTTGGAAGCCACCATCAGGGAGGTGGCCGACCACTGGTAACACCATTTGCTCTTAAATTTCCAGGTCCCCCTCCTAAATTTTCAGGTGGCTAGAACTGAAGAGAGAGGCCCTGATCCTGGCACTGGAGCAAATTAAGAACTTTAAAAAATAAGCGCTTTGTTTTTTCTATTCATAAAAGAAATGCATACGCATTGCAGTGAATTTAGAAAATGCAAAGCATGAGGGGCACCTCGGTGGCTCAGTCGGTTAAGCATTTCAGCTCAGGTCATGATGTCAGGGTCCTGGGATTAAGCCCACGTCAGACTCCCCACTGAGCGGCGGGGGGACCTGCTTGTCCCTCTCCCTCTGCTCCTCCCCCTGCTTGTTCTCTTTCTCGCTCAAATAATAAAATATTTTTTAAAAATGCAAAGCATGAGAAAGAGGGAGTGTTTTAAATCTTCCAATATCCTATCATCCAAAAACAATCATTTTTACTTAACAGCCAATGGGAAGTATATTCAGTCACTATAAGCAACAGTAACAAAGAGTTTTAAGGACCTAAGGGACAATGCTGTTGTTTATAATTAAAAAGAAGAAAACAAATTTTAATTATAATCACACACACACACACAAAAGGAAGCAACCAATATGTCCCACCAAAAAGTGAATGGATAGGGGCGCCTGGGTGGCACAGCGGTTAAGCATCTGCCTTCGGCTCAGGGCGTGATCCCGGCGTTATGGGATCGAGCCCCACATCAGGCTCCTCCGCTATGAGCCTGCTTCTTCCTCTCCCACTCCCCCTGCTTGTGTTGCCTCTCTCGCTGGCTGTCTCTATCCTGTCGAATAAATAAATAAAATCTTAAAAAAAAAAAAAAGTGAATGGATAGAATGTGGTACATCTATGTAATGGGATGTTTTTCAGGAATAAGAAGAAATGAGCTATCAAGCCACAAACCATAATTTTGCTTAGTGAAAGAAGCCAATCTGGGAAGGCCAGAAATTGTATGATTCTAACTATATGACATTCTGGAAAAAGCAAAACTAAAGAGTAAAAAGATCAGCAGCTGCCAGGGGATTTTCGGGGTAGTAAAACTGTATGACACCATAATTGTAGCTACATGATATCAAACATTTGTCAAAACCTATAGATCTGTACAACACAGAGTGAACCCTAGTATCAACTGTGGATTTTAGTTTTTTCTTTTTTTTTAAAAAAAATTTTTATTTATTTATTTGACAGAGAGAGAGATAGCCAGTGAGAGAGGGAACACAAGCAGGGGGAGTGGGAGAGGAAGAAGCAGGCTCCCAGCAGAGCAGGGAGCTGATGCGGGGCTCGATCCCAAGACCCTGGGATCACGCCCTGAGCCGAAGGCAGACACTTAACGACTGAGGCACCCAGGAGCCCCATGGATTTTAGTTTCAATTACCAATAATCATGCCTTGGATAAACCTTGTTGGCTATGATACTGCCACTGCAACTATCAACTATAGATTTTATTTTATTATTTTTTTTAAAGATTTTATTTATTTATTTGACAGAGAGAGACAACAAGAGAGGGAACACCAGCAAGGGGAGTTCAACTATAGATTTTAGTGAATAATGTATTAATATTGATTCATCAATTGCAACAAATGTATCACACTAGTGCAAGATGTTAATAATAGGACAAACTGTGAAGGGCCTCTGGGGACTTGCCATACTATCTGCTCAATTTTCTGTAAACTTAGAACTATCTAAAAAATAAACTCTAATAATTAATTAAAACAAAAAAAAGAGAATATAACCTGGCTATACAATGTAACCTCAACTCTGTTTAAAAACATTACACGGGGGACTCCTGGGTGGCTCAGTCGGTTAAGTGTCTGCCTTCAGCTCAGGTCATGATCCCAGAGTCCTGGGATCAAGCCCCACGTCGGGCACCCTGCTCAGCAAAGAGCCTGCTTTTCCCTCTCCCTCTGCCTGTCAATCAGCCTACCTGTGCTCTCTCTCTATCTCTCTGTCAAATAAATAAATAAAACCTTTTTTTTTTTTTTTTAAAGAACCAATTGTGTCAGAACTCTGGAAAAGACTCAGAGGGAAATTTATTTTATTTTATTTTATTCTATTTTTTAAAATTTTTATTTATTTATTTGACAGGGATAGAGACAGCCAGCGAGAGAGGGAACACAAGCAGGGGGAGTGGGAGAGGAAGAAGCAGGCTCCCAGTGGATCAGGGAACCTGATGTGGGGCTTGATCCCAGGACCCTGGGATCACGCCCTGAGCCGAAGGCAGACGCTTAACGACTGAGCCACCCAGGCACCCCTCAGAGGGAAATTTATAACTGTAAATGTCTACATTAAGAAAGAAGAAAGATCTCGGGATGCTTGTGTGTCTCAGTTGGTTAAGCATCTGCCTTTGGCTCAGGTCATGATCCCAGGGTCCTGTAACTGAGTCCCACATCGGGCTCCTTGCTTAGCAGGGAGCCTGCTTCTCCCTCTGCCTGCCACTCCCCCTGCTTGTGCCCTCTCTCTAACAAATAAATAAATAAATCTTAAAAAAAAAAGAAGAAGAAGAAGAAGAAAGATCTCAAATCAATTACCTCATTTATACCTTGAAGAACTAGGGGAAAAGGGGAAACCAAATCCAAAGCTAACAGAAGGAAGGAAATAATAAAGATTATTGGAGATAAATAAAAAGGAGAATGTAAAAACAATAGAGAGGATCAATGAAACGAAAGCTGGTTCTTCAAAAAAATCAACAAACTGATGAATCTTTAGCTAGACTGATAAAGAAAAAGGGAGAGGATGGGAATGCAAGCTGGTGCAGCCACTCTGGAAAACAGTACAGAGGTTCCTCAAAAAGTTGAAAATGGAGCTACCCTACGACTCAGCAGTTGTACTACTGGGTATTTACCCCACAGATAACAATGTAGTGATCCGAAGGGGCACCTGAACCCCAATGTTTATAGCAGCAATGTCCACAACAGCCAAACTATGGAAAGAGCCCAGATGTCCATCAGCAGACGAATGGGTAAAAAAGATGTGGTGTACATATACAATGCAATATTACACAGCCATCAAAAAAAAATGAAATCTTGCCATTTGCAATGACATGGGTGGAACTAGAGGGTATTATGCTAAGCAAAATAAGTTAATCAGAGAAAGACAATTATCATATGACCTCACTGATACGAGGAATTTAAGGAACAAGGCAGAGGATCATAGGGCAAGAGAGGAAAAAATGAAACAGGACGAAACTGGAGAGGAAGACAAAGCATGAGACTCTTAACCTTAGGAAACAAACTGAGGGTTGCTGGAGTGGAGGGGGGTGGGGAGATGGGGTGGCTGGGTGATGGACACTGGGGAGGGTATGTGTTGTGGTGTGTGCTGGGTGTTGTGTAAGACTGGTGAATCACAGACCTGTACGTCGGAAACAAATAATACATTATACGTTAATTTTTTTAAAAAAAGGAAGCAATGGGGAAAAAAAGAAGAGAGAGGAGACATGAATAACTAAAATCAGGACGAAAGTGGAGACATTACTACTGACCTTACAGAATAAAATTTAGGAGAATGTTATGAACTTTGTAAGCCAACACATTAGATAACTTATATGAAATGGATAAATTTCTAGAAACACAAATTACCTAAACGGACTCAAAAAGAAACAGAAAGTCTCAACAGAGGTGTAACAAGGAGATTGAATCAGTAATCAAAATTCCAACAAAGAAAAGTCCAGGACCAGATGGCTTCAAGGGTGAATTCTACCAAATACTTAAAGAAGAATTAACCAATCCTTCTCAATCTCTTCCAAATCATTGAAGAGGATGGAACACTTTCTAACTGCTCAGTGAGGCCAGCATTACTCTGATGGCAAAGCTAGGTAAAAACATCACAAGACAATTACAGACCGGTACCCGTTAGGAATACTGATATAGAATCTTAACAAAATACTACCAAACCAGATCCAACAGCATATTAAAAGGGTAATACACCATGACCAGGTGGAATTTATCCTAGGAATGCAAGGTGGTTCAACTTAAGAAAAACCACCAATGTGATACACCATATTAATACAATAAAGGAAACACATACACACACAATCATCTCAATTGATGCAGAAAAAGGCATTTGACAAAATCTAACACCTTTCATGACAACACTCAGAAAACCAGGAACAGAAAGGAATTTCCTCAACATAACCAAGAGAATTTATGAAAGACCCACAACTAACATCATTCTCAATGGCGAAACACTGAAAGCTTTCCCCCTAAGATAGGGAACAAAACAAGCATGCCTGATTTCACTGCTGCTACCCCACATTGTACTGGAAATTTTAGCTAGATCAACTAGACAAGAAATAAAAGGCCAAGAAATAAATCCCAATTGCAAAAGAAGTAAGATGATCTCTACCCCCATAGGACATGACCTTATAAATAAAATCCTAAAGAATCCACAAGAAAGCTCCCTAGAGCTAGTAAATGAATTCAGCAAAGTTGAAGGGCACAAGATCAGCACCCAAAAAGAAGTGTGTTTTTATACACCTGCAGTGAAATATCCAAAAAGGAAATTAAGGAAGCGATTCCATTTATAACAACCCCTAAAGGAGTAAAGTGCCTAGGAATAAATTTAACCAAGGAGATGAAAGGACTATATTTTTGGAACCTACAGAACATCACCAAAAGAAAGTTAAAAAGACCTAAAGAGGGGCGCCTGGGTGGCGCAGTCGTTAAGCGTCTGCCTTCGTCTGAGGGCGTGATCCCGGCGTTCCGGGATCGAGTCCCACATCGGGCTCTTCCACTGGGAGCCTGCTTCTTCCTCTCCCACTCCCCCTGCTGTGTTCCCTCTCTCGCTGGCTGTCTCTCTGTCATATAAATAAATAAAAATTAAAAAAAAATTAAAAAAAAAAAAGACCTAAAGAAACGGAAAGACATTTCACGTTTTGGAGAAGAAGACTTAATATTGTATAAGATGTCACACCCAAGGTGACCTATAGATTCAATGCAGTCCCTCTCAAAATTCCAACAGCCTTCTTTGCAGAATGGTAACATCAATCTTCAAATTCACACGGAATGGCAGGGGCCCTGAACCGCCAAAACAATCTTGAAAAAGAACACAGTCAGATGGACTCACATTTTCTGATTTCAAAATTTACTATGAAGCTATAGTAATCAAAACAATGTGGTACTGACATAAGGATAGACCGAAAAACCAATGGAATAGAATTAGCAGTAGAGAAATAAACCCATTCATCTATGGCCAACTGATTTTTTATAAGGGTGCCGAGTCCACTCAATGGAGAAAAACGGTCTTAGACTAACGGTGCTGGGACAGCTAGATTTCCCCATGCAAAGAATAATGTGGGACCCCTGCCTCATGCCGTATAGAAACATTAACTCAAAATGGATCAACCTAAATAGAAGACCTATTACCATAAAAGTTTTAGGAGAAAATATGGGGGTAAATCTTCATGAACTCAGAATTCGGCAATGGATTTAGATATGATGCCAGAAACAAGGGCAATAAGAGAAGAAATAGGTAAATTGGACATCAGCAGAACTTAAAACTTTTGTGCATCAAAGGACACTATCAAGAAAATAAAAAGACAACCCATCAGATGGGGGAATATATTTGCAAGTCATATATCTGATAAGGTTTTAATACCCAGAATTTATAAAGATTTCCTAAAACTCAACAAGAAAGGGCGCCTGGGTGGCTCAGTGGGTTAAGCATCTTCCTTCAGCTCAGGTCATGATCCCAGGGTCCTGGGATGGAGTCCTACAGCAAGCTTCCTACTCAGCAGGGAGCCTGCTTTTCCCTGGGCCTCTCCTCCCACTCATTCTCTCAATCTCTTTCTCTCTCTCAAATAAATAAATCTTAAAAAACTCGAGAAAAAGACAACCCAACTTTTAAAAACAGTCAAAAGACCTGAATAAATATTTCTCCAATGAAGATCTATAAATGAGCAATAAGCACATGAAAAGATAGTCAACATCATCGATCATCAGGGAAATGCAGGTCAAAACCGCAGTGAGAAAGCACTTCACCCCTAACCGGAAAGCTATCCTAAAAACAAAGTGGTGGTTGGGGGGGGGGGATCAAAATAAAATGAAAACCAGCAAATATTGGAAAGGATGTGGAAAAATCAGCAACTCGTACTTTGCTGGTGGAAATGTAAAATGTTGTAGCTGCTCTGGAAAACGGTTTGGCCGTGTTCCTCAATCAGCTGAACGTAGAACTCCCATACCACTCAGCAAGTCCACTCCTAGGTATTTACCCAAAGAACTGAAAAGGACTTTGTTACTTGCACACCAATGTTCACTGCATCGCTACGCACAGTCACCAGAAGGTGGAAACAATCCCAATGTCCATCGGTGTATGAATAAACAAAATGTGGTACATCCCTACAATGGAATATTATTCGGCCACAAAAAGGAATAAAATTCAGGTGCATGCTACAACATGAATGAACCCTTAAAACATTATGGTAAGTTGGGGCGCTTGGGTGGCTCAGTCGTTGGGCGTCTGCCTTCGGCTAGGAGCGTGATCCCGGCGTTATGGGATTGAGCCCCGCATAGGGCTCCTCGCTGGGAGCCTGCTTCTTCCTCTCCCACTCCCCCCTGCTTGTGTTCCCTCTCTTGCTGGCTGTCTCTATCTCTGTCAAATAAATAAATAAAATCTTAAAAAAAAATTATCGTAAGTGGAAGAAACCAGACACAAAGGGACAAAAATAGTATACGATTCCACTTAAATGAAATATCTGGAGTAGGCAAATCATGGAGACAGGAGAACAGACTCGAGGTGACCAGGGTCTGCAGGGAGCTGGAATGACAAGTTACGGCTTAAGGGGTGCAGAGTGTTTGTGGTGATGACCTTTTGCAAACAGAAACTGGTGACAGCTGCACATCACTGAGAATACAACTAATGCCACTAAGCTGTACACACAAACACGGGTGAAATGACTAATTTTATGCTGTATCTTACCCCGATATAAGAACGTTCAAAGACACAGCGGAAAGACTGGAAAGAAGTGGAAACGTGCCAAGGAGTAGCTAGAGCAGCCAGGCTGACTGGATGTCAGCGGACCGGGCTTTTTCCTCCGCTTCTTCATACTTAGGCCAGCTCGTCCCAAGAGCGGGAGCGCTCAGAGCAAGAACAGCCCGGCGACGACAGGCAGCCGGCCGGGGGGGGGG
>NW_024424897.1:39314413-39393291 GCF_017311325.1 Ursus maritimus
CCGTCTCCCAGCTCGCGCAGCGCCCGGGTGTACTTGTCCACCAGCTCCTGCAGCAGCGTGTTCTTCCGCAGCTGCGGCGGCCCGCGGGCGCTCTCCCGGCAGGTGGGGCAGGAGCGCGGGGCGCTTGCGCTGCCGGCGGCCCACAGGCCTTTCAGGCAGTCGCGGCAGAAGCTGTGGCCGCAGGGCAGCGTGGAGGGCCTGGTCAGCAGTCCTTGACAGATGATGCAGCCCAGGTCGTCCTCGGCCAGCCACACGGGGACGACCGGGCCGGGGATCAGGCCCGCCATGGTGACCGGGCCGCCCCACCGGACGCCGGGGCGCGGAAGTCAGGGCCTCATCGGGGACCGCCCGCTCGCGGCGACGTCTCCTCCGGCTCCTCCCTCGGCCTTCCTCGCCCCGCCTCGGCCCACCCTTTTTTTCCCGGTCTTCCGTCCCGCTAAAAGCGGACTTGAGCCTCCCCCTACCCCCGGCGCGCTGCGCCCTAGGTTAGAGCTGGCCGGAGTCACAGCTTTCTGCACGGGGACATCAGCTCGCCCCCAAACGCTAGGAACCCGCTGATGTCCCAAAGACCTTTTAGCTTGATGCCCGCCCCCGCCCCGCCACCACACACTCCCCCAGCCCATTAAAACGCAACCCCGACAGCCCCTGAGATAAGAAGAAAGAGGGGGTTCGGTTCAAGAACTTTTTTCTGAGCATGCGCCCCTAGATGTCATCCAGCCATTCCCAACTAGTAGTAAAGGGTTAAAGAATACTCCGTGCACACAGCTTTTTAAAAATACCGATGCTGGGGCTTCACTCCCAGAGAATCTGACTTCTTCGTCTGGGGTGGAGCCCGGCGCCGGGATTCTGAAAAACCTCCGTCGGACGATTCTAACGCACACCCAAAGTTGAGTGACCCCTGGACTTTTCAAACGGCTATTCCAATGCAGAGCTGTGCCACTGTCTCCTTACTGCTCTCTGCTGGCTGAAAGCACATTACCCAACAGGCATCCGGACAAAACTACTAGGTCTGTTTTCTTGAGGTAGCGCGCCTGGCCCTCGTTGGGCTCGCTGGCTTCCTCCTCTCCTATTCCAGCCCCACGCTCATTACAGCAGGAAAACGTTGGAGCTGGAAGAGCATCACATCCTCCCCGAAGCCCCAAAGAGGCAACGGAACTTTCGGGTTTACACAGCAGTAATTGAGTGGCAGAGACCAGAACCCCCATCTCTATAATCTGTTGAAATGAACTAACGATATCTCATATTTTATTTCACCCCATCTTGCCTGGCCCCAAAGTAGCTACCAGATAATACAAATTTGTGGCTATTTCTAATACTGGAAATGACAGGTAGTAGTCAATAGAACTACCTACTGAAGGTTCCAGCTCTTTCCAGCACCTGGTAGGATTGGCCCTTCTCTGACCCACTTGAAACATGTGGAGTAGTTGTTACCTTTCCACCAGCTTAAAAAGCTAGTGGGTAAGTCATTGTATCCCTTTCTGCCAAATGCCCTGACTACGGAGATGCAGTCATCATCTGGTGGCCTGGGTCTCTGAGTGGCGAAGATGAGCAGACCCCCTGCGGACCCACGCTGGAACATGTAGTGAAAGAGAAACATAAACTTGTGATATGTTAAGCTTACAGAGATTTAATGGGTGCCGTGGCTGTAGCGTAACTTAGCCTATCCTGATATATTACCTGGATTTTGTTCCGAAGTCTCCTCATTGGTGGTAAACTGTTTCTCTGTGCCTCTCTTTTCTAAAATATAGGCACAACACCAAAGACGCATGCTTATGTTTTCCAACTTAAAGAATAAAATCTCCTGGGCGCCTGGGTGGCACAGCAGTTAAGGGTCTGCCTTCGGCTCAGGGCGTGATCCCGGCGTTCTGGGATCGAGCCCCACATCAGGCTCCTCCGCTATGAGCCTGCTTCTTCCTCTCCCACTCCCCCTGCTTGTGTTCCCTCTCTCGCTGGCTGTCTCTATCTCTGTCGAATAAATAAATAAAATCTTTAAAAAATAAAAATAAAAAAAATAAAATCTCCTTTAATAGAAGCATGCCTCTAGCCACCTCTCCTTCTCTTCTCTGTTAGAACCCAAGTTTCTTGAAAGAGTCGATTAACCAGTGGTCTTCAAACTTTTTCTTGGACAATTCCTGAAAGTTTCATGCAAAAACATACGGTGGTTACCAGAAAGGGGGTAGGAGTGGAAGGAGTCAGCCCTGGCTGTAAAAATACACGAACCAGTTCTTCATTTATGTTGGAAATTTTCTCATCCTTTCGTCTTCCTGAAATTTGCATTTCCATTCCACCTTCTCCAGAGAACTATGTTCTTCCGTTTCTCTGTTTTGGAATAGTTTGAGAAGCCTGGGTATTAACTCCTCTTTAAATGTTTGGTAGAATTCACCTGTGAAGTCATCTGGTCCTGGTGATGTAGGAAAGAGGTTGGGTTTTTTTTGTTTTTTTTTTAAGATTTTATTTATTTATGTGACAGAGAGACAGCCAGCGAGAGAGGGAACACAGCAGGGGAGCGGGAGAGGAAGAAGCAGGCTCCCAGTGGAGGAGCCCGATGTGGGACTCGATCCCGGAACGCCAGGATCACGCCCTGAGCCGAAGGCAGACGCTTAAGGACTGCGCTACCCAGGCGCCCCAAGATGGGGTTGGAGCTGACGGCCAAGAAAGAATTCTTGAGACGTCCTGAGTGCAAAAAGGTGGTTTTATGAGAGCACGAGGACAGGACCCCTGGGCAGAAAGAGCTGCGCTGGGCTCATGAGGACTGGCCCATTATATACTTTCAAGTTGGGAGAAAGTTAGGGATAGTGAAAGTCTCCAAGGAATTTTGGAAGCAAGTTTCTAGGACCTTGAGGGGACTAGCTATTATTAGAAAAAGGTTATTTATTACTAATAAAGCCTTAGTCATGAGATCCTTCAGATGTATATTGGTGAGTCATATGCTTGGGAGATGATTGCCAACATATATCTTGGGGGGGTAGAGATAAAGGAATTTTCCAAAGGAAATTTTATTTTTTAAAGATTAATTAATTTATTTTGGAGAGAGAGGGATGCCTGGGTGGCTCAGTTGGTTAAGCATATGCCTTTGGCTCAGGTCATGATCCCAGAGTCCTGGGATGGAGTCCCGCATAGGGCCCTGCTCAGCGGGGAGCCTGCTTTTCCCTCTGCCTGCCGCTGTCCCTGCTTGTGTGCTCTCTCTCTCTCTCTCCGACAAATAAAGAAATAAAATCTGAGCCACCCAGGCGTCCCTGACAAATAAAATCTTAAAGAAAAAAAAAAAGAAAGAAAGAGGGAGCATGAGCAGGAGGGGTAGAGGGAGAGGGAGAGAGAGAATCTCAAGCAAACTCCAGCTGAGCATGGAGCCCAACGCGGGCTCGATCTTAGGACCATGAGATCACAACCCAAGCGGAATCCAGGAGTCAGATGCTTAACCGACTGCACCACACAGGTGCCCCTCCAAAGGAATTTTTATATGTTAAAGTAGACTTACAGGGTCCTGGGGGTTGGGCTAAGATTGCCATTTGCCCTTAACAAAGTCCTAACATCGAGGCAGCTGAGTTCCTAGAGGAATGTTACTCTGCCTCTTCCAAGGGCTTGTCGATGGGCTGTAAGTAGTAAGGAAATTTAATTTTTCTTTTCCTTTGTTTCCCACATCACTGGAGTTTTGTTCGTTGGGAGTTTTTTTTAGTACTGATTCCATTTCTTTGCTGGTTATAGGTCTGCTCAAATTTTCTATTTCTTCCTGTTTCAGTTTTGGTAGTTTGTATGTTTCTAGGAATTTATCCATTTCTACTAAGTTGTCCAATTCCACAGAATGATATTCTAAGGCAATCTATCTTACGCATGAAAGTCTTTTTTTTTGTAATCACTTTTTATCAACTTGTAATAATTCTCTGCAATAAAAATGTGTGTGTGTATAATTTTAAATCTGTTTCACTTCCTATAAGAAAAAGGCTCTTGTTAAATTTTTCTTATGGATTATCATTAAAATTAGTAGTAGCAGTCAGGGCGCTTGGGTGGCACAGTTAGTTAGGTGTCCAACTCGTGGTTTCCACTGAGGTCATGATCTCAGGGTCATGAGATCGAGCCCTGTGTTGGGCTCCACACTCAGCTCAGAGTCTGCTTGAGATTCTCTCCCTCTCTCTCTGCCCCTCCCTGCTCATGCTCTCTCTGTCTGAAATAAATATTTTAAAAACTTATTATTAGCAGTCAAAACAAATACAAGTTTATATAAATAATTATTAAACAGAAAGTCAAAATTTTTTGGAATTACAGCTCTTAATGAGATGGATGGGCTGGTTTCTTTTAAAAACGCATTTATCTGTGGGCGAACATTACTTTTTTCTCCAGCTTTACTGAAGTATCTCAATTGACATGTAACATTGCCTCTAAGATGTACAATATGATGATTTATTTAATGCACATATATATTGCAAAATGATTACCATAATACGGTTAGGGAACACCTCCATCATCTCACATAATCACACTTTTTTGAGGCTGATGAGAACATTTAAGATCTACTCTCTTAGCAACTTTCAAATGTACAGAATAGTGAACAATAATCACCATGCTGTACAATAGATCCTCAGAATTTATTCATCCTATAAGTGGAAATTGATACTCTGTCCTACATCTCCCCATTTCCCCCCACTTTCCAGTCCCTGGCAAGCACCATTCTATACTCAGTGTTTCTGAGTTCAGCGTTTTTAGATTCCACATGTGAGATCATACAGTATTTGTTTTTCTCTGCTTTATTTCAGTTAGCGTAATGCCCTAAAGGGGTGTGTGTGTGCAATTTCTTTATCCATTCATCTGTTAATATAGACAGAGGCTGTTTCCATGTCTTGGCAATTGTGTATTATGCTGCAGTGAACACGGGGGGCAGTAGCTCTTTGAGACAGTGATTGCATTTCCTTCAGAGACATACCCAGAAATGAGATTACTGGATTATACGGTAGTTCTATTATTAATTTTTGAGAAACCTCCATAACTGTTCTCCATAGTGGCTGCACCAATTTACATTCTCACCAGCAGTGCACAGGGGTTCCCTTTTCTCCACATTCTGGCTAACACTTGTTATCTCTAGTCTCTTTGATAGCTATTCTCACAGCGAGGTGATATCTCATTGGTGTTTGGATTTGCATTTCCCCGATGATTATGATATTAAGCACCTTCTCACGCACCTGCTGGTTATTTGCACATCTTCTTTGGAAAAATATCTATTTAGGTCTTCTGTCCATTTTTATTTTATTTTATTTTTTTAAGATTTTATTTATTTATTCGACAGAGATAGAGACAGCCAGCGAGAGAGGGAACACAAGCAGGAGGAGTGGGAGAGGAAGAAGCAGGCTCATAGAGAAGGAGCCTGATGTGGGGCTCGATCCCACAACGCCGGGATCACGCCCTGAGCCGAAGGCAGATGCTTAACCGCTGTGCCACCCAGGCACCCCTTCTGTCCATTTTTAAATTGTATTTTTTTTTTTTTTGCTATTGAGTTATCTGAGAGCTGAACATAACAACAGAATTAAACAAGGTTCAGTAATAAATTATATTCCTATTTTTTGTTTTTATAAATGTTAGTGCTGAGGAATCTTGTCCACATATATAAATGACAACAATGTCATATATTTTGTTGAACACTTTCTGAGAGCAAAAAAAAAAACACATAGTGATCCATTATCAGAAATTACTTAGTAATCTCTCAGCTGACCAGATTGATTAGATTTTCCTTTAATTTTTATTGAGAACAAAGAATTTGAAACTGCCTGTATTGCAAAAATCATTAGAAGTATTCACTTTCTTGGGGTGCCTGGCTGGCTCAGTTGGAAGAGCAAGCAACCCTTGATCTCTGGGTCATGAGTCTGAGCCCCATGTTGTGTGTAGAGATTAAATAAATAAAAACTTAAAGAAAAAAGAAGTATTCACTTTCTCATTTTCTGAGAGGTATGCTAACAAAACTTTGCCAAGACTTACCAAATTACTATCAGTTAAACCAGTCACTCTTTTATGAGTCACTTTGTTAAACCTGATACACTCAAAAAGAGCTAGAAAAATTAGAATATGATTCATTTCAATACATTTTAGTCAATCTAATATTTTTTGGAAAGATACTTTTCTATGTTTGAAATGTATTTTCTTTAAAATTTGGGAGCTGCAGATTATCCAATTTATGCAAAATACTTGTCACACCTAATAGGCAAGGCCAGTTCTCAAATCAAACCAGTCAGGCAAGTCAGACTCATTTTCTGTCCAAGAATCTGACATCATTGTTAAATTCAAATAGATGCGTTAACCGGCGACTGGGTGGGTCAGCTGGTTAAGCGTCCAACTCAGATGTTGCGTCGGTCTTGGGATCGGATCGAGCCCGAGTCAGGCTCCGTGCTCAGCAGGGAGTCTGCTGGAAATTCTCTCTCTCCCTCTGCCTCTGCCCACTCCCCCCTCACTCAGCCCATGTGCGCTCTAAAATAAATAAATAAAATCTTAAACACACACACACACACACAACACAGATGTGTTAATACACATCCCTGTGACACTGGGTTCTAATATTAAGTTAGATGGGTAAGGACAAGTTCTGAATTTGTGTAATGGATGAAATAAGGTAGGACCGCTGTTAACATGTACCCGTGCTTTGCTTTGCTCTTACTGGATTCCTTCAGGGACAAAGCACATTTTGTTAGGGGCTGGAGAAGTCATTAAATGAACATCATCCTTATTTCCACTCCACTTCATATGAATTCACAAGATCCAAACATAAGCCCAAACACCCCATCTTTAATGCCTAACTTTGTCACCAATAAAAGTCTGCAAAAAACAAAGGAAGTCATAAACCCTGACCGCCATGCCTTAAGAAGACTTCACTGGTACTGTTAGGAGAATAAAAAGCTACAGATTGGGGAGAAATATTTGCACATCCCATGTCTGTCAAAGACAATGTATAAAGAAGAGGCGCCTGGGTGGCTCAGTCGTTAAGCGTCTCCCTTCGACTCAGGACGTGATCCCAGGGTCCTGGGATCGAGTTCCGCATCGGGCTCCCTGCTCAGCTGGGAGCCTGCTTCTTCCTCTCCCGCTCCCCCTGCTTGTGTTCCCTCTCTCGCTGGCTGTCTCTCTGTCAAATAAATAAATAAAATCTTAAAAAAAAAAAAAGAATGTATAAAGAACTCTCAAAATTCAACAGTAAAGAAAAGAAACCATACAACTAAAAAATGAGGGGCACGTGGGTGGCTCAGTTGGTTAAGTGTCTAACTTTGGCTCAGGTCATGATCCCAGAGTCCTGGGATCGAGCCCCATGTCCAAGTCCTGGGATCGAGCCCCATGTCCGACTCCCTGCTCAGCGGCAAGTCTGCTCGTCCCCCTCCCTCTGCCCCTCTCCCTTCTTGTGTTCTGTCTCTCCTCAAATAAATAAAATCTTTTTTTTAAAAAGTGAATAAATTCTTTAAAAAATGAGACAGGGATACAAAGTCACTTCCCCAAAGACACAAGGCTGGCAGATAAGCATATGAAACGGTGTTCAGTGTCGCCAGCCACCAGGGAAATGCAAATGAAAACCACGGGGATACCACTACACACCTACTCCAGCTGTTAACATGAAGAACACTGACAAGACCCAGTGCTGGTGAAGATGCAGGGTAACTGGAACTCTCTGCGTGGCTCTGTGGAGCCATGGAGAGTGCACTGGACTTCCGGGCAGAGCCCCTGGACCTCTAGGCCATTGCCAGTGGGGATGTGAAATGGTCCAGCATATGACCCAGCAGGATATGGAATATGGATATGGCTGCATGTACCAATAATTCCTTCCTTCTTACGGCGGAGTCCCAGTCTGTGGGATAAACAAACCACGGTACATCCATACACTGCACTACGACTCAGCAATAATAATTGTTAATACAGGGGCGCCTGGGTGGCACAGCGGTTAAGCGTCTGCCTTCGGCTCAGGGCGTGATCCCGGCGTTATGGGATCGAGCCCCACATCAGGCTCCTCCGCTATGAGCCTGCTTCTTCCTCTCCCACTCCCCCTGCTTGTGTTCCCTCTCTCGCTGGCTGTCTCTATCTCTGTCAAATAAATAAATAAAATCTTAAAAAAAAAAAGATTAAAAAAAATAAATTAAAAAAAATAATTGTTAATACACGCAATGACTTGGATGACTCTCGAAGACATTATACTGAGTGAAAGAAGCCAGCTTCAAAAATTACATATTGAAGGATTCCATTGACAGGACATCCTCAAAAATGTCAGTCTGGACTGATGAAGAACAGAGCTGTGGTTGGCAGGGGGCAGTGGAAGGGTGTGGCCATGGGGAAGTAGCACCGGGAGTGTCTGAGGTGATGGAACCATTCTTTATTCGGATTGTGGTGGTAGTTACAGGAATCCATTTATGTATTCAAATTTACAGAACAGTACAAAAGAAGTCGACTTTAGTAGAGAACAATGTAAAAAATTTTAAAAAGGAGGCTTGTCACTCCTATTTTGAACTGTCTCTTATTTGGCACCCCAATGATTTTCATTGCCTTGGAGCAATGTAAGGTTTAAGGTGGGTAAGAGGTGTGGCTTGCTTTTCTGAACAGAAGAAGGATGTGTAAGAAGGGAGGGGTGGGAAGGAGAGCTGGTGTGCTGCCTCAGACACAGGCCCACAATTGCACGACTGCGGTGTTTGTGACTTACGCCACGGCCCCCCAGTTGGTCGCTCTACTTCCTTCCCACACTCTATGTTGCTGCATTGCTTTCCTAAGTTTCAAATCTGATCACGGACTTTGCTTCTTAAGGCCAAGTAGCTTTGCGATTGCCCGTTTACTTCTTTCTTCCTCTCTAGACCGAGCTCATGGGTAGTGAAAAAGGCAGATGAGTAAACTGACCCTTAATATACAACCCAGCAGGTGTTGAAACAGACATTTTCAAGGTGCTTAAGGGGCCAGAAGAGGAAGCACCCCCATCTCCATCTGGGGTGTCAGGAAGCCTCCGGAAAGACGCTCCAATAATGTTGCTTGTCCTCTGGGGGATCTGTAGGAAAACCCCATAAGCAGCAGAGACTCTATTAAACACCCTCCCAACGCGGTCAGACTCCACCAAAATGAAGAGCACACCAAATGTCGTTCTGCTCGTGACCTGAAGGACAAAGAGTCACGGAGCAGGGACCTCGGTGATCTATTTCTCTAACACTTCAGCCATTCCAGATTTCTTTCAGTTCCTCTTTCCCATCTAAGGGCCTTTGAACATCTTCCCTTAGACGAGTGTTTTCCTCACCGTCTTCCCAGTGACTAACCTGTAAATATCTCCAAGGTTTCAACTGCAACATCGCTTTCTGGAGAGGACGGAGCCCCCCCGCCCCCCTCCCCCAGTGAGGGGAAACCCCGTGTTGCAGGCTCCCACGGCGGGCTGCACTTCCTTTTCTGAACACTCGGGGCATTGTCCCGCCCCATGGAAGAGTCGCCTTGCAGCAGCCTGTCATCTGTGACAGCAAGGACCATCTGGTTCCCGCCCTATTCCCAGGGCTTGGCACAGAGCCTGGCGCCTGGGAGAGGCTCAAAACTATGTGTTGCGTCCATGGAATTTCAGTAGTTAGTACACCTTCCTCATTTGAAAGAGAAAACCAAGGCACGCAGGTGGGAAAGTGAGGTTTCTGACCATTTCAAGTCGGCGGCAAGGCCGGAGCTGGCTCGCACCCTGGAGAGCTCTCTGCCCTGGGGTCCAGGGCACTGGCCTCCTTGGCTTGCTTCTTTGCTTCCGAATAGGACGATAATCAATCCGGACCCTGGTTCTTGTTTTTGTGTGTGTGTTCTCTGGGTTTTCATTTCTTCCAAAATGTGCACAAAGATGAGACTTTCCCAGGAACGGTTTTGATTCATGTAGAAAACACACTGCTTTTGAAGAGTTCTTTAAAAATTTCCCCCAGCTTCCAAGTGTTTAATTTGGACACGTTTGTGTCACTAGAAAATTTGCACCAATAGGACAACAAAGACCCATCTATACTTCATCTAGATTCCTCAGTTGCTAACATTTTGCACAGAGGCTCGCTTTCTCTCTCTCTCCCCGTGTGTGTGTGTGTGTGTGTACTTCCTGTCTTCCATATACACACACACACACTATAGATATGTATATACTCTCTCTATACATGTACACACTTATTCTTTGTTGACCCATTTAAGAGTCAGTCATAGACTAAAAATTATGACATTTTACCCCTGAACACCAGCACATATCCACCAAGAACAAGGCAATCTCCTACACAAATACAACATAATTATCAGTCTCACAACACGATTAGCTAACATACATCCATATCCAAACCTCCCCAGGTATCTCAATTATGTCCTTTATAGCTGCTTTTTAAAAATCCAGGATGCAGGGGGCGCCTGGCGGGCTCAGTCGGTGGAGCGTGCGACTCTTGATCTCAGGGTCGTGAGTTTGAGCCCCACGTTGGGTGCAGAAATTACTCAAAATTAAAATCTTAAAAAAAAAAAGCATAAAAATCCAGGATCCAATCAAGAATTGTGAATTGCGTTTTGCTGCCTCCTTAGTCTTCTTTGATCTAGAACAGCTTCCTCACTACTTTATCCTTCACGATACTGACACTTTGGAAGAGTCCAGGCCAGCTGTTTTATAGAATGTACCTCACCTGGATTTGTCGGATGACTTCCTCATGGTTAGTGCCAGAATCAACTTGTTTTCTCTTTGAGCAAACATGCCACTTGCATGACACGGTGGGTGGCTCGTCATGGCAGTGCCTTCATTTCAGAGGTCCGGGGCCTTGAGGACATGGCCTGACCCCTAAGACACCCGGGGGCTGGGCAGTGGGAATGCCCAGGGAGCCAGCAGGTAAAGGCCAAAGCTTCAGTCTTGGCAGAATTCATGGGCCAGCCATGGCTGCTGACGGTGGGGCACTCCTGTGGGGCAACCAAGGCCGAGGTGAGAACTTGTCCTTCCTACCACGAGCTCCGGGTGACCAGTGGCCAGCTCCTCAGCCAGTGGTCACCTGCTGCTGTGGCCCCTCTCCGATGAGTCAGCTGCCAGGGGAGCAAGAAGAGAGCTGAGGTGATAACGTGCCAGTGTAGTCCTACTGGAGAGAAGGGACAGCAAGGGGACAGGGGCACAATGACAGAGAACCAGAATTAAAAAACCAACCAATGGGGGGAGAGACAGAGGGGACACACACCAGAGTAGAGAGTGAGACACAAAGAAACAGAGAGTCAGACACGCAGGCCTGCAGGGAAGAGAAAGCACCAGCTGATGGGCTCCCTAACAACTTCCAAGTCTGTTCCTCAGGCTCTTTGGCTTTAAAATTTTGGAAAGTGAAAACAGTGTGGGTTTATACTGGCCTGACTCAAAGGGCACAAGAGTTTCTCCTAAGGGGCCGTGTGGGGTCATCTCCTTGGTCTGTCCTTTTTCCAACACAGACCTTCTTCCTGGTGCCCCCAAACCAGGCCCTTGGACAGAAGTTTTCTGCTCCAGCTCAGAATATCTTCCCATTTTTAACAGGGCTCTCAGCAGACAGAAACCTACTTGTACACATCTGGGGTGAAGGGGAGGAGCAGGAGAGAAGCAGTCAGAAGGGAGGACGCAGAGAAGAGAAGGGCACCGAAAATAGCCTTCCCTCGGTGAGTGGAGAGGAACCCACGACCCCAGGAGTTGCCCAGTGCGAGTGACCGTAGCTAATAATAACAGGCCAGGGTTTCTCACGCGGAGAGGGACTGGTGGGGGTGGGTAGCTAACGGAGTAGAGCCCCCCACAGAAGAACTGTGCACAGAGAGGGCTTCCTGGCAACAATGTGCACCGTCTGTACTTTTCTTTGGCAGGAAGAGAAGAAAATGCTAAAAGCACAGTCAGGAGTCATGACCTCGGTTCCAGGGCTCCCAGCTGAACCCTGCGAGGCCCCTTGCTGCCTTCTGCCCTTGGCCGAAAGAACAAAGCCCAGGCTGCCCATCTTACGGAGGACGTTGAGGGGTGTCAAGGGGCGGGAGAGGACATCCTGGAAACTCTCCAGCCATTCCCGCTGCTCCTTCTCGCTGGGGCAGGTGAAGACGAATCTCCGCTCAGGTGTGACGATGGTGAGGCCGGCTTTCCAGCGGTTCCCTCGGATGCCCTTGGGCAGGTCTTCAGACACTCCGTACCCCTGCTCCTTGCTCCCAAGAAAAACCTGGCCCTGTTCAAAGGCATCCTGAAGGTAGAGGACACCTGGTCATTGGAGGCCACACCTGGGGCAGACCGGCACCTGCAGCCCGGACATCCCCCCAAGCTTCATTTTAGAAAGAGGTGTCTTATGTGTGTAGTGAGGGTCTCTGCTGGAGATCTCTGCTTGGTGGGACCCAGAGTTTGAAAGGCTATAAAACCATAAAAGAAATCACACATGTGATCTGTTAAAATGATGCTTACTTAACATTTATGGACAGCTTACTACGCACCAAGAATTCAAGTGCTTGACCTTAAGTAACTCATGTAATCCTCATGGCAACCTCTGAGGAAGGCACTGTTGTAAGCCTATTTTCCAGAGGCGGAAACTGAGGCACAGAGAGTTAAGTGCTCTGCCCAAGGTGTACCACTAAGTGGCAGCACCGCAAGTTCTAAAGCCCACAGTCCTAACCACTAGGCCCCTGTGAGAAGTGAGCCCTGGAGCCGGAGGACCAGCAGCAACCTGTCTAACCACACTGGCAGCATTTCGGATACACAGAGGACGTCCTGAAGGTGGACGAGATAAGCTCTATGCACAGGAGATGACTTAGAGACGAGCAAAGGGGGAGGTGTGTTCCTCGCCAGGTTTCTCCCGCCCTGCCGCTTCCCCACGCCCCCGCCCCCCAGCACGGACCCCACCTCTGTCTGGGGGTGCACTGGAGAGGGGCCGGCAGTGGCTCTTACCAGCGGGTTCTTGTAATAGAGCAGCCTCCGCTCCTGGGGATCCAGGGCAAACCACCTTTTCTTGAAAGGTTCTCTCTGCTGCAAAAGAGGGAAGCTCATAGGAGGGTCAGCCAAGCGGGGGAGCCCAGAGGTCAAGAGCCAGTCTGGGCGCGGCCCTGGCCCCAGCGCGCCTCCCGGAGGCTCTGCCCCCCTCCTCGCCCCCTGCCGGCTGCACCCTGTGCCTCTGGACGCCTCTGTAGGTAGGAAGAGGGGCTCTTCTCTTTCTCAGGCTACTGACGAGAAGTCTCAGAAAAAGGAAGTGGGGGAAATGAGAAGCGGTGCTGACAGCGCTGGCCTGGGCGGAATTCTAACCGAGGTCAGGGGAAAGAAAGCCCCTGCCGAGAACCCCTGGGGAGTGGCTGTGCCATTGGCTGGTGAAGGCAGAAAATAAAATGGGCAAAGCTTCGACTCGTTTTTTTAAGCTGCCCAGAGGCTTTCTTTCACACTGATTGCCTAACATCTTTCCCTGCAGTCTTAACATCCATCCCGTCCATATAGGACACCTTAAAAAAAAAAAAACAGCACTGGATTGCTGCTACTTTCGGAGTTTTTTAAGGAGGTTACCTCTGCTTTCCTTTCTCGTTCTCCCTTCACCCCTTCCTCCCCTCATGACCACCAGGACCCTCTCCAGCCAGCCTTTTGACTTGGAGCCATGCCCCTCTCGGCATCAAGGCTGGGCTCCCCCTCGCCCCCAGACGCCCTCACAGCAGAAGCCACCACCCCTCCGGACCCTCCAAGGGAGACCCAAGAGCAGCCAGTCTTCCCTTCCTTCATAGATAAGTGGGAATGAGCAGCACTGGGAGTTGGGGCAGGCTTAGCAAAAGCAGGGCAGAGGCTGAGTTGGAGGGAGGGAGTGTGTGCGGGGAAGGGGGGGTGCCCATGTGTGTGTGTAGGTGTGCGTTCTCAGACCTCACTTAGACAGTCCTGGTAGGCCCCCAGCACAAAGCATGCAAGAGTTCTGGAAAGTGCAAAAGCTGTCGCCCCAAAGAGTGCCCTTTCAGCTATGCTTTCCCAGGAGTGGGGTCAGTTAGGTGGAGTTAAGAGGAAAGAAGAGGAAGGAAGCTGGGGTGCCTGGGGGGCTCAGTCAGTTAGGCATCTGCCTTTGGATCAGGTCATGATCCCGGGGTCCTGGGATTGAGCTGCTCAGCATGGTGTCTGCTTCCTCTTCTCGTTCTACTCCCCCTCCTCCCCTCTGCTCAAGCTCTCTCTCTCTCAAATAAATAAAATCTTTAAAGAAGAAGAAGGAGAAGGAGAAGGAGAAGAGGAAGAAGAGGAAGAAGAGGAAGAAGAGGAAGGAGGAGGAGGAGGAGGAGGAGAGGAAGAAGAAGAAGAAGAAGAAGAAGAAGAAGAAGAAGAAGAAGGAGGAGGAGGAGGAGGAGGGGGGAGGAGGAGGAGGGGGAGGAGGAGGAGGAGGAGGAGGAGGAAGCTGTTGAAGAAGGAGGATACCCAGAGCTGCCTGGGTGGCTCAGACTGTTAAGCGTCTGTCTGCCTTCAGCTCAGGTCATGATGCCGGGGTCCTGAGAGCAAGCCCTGCATCCGGGGTCTCTGGCCAGAGGGGAGCCTGCTTCTCCCTCTCCCTCTGCCTGCCTTTCTGCCTACTTGTGCTCTCTCTCTGTCAAATAAATAAATAAAATCTTAAAAAAAAAAAAAAAAGGAGGGTACTCAAGGATCAGGAGAAGCACCTGCAGCAATCCCAGACCACACACCAGCTCGCCAGTCTCCACTTGGTCTTTTGCTCCAGGAACTCACAAACATTGGGTTACTTCCCTTCCGTCCCACTTCCCACCGCCTGGATCCCCCACTCTCCCACTTCCCAAATTCTGCCCTATTGCCCACTGGCACCAGGGCCACGTAAGTCCCACAGAGAGTGGTGGGATGTACCTTTGGACCAGTCTTTTCCATGAAGCCTTGTTTGAGGTACTTCCTGGTGATGAGGGGCACGAGCTGGGGGAAGAGAGACATAACACTGACCCCCCCGACTCACACGCCAAGTGTTCAAAGCTCCCCACTGCACTTAGCTCCCCACTGCACTTGGCTCCCCAGCAAAGGGGAAGTTTGGAATGGGGAAGGATGTGTGCTCATGGTTCACAGGGTTATATTTGGAATGTGGTATTGGATGCAACATTCACATTTCAACAGAGTCAGACGACAGCATCTCGGATGTTTGCAGAGCTTACCAGCAGAGCCAAATTGTGGTTTAAGGACTTAGTCTAAGGATTCCTTCAGCAACCCCAGGAGGTAGACAGAGGCAAGGCTCTGAGGAAACCCTGCTGGTGTCAGGGGGCATATTCTGAGGGTCTACCTGTGTCAGGCTCTGGGTGCAATTATCATCCGCCCTGTGAGGTGGACATTATTATCTTCATTGGACTTCTGAAGAAACCAGGCCCCAGAGAAGTGGCTGGCAATTTTCCCTAAACCGTGTTGCTGGAAGGATATAGCCGGCATTCACACGTAGGGCTGACAGACACTAGACGCTTCACTAGTGGTACTCTTCCCACTCCACCATGACGCTAACATGTAGACATGCCAGAGCCCTCAGAGCAGGCCCCTGGCTACGACCTGGCCGCTGCTGGGGTGTCGGACCCAGGCCCACAGGAAATGCTAGCAGAGTGGGCAAGCGGAGAAAGCTCTGGACTAGGAGCCGGGAGACCTGGATCCCAGTGGCAGCTCTGACCTCCACCAGCTGTATTACCGTGGTAAGACCTCATCCCTCTCTGGACTCATTTCCCTCTGCGTGATAAGGAGACTGGGTATGAGATCCCTGGGATCCCTTCCAGCTTGCCACCCTATACTCAGAGACGTTTCCAGGAATGAATGCTGGTGCTCTACGCTCTAGGGGGTCAAACTGGCAAGTCTAGAGCTTCCACCGTCAGCTCAGGCCTCTGACAGCAGAGGGGCTTGGTTCTCCGGAGCTCCAGGGCCCAGGGCAGGGGCAAAGGGGACGTGAAGTCTGGGAAGTCGAAAGGAAGAAAACTGTGAGCCGAATATGAAAATATAAACTCTACCACTCCCCTGTCCCCAAAATACATTCTGTAGGCCTTCATTCCTTCATTTGGAAGGAAGAGCCCTAAACTGCTTCAAACAGGAGTTTGAACCCGAGCCAGGGCCATGCCAGTCTCAGCCTAGGGAAGCAAGTGGAAGAAGGAAGATCACACGGATGGAGCGCTGCTCACTGTATCCTAGAGGCCGTGGCTCACTCAAGTCACAGCAGCCCTGGAAAGCACATGTTGTCCCCACAGTGACCGATGAGCACACCGAGGCTCAGAACGGTGAGGCGACGTGCCCCAGGTAACGCTTCAGCTTCTCTGACTTCGGAGGCCACCCCTTTCTTGGCCTGGGACCATCCCCCACACTGGAACTCCCCGGGTGTCTAGCTCTGGATCCCTAACCTTGAGCCAGGTCCAGGTGGCTGCCCAGAACCTCAGGCCATCCCTAGCCACAGGGGGAGAAGAAAGGCAGCAGAGAGACGGGGGTGGGGAGGGGACCCACAGTGTGATGAGGGGAGGCAAGACACTGAGGAGTTGGCCAGAGACCAATGTCTTCTGCAGGGGTCAGCAAAGTTGGA
This sequence comes from Ursus maritimus, assembly GCF_017311325.1. Lineage (NCBI taxonomy): Eukaryota > Metazoa > Chordata > Mammalia > Carnivora > Ursidae > Ursus > Ursus maritimus. The sequence continues at coordinate 39,330,856 of NW_024424897.1, forward strand.
GAGCTGGCCCAGCTGACTAAGCCTGGGAGTCCGTCCTCCGACCTCTCCAGTCAGCACTCAGCCCGCACAGCACCCTGCCCGCGGAGCGTGCATTCGCTCATGCTGGGTGCTGACTGGGCAGACCTGGAGGCTCGCGACACAGGCCTGGCTGGAGTCACGCCCAGAGAGTTGTCATCTCCATGCATTGCCAGGCCTGGAGTGGACACCTGTTCCCAAAACGTAGCTCCCTGCAAACCTTGGAATTAAGGAGCTTTCAGGCTTTCAAGGAGGGTCTAACAGTTTGGAATAAGAAAGTCCTGGGTTTTGGGGCGCCTGCGTGGCTCAGTCATTAAGCATCTGCCTTCGGCTTAGGGCGTGATCCCAGAGTCCTGGGATCAAGCCCCGCATGGGGCTCCTCCACTATGAGCCTGCAACTTCCTCTCCCACTCCCCCTGCTTGTGTTCCCTCTCTCGCTGGCTGTCTCTCTCTGTCAAATAAATAAATAAAATCTTAAAAAAAAAAAAAAAAAAGAAAGTCCTGGGTTTCATAGGGTGTTTCCGCCCCCATCATTTACAAAATCCTCCTAGAGCAGGGCCTAAAGCAGACCCCAGACCACAGCATCTCCGAGCTGGAAGGGACCCTGAAGATGACCCAGACCAACCGCCATGTTACAGATGTGGCAACAGATGCTCCGAGAAGCGATGTGACCTGCAGCGGTCAAGCAGTGAGTTAGCCACAGAGCACCCACGAGAGCCCGAGCCTCCTGGCTCGAGGCAGCAGCCTCTGCCCCACATGCCTGAGAGACGTAGATGGTGCCCCACATGTCTGAGGATAACCAAAATGAAGTTCTCGGGGTCACCCTTACCTTGGCCACAGAAGGCAGACTGCTCCTGTTACAACTGTAATGGAGAAGATCCCATTGTCTTCCCGAGACCAGAACACAAAAGGGCAAAGGGAGGACATTGGAGGGGGAAGAGCACCCTTCCTGGGACTCCGTTTCTCATCAGTAAAATGGGAATAATCACCCCACCTAACCGTCTGCTATAGGGGATTACTAGATAAAAGATAAAATGGGCTCAAAAGCACTTTGTAAGCAGTACGTTAGGGATCATTTGCACATTTCAGTGGAAGAAGGGTTCAGAAAGAGAGGCCCAAATCCTGAGCCCCCTGACACTGGGGATGGTGGCTATGCATCCCAAAGGGGACAGCCTGACCTACATTGTGGAGGCTCCTTGCTGTGTGTGAGGCCATAATCCCCCGAAGAAAGCCTTTGGTTTCTCTTTGAGGTACCCAACCCCAAATCTCAAGGTCTTGTCCACAAACAAAGCTAGTCCGGCCTCTGAGTATTTTTGAGGTCAGCAGACAAGGAGAGGAGGTGGCAGGGAGGAGACTCAGAAGTTGGGGTCCAGAGGGCACCTGGGTGGCTCAGTCGGTTCAGCATCTGATTCTTGGTTTCTGCTCACGTCATGATCTCAGGGTCGTGAGATCAAGCCCCGCATCAGGCTCCGCACTCAGCGGGGAGTCTGCTTCTCTCTCCTTCTCCCCCTCCCTCTGCTCACACTCTCTTTCTCTCCCCCTCAAATAAATAAATAAATCTTAAAAAAAAAAAAAAAAAAGGAAGTTGGGGTCCACATTTAGCTCACCTCAGACTCTGGGAGCTCAGGAAAGGCTGTTTTTAGGTATTGCAGACGGGCTGCACGGAGGGCATTGAACCAGTCCACTATCTCCTGTGGAGAAAAATGAGAAGGACAAACAGACAGCCTGTGAGATGGGGTCGTGGGGGAGCTGAGTTTGGTGGTAGGAAGCTGGCTGGGTCTTTAGGTTCAGCACCTGCACATTCCCCACCCCAGATCTGCTCAGGGGCCTGTGTGCTGATCACAGGCTTCTGGGAGGACAATGCCAGAGCCTGGGGGGCTCACCCGAGCAGGTGGGAAGCCAATGACAGAGAGACGTCCAGAGCCCCGGAGAAAAGACCAAGGTGAAGTGCGCTAGAGTTAGGTAATGGCCTTGGGCCGTGCTTGGCCCTTCCCAAAGTGTGTAAGAATCACCCGAGCATCTCTCTAAAATGCAGATTCGGATCCAGTGGGTTTGAGGTAGGTAGGGCCTGAGATCCTGCATTCCTCACAAGCTCTCTGGTGATGCGATGCTGGTCCGTGGGACACAATTGGAAGAGCAAGTGTCCTTAGATGTCAAAGACTGGCTCTCAAGGAGGGGCGAGCGCACCTGCGGATTCTCCTGCAATGGGAATGCCCATCACCTGGAGTGCAAGTTGGGCCAGAGCTGGCTTGGACTTGCTCGTGTCATTCCGGGGGAGCGCATCCTCGGCAGTGTGGGCCACCGCTATCCCTGGCGAGCCACTGGTCTGGCTGGCTCTGCCTTGGCTCCTCTGCTCTGCAATGGGGCCTCCCCACAGCAGCCAGAGTGATCTTTTTTTTCCCCCCAAAGTGATTTTCTTTTTCTTTCCCTTTTTTTTTTTTTTAAGATTTTATTTATTTATTTATTTGACAGAGATAGAGACAGCCAGCAAGAGAGGGAACACAAGCAGGGGGAGTGGGAGAGGAAGAAGCAGGCTCCCAGCAGAGGAGCCCGATGCAGGGCTCAATCCCAGGACCCTGGGATCACGCCCTGAGCCAAAGGCAGACGCTTAACAACTGCACCACCCAGGCACCCCCAGAGTGATTTTCTAATTAAAAATCTGAGTCTAGCTCAGAGTCCTCTCTGCTACCCTCAGGTGAAAAGTCTAAGTTCTCTAGTATGACTACTTTGCCCTCTGAGCTCTCTCCATACAAAAGCATTTGCATGTCTGCCTTCAGCTCAGATTATGATCCCAGGGCCCTGGGATCAAGCCCTGCATCGGGCTCCCTGCTCAGCAGAAAGCCTGCTTCTCCCTCTCCCTCTGCTCATGCTCTCTCTCTCTCTCTCTCTCTCAAAATAAATAAATAAAATCTTTACAAACAAAACAAAACAAAAACCAAAAACATTTGCAATCCTCCCAATACATGTCACTCCGCCTTTTACACTCTGCCTCACCCACCTCTCTTCCCTCATCCCACACATAGATTTGCCTAGAACACTCTACTTATCCTGAAGTTTGGTTTAGTTGTAGTGGATTTTTGCTCAGCCCAAGCCCTGCTTCTACAAGAACCGCCCCAGCCGTGCTCACACACTTACGGCTCACCCACAACTGCAGCCACACTTGCTGTTAGGACCCTCCCCTTCTTGGCCGCAGCAACTAGGTCAGGGCTGGGCCAGTGCGGAGGCTAGACTGGGCTTATCAGGCCCTTTCTCCCAAGAATTTGGAACTGGGAGGCTGAAAGATTTGTTCAAATAGCCGCACTGCTGCACCTTGATGTAATAGGATGATTGAGAACTTCATTTGAATATGGTTTCCCAGGAAGGCAACATGATGACCCTTTTTCTCTCACCAGCCAAGCCAGCTGGCCTCGTATTCCAGAGTGGTGAGCTCTCTTGTCCTGGGCATTAATAATCTTTTCAGGTCCCAGGCACGGAAGGAGTGGGCCCATCCCAGGAAAGACTCACCCAGACCTTCACTTTGGTCACTAACTGGCGACCCTGGGGCCAAATCCAACCTGCATACAGGTTTGTTCATTTCCTGAAGTTTTGTTTGTTTCAATCATCTGGACAGGTTTTCCTGCTTTTATAGCCTTACAGCTGTCCATTTCATTCATTCATTCATTCATTCATTCATTCATTCATTTGACAGAGCGAAAAAGCACAAGCAGGGGGAGCTGCAGGTAGAAGCAGAGGGAGAGGGAGAAGCAGACTCCCTGCTGAGCAGAGAGGCCGATGTGGGGCTCGATCCCAGGACCTTGGGGTCATGACTGGGGTGAAGGCAGACACTGAACCAACTGAATCAGCCAGGCACCCCTTGTTCGCTTCACTTTCAAGTGAGCTACCTGGCTCCTGCAGGCCTGAGTTTGCCGCCTTCATTTCTCTAACAGAGAAGCTGGGGCACTGAGGGAAAGAGAAGGGCCAGACGCAGGTCGTCAGGTGCTCCACAGCTGGATGAATGGGAGGAGCCGGGTCCCGTAAGTAGCAGAGACCTTGGGCACCTCAGCGAAAGCCCTCCTATAGCGACGGGCACGGGGGGGGGGCACCGGTATCCACTGGGGACATGGGGCATCAGTAGACAGCCCACCATGGACCAAGAACCAGGGATCTCCTCCACGTTTCCCAGTCCCAAATTTCTGGTAAGACCAAGTGAGGAAGTCAAGAAGGATGACTGATATTAGATTTCTTGCCACTTTGGGGAGTGGGGGGTCCTTGAATTTAGAGAAATAAATAAGTACGACATTTACTTGCACCTCTGGTGCTATGGAACAATGTGTTCCTGTTAGTGCTCAATCTCTCTCTCTCTCTCTCTCTCACACACACACACACACACACACCACAGTTCCTGACTCTAATCTCTCAGGAGGCCCAGTCATATTTGTTGCTCTTTAAAAAAACAAAAAACCAAAAAAACCACTCCTGTATATTTCCCATTCGTGTCCCTTTAAGCTGGTTGGCGTGTCCTCTTTTTCAACACACGCACATAATTTTTAAATAGAAACTCTTTCCTCTGGCTGCCCCCTGCCCTGCCTAGACTAGGCACTTACATGTCTCCTGTGTGTCCCCAGCATGACGGACACCCCATCTACTTCCCCATCTGACTCCCTCCCCAGACTGTGAGAGCCTTGACCCCCACCCCCACCCCATGGCAGTGCCCCATTCACTACCACACTCTCTAGAACCTCGGGCAGTGCTTTGCACATTGCAGAGGCTCAAAAAGGATGAACTGAACGAGTGAATGAGTGGGGTGCCTGGGTGGCTCCATCGATTAAGTGTCTGACTTCAGCTCAGGTCATGATCTCAGGGTCCTGGGATCCAGCCCATGGCAGGCTCTGCACTCCACAGACAAAGTCTGCTTATCCTCTGCCCCTCCCCCTGCTCTCACGATCTCTTTCAAATAAATAAAATCTTAAAAAAAAAAAAGAGTGAATGAGTCAATGATACAGATGTAAAATTGCCCATAAGATTTTACCCTTTACAACTGTTACAATCCTGAGCAAATAATTAGCAGAGGTTTTTTTGTTTTGTTTTTTAAAGATTTTATTTATTTATTTGAGAGAGAGAGAGAGCGAAAGAGCACAAGCCAGGGAGAGAGATGTGGGACTCAATCCCAGGACTCTGGGATCACGACCTGAGCCAAAGGCAGACACTTAACTGACTGAGCCACCCAGGCGCCTCTCATTAGCAGAGGTTAGTGTCTGAAACGCACTTCACTGTAGTGAAATTCTTTCACATTCATGGTTCATGGGCATTCACCCTCAAAACCCCTCTGGCGGTGGGTGTTCAGTGGGTACTCTAATCCCTAAACAAGCAGATGGAGGATGGGAAGGGACTTGGCCCAGTAACACAGCCCAGAGTGGCAGAACCAGGGCTCCAGTTTATACCCTATTCTTCAGACCCCACCGCCAGGAACTATGCCCAGACTCTGCCAGCATCCCAGTGCTGGGCCCCTTGGGAAGATCTCGTCCCCGTCTGGGGCTCCTGGCTCCTGCTGCCAAGGATTCTCCCTCCAGCAGAGGCACATGGGTGGGGGTAAAATGATTGTAGGACTCAGGAACCATAGTCTGGGTGACGCTGAGCAAGTTACATAACATGCCCATGGCTCGGGAACACGGGGTTAAAACACCTCCAGGACTGTTTTGAGGATTAAGAAATGATGTATAGCAGGGCGCCTGGATGGCTCAGTGTGGAGTCTGCTCGTCCCTCCCCCTCCCCCTCAGCTCCTCCCCAACTCGTGCTCTCTCTCTCAAATAAATAAATAAATAAATAAAATCTTTTTTAAAAATGATGTCTAGTGATTGCCAAGAATAGTGCCTGGCACAGAATTACTAGGCACTCAAAAATGTCTACCCTCACCTCTATCCCTCTCCACCTCGTCTTGGCATCTGTGTCCCTTGCTCAGTCAGTAGACTGCTCATTCCGCCCTAGCTTACTCTCTTGGACCTCTGTTACTGGCCTCCTCTTCGCCAGCAGAGCTGATTTCTTAAACTTTAATGTGCTTAAGGATCACCTGGAGCTCCTGTGAAAATGCAGTTTCTAATTCAGCAGGTTCAGGTGGGCCTGAGACCGTGCTTCTAACAAGCTTCCAGGTGATGCTAACGCAGGTGATTTAGGACCCCATGGGGAGAAGCCAGGCCCTAGGGTTGAGGGTTGCCGGATCTTTCATCCATCCCTGCTCCCTCATGCAGAATCTCTGCCCTACCTGGATTTGTCACCTCCGGGCATAGCCCCTCCTGCGAACTGGACTCCCCTTAGTGGCTGTGCACTGTCCAGACACACCCATGGTGCCTGCCAGGTTTTTCTCCCTGATCTCACTCCGCATTGCTCGTACGGCTCTCTCGGGCCAGAAAGGGACAAGAGATGAGGCCAACAGCAGCAGCAAACCTCAAGCGGCAGCGGAACCAGGGAGCTGGCAAGGCAGGCCTGCGGAGTCCTGGGGTGCGGGCTGGGGGCCGAGGCGGCAACGCCGGTCATCTCACCTTCCCACTCTCGTGGTACACGAACAGGTTCCTGACGTGGCCCTCTCTCCTGTAGGTGATCTGCAGCCCGTGGGGGTTCCCTATCTTCTCTGTCTCGAAGGTGGCGTTCAAGTCCTTGATGCTGATGACAGCTTTGGGGCCTTTACCCTGAAAGAGAGGACACGGGTGACTTCTCACCACCTTCACTCAGGCCTTAATACAAACGGATAACCAATTTGTAATTTTCCATGGCTTTTAAATGTTCCTGCTCTAATATCGAGATGTACTGAGGTTCTACTGCTCTCCTGGGTTTTGGCCGTCCCGCCATGCCCACTTGATCAGATTGGCTTCTCGGAGCAGGCAGGGGGCTTGGAAAGGCCTGAACTTAGGACTTCTCAAAGCTTTTAGCCACAGAACTTTTTCGGAAGCGAATCATCTATGGAAGCCAAACAAATAAAATAAAACAGATTAATAGATAAAAGCAGGTATGGGGGCCTTGGGGAGCTCCCTTCCACTCTCTACTGTGTCGGCAGGGGTCTGGAGCACAGGCTAAGCACTAACAGATACTAAGCAAGGAAGGGGGAAGAGTGTTTTCCTTTGTAATCGATAAGAGAGAAAAATGGTACAAACACTCCAGACCTGGGGCAGCCATTAACCACATGTAAGCTACTTAAATTAAAATTTAATAAAAATGAAACGTCAGTTCCTTGGGACACACCTGACTGGCTCAGTCAGTAGAGCATGCAACTCTTAATCTCAGGATCATGAGTTCAAGCCCCACAGTGGGCACGGAGTTTAGTTTAAAAAAAAATTATAGAAAAATAAAAAAGAAAACTTCAGTTCCTTATGCTTAGCCCCATTTCAAGGGCTCAAGTCACCACTTGGGGCTAGGGTATCGGACAGGGCAGACATAGAACATTTCCACCACTGAACGAAGTTCTACTCGATAGTCTTTTCTACAGGGAAATTTGGTCATAGTTATTAAAATGTTGAGTATTTTGCCTTGACTCACAGTTTCACATCTGCAAATCTATGCCAAGGAAGTGGCTGCATCACTGTGCAAACACATATGTCAAAAGATGTTTGGGGGCGCCTGGGTGGCACAGTGGTTAAGCGTCTGCCTTTGGCTCAGGGCGTGATCCCGGCGTTGTGGGATCGAGCCCCACATCAGGCTCCTCCTCTGGGAGCCTGCTTCTTCCTCTCCCACTCCCCCTGCTTGTGTTCCCTCTCTCGCTGGCTGTCTCTATCTCTGACAAATAAATAAATAAAATCTTAAAAATAAATAAAAATAAAAACATAAAAAAAGAATATCTAATTTTGTCAATATTCTACCTTTTCCTAAAAGAAATATGATTTCACTAATAAAGGTAAAATCCTTTTCACAACTATTCATTCTATCTCATTCTCCTGTCTTCCCCCAGGCAATCACTGCCTTGAGTCTGATATTTATTCTTCTAGCTCATTTTTTATACTTTTACACAATATACATATCTATGAACAATATATAGTATTGATTTCTGTGGTTTTCTTTACACAAATGGTATCATACTCTACGCATCATTCTAGATCTTGCTTTTGTCACTCAACATTGTATTTGTGAGTTCTGTTCGTGTTGAGATATACCAACCTAGTTGGCTCTTGAGAATGACCATACCAAAGTTATCAGTCTATTCTCCTGTTCACAGACATTGAGATTATTTCTGATTTTTTGCCATCAGAAGTGATGCTGCGGTCAGCCTGTGTCCCTGGTACACATATGTGAGCATTTCTCCAGGTCTACATATTTAGGAATGGAATTCTAGATCACAGGGATATACATCTTCGATGAACTGGAAACGGCCAAATTATTCTGCTGAATGGCTCTCCACAGCGGTTGTATCAATATTTGCTTCGACACCGGATACTGAATAACACACATGAATAACACACTCAATCACAGAGGAGTTCCTCTTTCCCGATGTCCTCACCTGACTGGCAGATTTAAATTTTTGCCAACATGATGGGTATGAAATTGAATATCATTGTTAATTTTCATTTAACCAACTTTGTTGAGGTATAATTTATAAATAATAAATGGCACTCGTTTTAAGAATACGGCCTCATTTTTGACAAATGGATATACCCATGGAAGCATCACCACAATCAAGATATAGACCACCGCTGGGGTGCCTGGTGGCTTGGCCAGTTAAGTCGAACTCTTAGTTTCAGCTCAGATCATGATCTCGGAGTCGTGGGATCGAGCCCCGCGTTGGGCTTTGTGCTCAGTGTGGAGTCTGCTTCTTCCTCTCCCTCTGTCCTCTGTCCCCCCACCCCCCCGCCCCCGGTTGAGCGCGCACTTTCTCTCTCTCTCAAATAAATAAATAAATAAATAAATAAATAAATAAAATCTTAAAGAGAAAAAAAAGACTATTACTTCAAGAGTTTCCTCAGGCCCCTTGGCAGTCCGTTTCCACCCCACCCCAACCCCAGGCAATCACTTTCTATTGATCCTTTCTATTGATCCTTTCTATTCATATCCTTTCTATTGATAAAGTGTTTTTGCCTGTTCTAGAAGGGCCGTATAAATGGAATGTATAGTACATACTCTTGTAGAAGGCTTCTTTCACTCAGAATAATTTATTTTAGATCCATCTACGTTGTTGCATCTGTTAGTAGTTTGTCCCTTTTTATTATCGAGTTATATTCATTCTACGGCTATACTACCATTTGTTCATTCAGCTGTGGATGGACATTTGGGTTCATTCCACATTCTGGCAGGTTTTTCTTATGAATACAGCATCCATGAACATTTGCATACAAATATTTTTGTGGACATATGTTTCTGTTCCTCTTCAGTAAATACCTAGGAGTGGAATGGCTAAGTTACACAGTGAGGTGTTTATCTTTCTTTATTAAAAACTGCCAAGTGGTTTTCCCAAGTGGTTGTATCATTTTACAATCCCACCAAGCAACATATGGGAGTTCCGGTTTCTCCACGTCCTTTACGAGGAGTTGTCAGCCTTTTTAATTCCAGCCATTCTGGTGAGTGTGTAGTATATCTCATGGCTTTAACTTGCATTTCCCTGAATGCCAGAGAGATTGAGCACCTCTTCTTATATTTATCAGGCATGTTGGTTTCCTTTTCTGCGAACTGCCAGTCTACTTCCTTTGCCTATTTTTCCAAAGGATTGTCTTTTTCTTTTTGCTTTGTAGAGTTTTTAGAAAACCTGTTCTGGGTATTACTATTTCATTATGTTGAGATGAGTCTCACTTTCTTTATACTTACTTTTTTGTTACTACCCAAAATTTTTACATAAAAATGAGTTACCATTATAATTTTTAAAAAAGGTCCCTCTTGGGAAAGAAATGAAAAAATAACAAAAGCCACTCATTCTGTTTTTCTGTTTTAGACTGAACTGGCTCAGGACTGAGAAACAGATGCACCCTGGCTAACCAAGGATGGGACTCCCCCAGAAACCAACTCACAGTGGCTGCTGGGGGTGCCACGTCCGCTCCTAGCTCTGCCACAGCCCTTTCTCTGCCTGCCTTTTGGACCTGAAACATTGTCAGTGCTTCAAACTGAAGACTGAGAAGAAATCCCAAATTCTCACTTGGAGGGGTAATAACTCTTCACCCCACACCGTTTTTCACTTGGCCCCAGGCTGCAGTCACACTGGACAGCCCTGCTAGCATTGCTCTGGTCTATCTAGGAAAGCAACAGGGGAAATGTGAAAGAGAGAGAAAGAGAGGGAGGGAGGAAGGGACTGACGAATGGGGGAAGGGGGGAGGCAGGAGGGAGAAGAGAAAAGAAAAGAAAAAAAGAGAGAGAGAGAGAGGGAGGGAGGGAAGGAAGGAAATAAATAAATCAGTCAGTCAGTCTACATGTAGGAAACGGAGTCAGGTGATGGCTAACGTGCTCAGAGCTTGTCCTTTTCTGACTTTCTTGGCCGCTCCTTCACATTCTCTGCTGGAAACTTCTCATTTTTCTGCCCTCACAATACTGGAATGTCTCAGGGCTCAGTGTGGTAAATAATCTCCAAAGATGGTCCTTCCCGACCCCTTCCCTCCCAGTATGTCCACGCCATGGTACCCATAAAGAGGGGGAGTCTATATCCGCTCCCCTTGAATCAGCGCGGGCTGCTGGAGCTGCTTTGATCCACAGAAGGCAGTTCCTGACCTAGTGTTGAAGAGGCCGAGCAGCACCCCCCCTGCTCAGGGGAGGCCAGCTGCCATGCTGCAAAGAACCTCAAGCCAGACTCCTGCATACGGAACAAGCACGTGGAGAGACAGAGGCTCCCTGGAGGAGCCAAGGCACCAGACTTATGAGGGAAGGCATCCTGGGCCTTCTCACCCAGCGCGCCCCCCAGCTCCATGCGGCAGGGTGAGTGACCTGGCCCGTGCCACATGGAGTACACTGCAGCAGCCGAGGCCTGCCCAAATTCCTGACGCCCAGGACCGAGAGACTTAATACACTGATGTTTTAAGCCACTAAGTTGTAGGGTGGCTTGTCATTCAGCAACAAGTAACGAAAATCCTCCGTCCTAGGATCTCCGTTTTCACTCCTTTCTGGAGGTGACAAACGCCTCACGAGAACATGCTCCTTGTGAAGGACCTCCTCCACCGGTCCCCAGAAGAGAAGAGGAAGCACAAAAGCACAAACGGTAGTTCTGTGTGCTGGCTGCCCCACTGTGCTTTGCCAGCCCGCAGGAGGAAAAGCAAGGCTTACAGAGGATGCTCCTTCGGACAGAGGCAGCACTAAAAGCACCCTGAATCAAGATGTGTGGGAAACAGGGGAGCCCGGGGGGCTCAGTCAGTTAAGCGTCTGCCTTCGGCTCAGGTCATGATCTCAGGGTCCTGGGATTGAGCCCCGCATTGGGCTCTCTGCTCAGCGGGGAGTCTGCTTCTCCCTCTCCCTCTGTGCACACTCTCTCTCAAATAAATAAATAAATAAATAAATAAATAAATAAATAAATAAAATTTAAAAAAGATGGGTGGGAAACTATCCCAATAAACACATTTTGGATATATAAAAAAAAAAAGAACAAAGAACAAAAAACAAAAAAAATCTTTTCTCATCTACCCATACTCCCCACCCAGGTGATCCCAGCCAGTCCCATCGTTAAACGGTCTCAGCGCCGACGACTCCACCTCCAAACTCTCCCCAGACCTCCAGACTCACATACCCAACTTCCTTCTCAATGTCTCCACCTGGATGACTACTCAGCATCTCAAACTGAAAAGGGCTCTTGATCATCCCTTCAGGGAACTAAGATTTTGCCATCTCAGTAAATGGTAAATCTGTCCTTCTATCTGCGTAGAGCAAAAAAGCTGGGAACTATCCCTGATTCTTCTTACTTTCACACCCCACGGCCAATCCATCAGTAAATCCTGTTGGTTCTACTTCCAAAATCTGACCACCCCTAACCACCTTCTTCACCACGAAACTGGTCTAATCCACTATTATTCCTCGCTTGATTATTTTTTTTTAAGATTTTATTTATTTATTTGACAGACAGAGAGACTGCCATCGAGAGAGGAAACACAAGCAGGGGGAGTGGGAGAGGAAGAAGCAGGCTCCCAGCAGAGTGCCCAATGCAGGGCTTGATCCCAGGACTCTGGCATCACACCCTGAGCTGAAGGCAGGCGCATAACGACTGAGCCACCCAGGCGCCTCTCACTTGATTATTTTTTTATTAACTATTTTTATTTGTTTTAAGTAAACTCTATGCCCAATGTGGGGCTCAAACTCACAACTCTGAGATCAAGAGTCACGTGCTCTACTCACTGGGCCAGCCAGGCGCTCTGATTCCTCAATTATTGTAATAGCTTCCTAACTGCTTTCTCTCCTTCCACTCTTGCCCCCACCCTGCCCCATCCTGACCCCAGCAGCAGCCAGAGCACTCCTTTAAAAAAGTTTAAGTTGGGCACGTGGCCAGCTCCGTCAGTAGACCATGTGACTCTTGATCTTGGATTTGTGGGTTTGAGCCCCATGTTGGGTGTAGAGATTACTTACAAATAAAATCTTTTAAAAATAAATACAAAGAGCCATAGTAACGGTCCCTGATGCAAGTGGGAGTAAGAGGACAGAAGAAACTGTCCCCACAAAATGTTCATCCATCACAAGACTTAAGATTCCCCAAATGTAAAAAGCTTAAATCAAATTATATCACTTCTCTGCTCAAAGCAAAGAGACAGATGACAGCAAGTGTTGGTGAGGATGTGGAGCAACTGGAACGTTCCCACACTGCTGGCTGGAATATAAATGGTGCAGCTACTTTGGAAAACAGTGTGGCAGTTCCTCTAAAGAGTAAATACAGAGTTACCATACGACCCAGCAATTCCGCTCCTAGGTATATCCCCAAGAAGAGTGGAAACAAGTCCACGTGAAAACTGGTACACCAAAGTTCATAGCAGCATTATTCGCACTTGCCAAAATGAGGAAATAACTCCAATGTCCGTCAGCAAACTGAGTAGATGAAATGTCCACACAGTGGACCAGTGCTCGGCAATAAAAAGAGGTACTAATACATGCTACATGAACAAATCTTAAACACATATGCAAAATGAAAGAGGTCTGTTACAAAGGACCATATGGTCCATGTCCTTATGTGTCCATAATAGGCAAACCTACAGAGACAGAAAGTAGATCAGTGGTCTCCTGAGTTTTGGGGGGTACGGTGGGTAGAGGATAAGGGCTAATGGGTGTGGGATTTCTTTTGGGGGTTGTGAAAATATTCTAAAATTGATTGTGGTGACAGTTACACAATGCTCTGAATATACTAAAAGCCATTAACTGTATGCTTTAAATGGGTGAATTACATGATATGTGAACTTATATCTTTCATTAAGATTTATCTATTCATTTTAGAGAAAGAGAGAGAAAGCGCAAATGGTGGGGGAGGAGAGGGAGAGAGAGAATCTGCAGCAGACCCCCTGCTATGCAGAGAGCCCGATGCCATGTGGGCTTTACACAGGGTTTGATCCCACGACCCTGAGATCAAGACCTGAGCTGAAATCAAGAGTGCTACACTTAACTGACTGAGCCACCCAGGTGCCCCTGTGAATTTATATCTTGATAAAACTGTTTAAAAAAAAAACAAAAAACAATCTTGAGTCTTACTAGGCCCTACAAGGTTCTTATCTATGTGAGTTCATCTCCTTCTATCTTTTTCTTTGCTCCTTCTGCACAGGTCACTTTGGTTTCCATGATCCACCAACCACCCTCCCAGCTCAGGCCAGGGCTGTGGCTTATGGTCGAGTAGTTTGTGCACTAAACAAGAAGTCCCTGGCTGAGGGACTGCAATTTAGGCTTCTGCTTGTCTAGACCTGGGCCCCAGGGCTACACCATCTCAGAGGGGTCATTTTCTGACTGGCAAGCAGGTGTGTGTGCCAGCCAGGACCATGGTCATGTTCCCTCCACTTCTTCTACTGTGCCCCCACATATGCACGACTTGCTCACCTTTTTTAAAAAGATTTTATCTATTTATTTTAGGGGGGTAGGGGCAGATGGAGAGGGACAGAGAAAAACCCAAGCAGACTCTGCACTAAGGCCAGACCGCGATGCAGGGCTTGATCCCAGGACCCCGAGATCATGACCTGAGCCAAAAACCAAGAGCCACATGCTTAACCGACTGACCCATCCAGGCGCCCCTGACTTGCTCACTTTTATTCATTTCTTTGCTCCAATGTCATCAGAGGGGCCTCCCCTGACCCCTTTGTGATATCAGCCCCAGCATCCTCTAGTTCTTCACCTGCTTTTATTTTTCTTCACAGAACCTACTACCACCTCATATATCATATATTGATGTATGTTTTGTTACCACCAGTCTCCTTCCACTAGAATGAAAGCCCCATGAGAACAGGAGCTTCATTTCGTTTGCTGCTATAGCCCCAGTGCCTACAGGAATGTCTAGTATATAGTAGGTACTCAATAAATAATTTCTTGAGGGGCACCTGGTTGGCTCGGTCGGTTAAGCATCTGCCTTTGGCTCAGGTCATGATCCTGGAGTCCCAGGATCGAGCCCCACACTGGGCTCCCTGCTCAGCGGAGAATCTGCTTCTTCCTCTCCCCCTGCCCCTCCCCCCAGCTTCTTCCCTCTCTCGCTCACTCTCACTCTCTCTAATAAATAAATAAAATCTTTAAAATAAATAAATTAATTAATTTCTTGAGTGCATGAACAAATGCAGTAGACTCAAGCAGTCATCCAAGGCTTACTCGTGGACCAGTCCAAGCTGCTTCCAGGTGAAGGGAAGGTGTGTTCTGCGGACTGGATTGGTTGCATAACCGTGGAAAAGTAACCGTGCAGTGCTGAACACTCAGTGGCTGGGATTATCCAGAAGACACCGCACCACTGATTCCAATGTGACCTCCGTGGGCTGCGGGCCAGCGCTCAGGGAGGGACCCCTTGCTGGTCTGGGCTCTTACCTCCTCTTTAGTGTAGTACTTCAGGAGGCCTTCTTTTGCCAGGAGGACAAACTTCCTTCTCAGGAACTGTGCACTGTCCCTTCCCCGCTTCCACAGCAACCCTTCTCGGTTACCTTAGTGGTCAAGGAGGAGAAAGAGGGAACGCCCACATCCTTCAGAGGAACAAGCAGTTTGCAAACCTCGTAGGGTCTCGAGGGTAGAATGAACGCTCCACCCAGTGCTAAAATATCTTCAATCTAACTTTGCTATGTCAGCTTCGGCACATCGCGTTCTGTCTGGGGCCAGATTTGCAAAGTCTCATGATCTCGGTTGGGCTCTCCCTGACTTCCTTCTTCGGCTATTTCATAAGACAGACTAAACCCCTGAGAAGGCCTAAGTCCTGAGAAACTGGATGATTCTGAAAGACACCCATCCGGTGCTGCCCAACGTCACGTCGATGTCGACCTAATGAAACCCTCCACAGGGTGGAAATGATGAGTGACCTCTAGGTACCTGCTAGTTGAAGAGTACCGTGGGCTCCCCGTAGCCAGGAGCGCTGAGCTCTGGCTGTCTCGGGTCCTCGCAGTGGTTTCGTACACTTTGCTCTCTGGGTCAGTGTCAGCTTGGACTCAGAGCAGCTGGGCAGACACTGCCCCGGGTCAAGGGCCGGCCACGAGGTTGTGCCCCACACAAACGTGGGAAGGGAGGCAGAAATCTCTCCCACGTACCTTACCAAGCCTTGTGCCACACCAGCGCCCACACTCACCAAGAGCGGGGGTGCCTTTTTCTAACTGTTCTGCCTGGCGGGTGAGTCTTCCTACAAATTTGTACTAAGACTCTGTATGCACGTGTGGCCCTGCAGGGACCGGAGATAAAAACGCTTCTTGACCACTCAGACCATAAAACTCCACCAGCTGACGTGTCACTGTTTCAGAGGCAGAGGAACCCACCCCTTGGCCTCTGTGGCCAGAGTGAGGCCGGCAGATACCTCCTGACTGGGCCCTCTTCCTAATACTCAAGCACTTTATTGCTTAGAATTCATTAGAACATAGAACTCAGGGCGCCTGGGTGGCTCAGTCGTCAAGCATCTGCCTTCGGCTCAGGTCCTGATTGCAGGGTCCTGGGGTTGAGCCCCGCATCGGGCTCCCTGCTCAGCAGGGAGTCTGCTCCTCACTCTCCCTCCGCCCCTCCCTGGCTTGTGCTCTCTCTCTTTCTCACTCTCTCTCAAATAAATAAGAAAAATCTTAAAAGAAATTTAAAAAAAAGAAGGTAGACCTCAAAAGATGATGGAAATAACCTTACCTGGGAGTGAGATGGTTTTCCCATCGGCCATAAATTCCTGTCTTTCATACTTAGCTCGAATCCACTGTTCCTTTAACACCCTAAAAAGAGAGAACCTTTGGTCAACCGTGTCTGAGACACATCCCCTTCCCACAGGGTGGGAGCATCACAGGGGCTGGCTGCGGGCTCAGACCACCCAGGGCTGCTCAGCCTTGGAACCATTACAGCTGGGGCCAATCCTCTGTTGGGGGGAGGGGAAGAATCCTGAGCTCTGTAGGACGCCCAGCAGCATCTCTGGCCTCCATCCTCCAGATGCGAGTAGTACCCCCTCCCTAGTTACGACACCCCAGAATGTCTTCAGATATTGCCAGTGTCTCCCGGGGAAAAACATACCCCCGCAAGGGGCTATATGAAAACCACTGGGCTATTCCAACCCCAGCGCAGCCCTCTAGGTCAGCCAGCTCTCCTCGACCATCTACACTGCCACCTCCCACCGCATGCTCATGAGCTGAAGCCAGGAGAGTCCAGGAGCCTCTTCCTGTGGCTTGCCCATAAAATCTGGGCCTGCTACACTGGACAGAGCAGTGATCTGGGGGTCCAACCACCTGGGACCTGGTCCTCCTCTCCTACTTATCCACCGTGTGACCAACAGCAAGTTACGTGACTCCTCTGAACTTGAGGACTATGTCAATAATATTAAACCTACCTTCCCTTTGGGGTTGTTGAGGGGTTTAAATAGATATAGAAGGGCTTAGTACCACGATCAGCACATAGTAGGAGTTTAATGTTAGCCTAATCGGATATTGTCATCCATGACCCCTGCAGAAAAGTTATTTCAATTGTTTGGTTCCCTCTTGCCTTTTCCAGGTAAATGTTCCAAGGTTTACGTGACCTTACCCCCAGCCACGGGGAATGACCAGGAAATGGGCACCTGGTCCTAACTGGCTAATCAGAGCTCTGCCCTGAGCTACTGAGAGAGGAGCAAAACCTCTCGGAGCAAAACCGAGAGAGGGATGGATTGGAAGCTCTCTCACCATCAAGCTGGGGGCTGGAGCCCAGGACCTGGAGCCAGGGACCTGGAAATGGCCTTGCTCCCAGCTACACCAAAGAAGCCTGGCCAGCAGAAAGGGGCAGGAATGAGAGCCAGACAGAGAGTGTGAGAGGCCCAGTAGTGTTTGTTCCCCTGGCGTGTCCTTCCTGAGGGTGGCTCCACCTCTGTCCCTCCTATGGTCTGACGCCCAGAACCCACAAAATCCGCTCGTGTCTCAGCCGGCTTAAATTGCATTTCTGTTGCCAGGAGTCCCACCTAACACACAGCCCTCACCCCCAGCACACTGAGGAGAGTCACCAAGCCCTCTGTGGAACCCCAGGATCAGAGCTGGGAGAGGGAGTGGCATCTGAGGCCCCAGGCGTGGTCCTGGAGGTGGGGAATTTAGAGGACTTTTAGAATTACAGGGAGGAGGCCATTAGTGTTCCACTAAAAGGAGGTAAGGTGCGGGGCTGTGGTTGGAGTCCTGCAAGTAGTGTCTATAGTGCCGGCAGACAGCCCAACACATAGTAGGTGGTCACCAAATGCCTGTTCCTTTCCCCTTGCAGCAAAGGGCCAAGTGGCAGCAATAAGGCAAGGGGGGCCAGACCCTCTCGAGTTAAGCCTGGCACCTCCCTCAGCCGGGCCAGGGACCAGGCAGCATTCTGAAGGGGACACTGAGAAATGGATTAAAACTAGCCTGTTGGGTGGCCTGTGAGACATTTTACACAAACCTTCTCATTTAATCTCTACCACCATGCCACGATGTAGGCATCATTAACTACGTTTCAGAGATGAGGATGCCACGACTCAGAGAAGTTTGGTAACTTGTCCACCTTCTCACATCCAGAGAGTGGGACAGGCAGGAAACAATACTGGGGTCTTCTGGATAGAAAACTGTGCCCCCCTCCCCCGCTGCCACTTCGCGCTGCATCAGCAGCCCCTGGGTTATTTAACTACCGGGAAATGGCAGGGTACTAGGTACAATTGTATAGTTTGCACACTGCCCAGAAGCTTCCTGATGAGGCTAGAGGACAATGATGGCTGAAATGCAGCCTGCTTCCTGCAAGCCATACCCCCCATGAGGCTGTGCCTGCCCAGAGGGTACCTTCTTCCCATTTATACCAGAGTGGTGGGGTGGCGGCGGGGGTGGGGTGGGGCGCTGTCTAGCAGCCCTGGCAGTGAGGCTGAGTCCCTGGAAGGAAAGCTAAGGCTCAGGCAGTCAGTCCTGCAGAGGCTGGGGTCACTAGGTACCAGGGTCACGCGGACCCCTCACACCCAAGGGATCTGAAACCTCCTGTTGCTTCATAGCTTCCCCCCACTTTTATTAGATTTCTCAAGTGCCCTGGTGTCAGATGGGCTCGTCAGTCCCAGTTCTGTCTCTGTGAGCCTCAGGTTTGTTGTCTGTCTCTTGGAAACCCTGACAGCGTTATCTCAAAGTTGTTGAGAGAATTAAACAAATTAATGTACGCAAGCGTTTAGCGCGGGGCTTGGTACACAGGTCAAGTTCAATAAATATTAGTGGCTACTATTATTTTTATGGTGATTACTTAGGAATCTGGGGCCAGACAGCTGCTTTGGAGCTATGTTGAGGTCACGTGGGACAGCCCCAGGCACAACACTCCACAGGAAGTAGCTGACACACATCTGTCCTACTAAAATACCAGTGTTCCTCTTCTCTGTCAAGTTGGCCACCACAAGTAGGCTATGAGAACATCAGAGGCAAAGGGGCGGCTCATAGAGAAAATGCCCCGTGTCACAGCTGTGGAAACTGAGTCCCGGAGAGGGGAAGTGATAAACCAAGCAATAAAGGCGGAGGGGGAACTAGGCCAGGTTAAGTGTTCTCCGTGACAGTACCAAATGTCTTTCCGGGTCTACCAGGTATATGGAAAAGGCCACCCCAGACAAAGGCACCAGAGATGGAGTAGGGGTCGGGGAGGTAAGACCAAGAAATCACCCACTCACAGGCAGTCGTTGGCCTGGGGGACATAGTAGAAAGCAGGGACTCTGGCTTCATACTTGGCCTTCACACGGAGGTTCCCGTTGTGGGTCATAAACTGCAAGACAACAGCAACTTGGGGTAATATTAGAACTTCAAAAATGTGAAATGAAACCATGGTCTACCCAGACAGCCACCCTTCCCACTGGCTCCTAGGCTGAGTCAGGAGACACTCCTATTGGAGTCCAACATGTCCCATCGGGCTTGGTTATCCATGCTGCTGGGAAGCCCCAGCCTGGGGCAATGAGCTGCTACAGCAACCATTCCGCACGTAGGCAGAGCACTTTACAGTCCTTACCAATTAGTTTGTTCCATCCCCTCGATGAGGTGAGGAAATGGGCTCAGAGAGGTTAGGTAACTTACCCAAGGTGACACAGCTAGAAAGTGAGGAGCTGGGACTTGAACCCAGACCTAGCTCCAAAACTCATGTTCTTTCTCCCAGCCCCTCCCCAGATGGCCAGGACCACCAGCAGCTACGTGCAGGAGACAGACATAGCTGGAGGATGGAAGAAGTTGGAGTTGGCCCCATTGAGTAGGGAGGGCAGGATGCTCACTGGGGTCCTATGAACACCTGATAGACCCAGAGGCAGAGTGGCCAAGAGTGGCCCTGGCCAACAGTTAGCACTCAGGAACAGAGGTGGCATATCTGGGGTGAGAGCACATGTGGGAAGAAATATCAGGTTTTTAATTTACATCCCTTGAGCAGAGTGAACACCATTCTCCAACCCCCCCCCCCAGGGACTCTAGACTATGACTCAGGATTTGCATGGGCTTTGGATCTCCACAGAGAAGGTTTCACATCCCAGCTGTGCCACCGAGTCACTGAGTGACGCTTGGGCTGTACTGAACCCCCTGAGCTTCAAGTATTTCAACTGCAAAAATGAAGAAAGTATAATGGGGGGTTATAAGGAACAAAGAAACAATCTTCACGTCTATGTGCTGGTTTGCTGGCTTCCTGTCTCTCTCCTGCAGTAGAACATAAGCTCCACATGGGCAGAGACTCTATCTTACTCACTGCTCTTTCCTAATACCCAGCACATAGTAGGCTTACAGTAACTACGTGTCCAATGAATAAAGCATCTAGCACAGTGCCTGGTACACAGTGGACACTCAGTACACAGGGGCTTCTCCAATAGTCCTTGAAATCCTCAGCCAACCAGCATAATTTAGAACAGCTTGCTCTCTCAAGGTTTTCTGGCCAAAATGGTATTATTATCCAGACTGAAGGTGTCCTTCATCTCCATAGATCAGGAGAGCAAAATGGGGTGGGGTAGGGAGCTGGAAGGGGGAGTGTAGACCATGAAATAGTATATTTCTGGTCCTGTCCAGGACTTCAGCTAATGATAACAGCAGCTGTTACTTGACTACTTACTTTGTACTTGCATTGAGCCTACATTTAATCCTTACAGCAGCCCCGCAAAGGAGTAGTGGAATCCTTATAATACAGAAGTGGAAACTGAGGGAAATAAACTCAGGGCCTTGCACTCAGGGTCTCTGTCTCAGCAGGGACTCTAACAGACTGTGCTTTCTCTTGCTAGTTACTGCTCCTCTCTGGAACTCAGTTTCCTCCCCCATAGAAGGAGGGGGTGCCCAGCCCAACACCCCCACCCCAGCTCAGCTGTTTCAAGGGTCTCCAGTGTCCCCCCCTCCCGTCACTACCTCCACAGTACTGTCGTCCCAGAAGTCCAGTCTCACGGATTTAATTTTGCTGATGTCTGGGAAGTTGCGGTGGACGCCGGAGCAGTTCAAACAGATGAAAATGCCCAGCTTGTAGGAGGCCCAGTCGGGATCTATGGGGCGAGAGGGCGGAAGGGGAGTTGGATGGAGAGCTAGGCACCGAGACCAGGGCTGGGCTGGGGGTGCTGGGAGAGGCAGGTCTTGGCCGTAAGGATTCCTGGGGCCGTGCCCAGAGCCGCCCATATTAGGAAGCCCTTTTCTCTCGGTCCCCCCACCTTGGGTGAGCTAAGAGACCTGCATGCAACCTTCTGGTCAGCCCACCGGCCAAGGCACGGCAGCTACCAGGATGATCTTGGAAGGAGTCTAGGGATGGGGCGAGAGGCTGAGGCGAGCGCGAAGTGGAAGTGACAAGGCTCCGGGGAACAGAGAGGAGAGCGCGGAGGAAGGGGCCGGCACCGGGGTGCCTGGCTGGGGAGCTGCAGGGCGGGGAAGACAGCGCGCTGCGGAGCAGGAACTTGGGAGGACCCCGGCGGCATCAGGACCTTGGAAGGGAGCACTGGATCTTCAGGGGCCCGGGCTCTGGGACCCCTCGGTGTGGGGGACGTTTGGGTCCGTGGGCGTGGGAGGTGGCTGCGTCCGGAGTGAAGATGTCAGGGACCGAGGTCCGGGTGGGTGGGGTGTCTGGCGGGGCAGGCGAACAAGATGGTCAAGGCATCCGGGTCCGGGGTTTAGTGTTGGGGGTCCAAGGATATGGAAGGGTCCGGGTCCAGAGTGGGGAGGTCAGGGGGCCTGGGTTCGGGTGGGCTGTGGAGAGCGCGGTCGAGCGCGCGAGACGGACATTCGCGGTCTGGGTGGGCGGGGGCCTGGGTGAGAAGGTGTCTGAAGGGTCACGCCCGGGTTCAGAGGGGGCCCGGGACGGGACCTGGTCTGGAAGGAGGAGAGGAGGTCTGTGGGCAGGGGTCCTGCTCCCGGCCGCCGCACCCTTACCTGCCGCCCCGCAGTCAGCGCAGTGCGCGTTGCCGGTGCCCGCCGCCTGCAGCAGCTCCAGCAGCCGCTTCTTGTTGCGCTCGCGGTCGCCCATGGCCGGCCCGGCGGGCTCAGCGGGCTCAGCCCGACCGCCCCCTAGCCCGGCGGCCGCCCAGGGCGCGTAGCTCGCGCGGACAGGTGGAGAGTGACGCAGCTCCGCCGCCTACCCCGCGCCAGCCCCGCCTCCCGCGCGCCAGCCCCGCCCCTCGGCCCTTCCGCCCCGCCCCCGGCGCGTGCAGGCAGGCCTGGCTCCTGCCCTTCGGCCCCCGGCGGAGGCGGACCCCGCCGGGAGGGAGCCGAGCGCTGGGCCGGGAGTCCCTCGAGCTGGCCCGACAGCAGACCCCGGCCGACCACATGCTAGTCTCGGGACTGTGGACAACCCAGTCAGCTTCTCTGGCCTCAGTTTCCACGTCTGCAAAGGCTACCTCCCCAGGAAACCCTCCTTAGTACCCAGCCTCGAGCAATCTCTCCAGCTTTTGGTCCTGCTAGAGCCGCGTTACTGGATCCGTCCCTCCCTTTAGCCCTGAACGCTTCCTATCTACGTCCCATCACAGTTATTTATATGTTAATCCCTCTCTCACCTCCAACACATGCAGGGCCACGCTAGATAGTTTGATGTCAGTAGCTTTATTTCCGTATCCCACATAACTCCTAGGAACAGCACCTGCACATTTTTAGAAGTCCAATAAATAGTTGCATGACTGTTCACCAGGAAGTGTGGTTTCACCAACGTGGACTCCACTAGGCATTTTTATCTGTTAAGTTCCGTCACTGTCAGGTGCGAGCAGGGCTTAGGTGGTCTTGAAGCTGGGGTCTCCCTCCACCATCCCTGTCTCTCCTTGACCCCCTTCTCTGTGGTCCCTGGGGTGCCTGGTAAGGCACACACTACACACGCTTGCCTTCCCCTCTGTAGGTAAACAACCATCTGTCATATGCATATAGCCTTATGTGCAAGGATGTTAGATTTCCATTCTGATCATTGCAGCTGAAGTTCTAGCCCACCGGCCTGTATCACCAGTTCCACATACCCGCATGCATACATGTGAGTACACAGGGCAGCATGGTATAATGGAATGAATCCAAGAATACAGGTTTAGAATCTTGGCTCCACCACTTACTAGCTACATGGCCTTGGGCAAATTCCTTCACTTCTCTGAGCCTTGTGCTCCTCACCTGTAAAAATGAGGATTTGGGAAGATCCACTGAATAGGGTCGTTGAGATGTGCCAATATGTGCAAGGCACACAAAATCCTCAGAACACGGTGGCTCCCTTGCTTTCCCTGCCCCTCTGGTCAGCTCATGGGACCGTCATTTGGAATGCTGTGTATCATTTCCCGTCTTCCACAGGGTGGACGAGGTCAGGCCTCTGGGCCTGGGAGGAGGGGGATGTTACCCAAAATAACCAGCCAGGAGAGTCTCGACTGAGGGGGGGTGAGACCTAGCCCAGGGGCAGCGCCAAAGGAACCAGAGAGAGCCCAGAGGAGGTCAGAGGGCATGGGGCTGTTGACCAAACAGGCTGAAAGATGATTCATTTCCGTTGCTTTGGATGAAAAAAGAGACAGAAATAAATCTCCCAGGAGACACATGGGAAAGGCGAAGTGGGGGAAATAGGGGGGCAAAGAGGGGACAGGACAAGGATGTCATTTCTCTGCAGCCCACTGCCAGGGCAAAACTCCCAGCCTTCCTGGCTCGCGCACCTTTGTCCTGCTGTCCTCTGGCATGACGGAGGTCCCACAAAAGCCAAGCCCAGCAAAAACGTATCTCCTTCATGCTGAGGAACCAGAGGCTGAGACATTCCTTTAGTTTGCCCTCTTTCTATCCTGATTTCTGGAGGTTTCCATTTACAGAATTCCAGGCCTTAGGTGGAATTTCAGAGATCCTCAGAGACTAAATAAATACATAAATATTTAAGAATCAAAGGTACTATTGTATTTTGTTTGTGATGGGCTTCTTTCTTTCTCTGGGGGAGGTGAGGGTGATAATGCTAATTAGCAATTATTGACTGTTTTACAGAGAATTTCACACCATTTGATCACATTTGAGTTCCATGGCTGCCCTCTGAGGGCAGCATGTTATCCTCAGAGGAGTGAAGTTATCCAAAGTCAAAGAGCCAAGTGGGTGGAACAAGGGTCTAAATCCAGGTCTCCTGGTGTCCACCAGCCCCGGGTCATGTCACCAAATCCCACAGTACAAGCCTGCCCTCCCTTTCGTCCTCCCATCCCTGGATTTTTTTCTCACTTCTTAAAAAACTGTGGTAAAAGCTCTATAACATAGAATTGGCCTTTTTAACCATTTTTAAGTGTACATTTCGGTGGCATTAATTACATTCACGATGTCGTGCAACCATCACACTACCTGTTCCACAACTTTTTCATCACCACGAACAGAAACTCAACAGCCCAGTCGTGGGTATTGGACATGATCGGCGTTCAGCTCAGGTCTGTGTTCGGGAACCAGAAGCTTCTCCTAAGGGAAGAGCACTGGGCCAAAGGCTGTCGTGACTGGGATCAGGGGCCAGGCTATGAGGGGCAGGGTGGGCTGAGGCAGCCTTCTTCAAGGGCTCGGTCCACACAGCAGCTGCAGGGGTGAGGGGGCAGTTCAGGCCCTGGGACACAGTGTCCTCTGTAAATAAAGCTCCCAGGGTCCCTCAGAGCACAAACATCCAGCCCTGCTCTCAGGGTCACTGTCTGTTGAGCTGAGCCCAGCTGCCACAGGGCTGGAAGAAAGCTTTCAACCACATTCCCAGCGCTGGACTTGGCTCAAGATCCCTGGGGAATAGATCACAGCCCCTTTGAAAATTTAAATAATTATGTTTACTAGATTATTTTTTTAAACTATAATTACAGGAAATTTGGAAAACACAATAAAGAAGGAAGAAAACAAAACCCACGATGATGACCATCGTGTATTCAGGGATTGCTGTATGTCAGACATTATTCCATTTAATCTTAAATACAACCCTGAAGTATAAACAATTTTTATGCCCATTTTACAGATGAGGCAGCTGAGGTCCTGGAGAGAATTTAAGTACATTTGTCCCAGGTTACACAACTGAGATGAAGCATACTGGATGATATGTAGTCTGGAGCTGGGATTCGAACCCAAGTCGGCCTTGGGCCCCTTTCATCAATATAGTAGGTTGATATGAAGCTGACCTACAAAACTAGTAATGTCGTGCAGTGCAACCTAATATTATTCTTTTAATAGTCCTACCACCGGTCTTCTTTTTTTAAAGATTTATTTATTTCTGAGAGAGAGAGCACGCACGTGCAAGCAGGGGGAGAGGCAGAGGGAGGAGAGAGAAAGAATCCTCGAGCAGACTCCCCCATGAGTGCGGAGCCTGACACGGGGCTCCATGCCAGGACCCTGAGATCACGACCTGAGCCGAAATGAAGAGTCAGCTGCTTAATCCATTGAGCCACCCAGGAGCCCCTCTACCAGCGGTCTTTATTAACTTTTTCCTAAATTTTCTTCTGGCTATATATATATATGTATATATATATAATTTTTATATCATCAGGATCGTATTTTTTCATACAATTTTATGTCCTTTCTTCTGTTACTTTCTTTACATGATGTCTCTTATTATATTGTTATGGGTGCTTCATGACATCATTTTAATAGCTATGTAATAGTCCCTGAGACATGTATATTTCCTTGTTGTCGGACATGGATCGTGACTGATTTTTTGCGGTTATACATAATATGCTGTAATGAGTATCTTTGTGCCCAAAGCCTTTCCCCGCTTTAAGGCTAGTATTTTCAAGTGCCTGAATCTCCTGTAACTGCTCCCTGGTTTCCTGGGCTCCCCTTACTCACCTGAGCTTCACGTGGGGCAAGGTCCGCTCAGATGGATCCTCTGTTGTATCCCAGCACCTGCCTTCTGCGTAGCGGGATTCGAAAGATATTTGCAAGATAAAGAAATAAATATGGCTAAAAAATGATAAACAGGGGCGCCTGGGTGGCACAGCGGTTAAGCGCCTGCCTTCGGCTCAGGGCGTGATCCCGGCGTTATGGGATCGAGCCCCACATCAGGCTCTTCAGCTATGAGCCTGCTTCTTCCTCTCCCGCTCCCCCTGCTTGTGTTCCCTCTCTCGCTGGCTGTCTCTATCTCTGTTAAATAAATAAATAAAATCTTTAAAAAAAAATGATAAACAGTAAAGCGAGAGGACTTGGGATCATGAAAGTGCTTTCCTTTTGAAGGGAAATAACAGGTGGGTGTGTGAAACAGCGGAAAATCAAGCAGCCAGGCAAAAGAATCTGACCGAGTTTACCTATTTCTTTGTATTTTCAATATTACTTTGTCTTCAGTAGGAAGCAGCGAAGACCCCATAGGGACTGCCTACTGCAATGCTATGCTACCAAGGTGTTTGCTTCTTCACTCATTAAATATTTATGGAGGATACACTATATGTCAAACACTGTTATGGGTACTGCGGATATACAGCTATAAACAAAGCAGAGGGTCCTGCCTTTGTGCAGCTTACCTTCAAGTGGAAAAGACAGATGTATCTATATACAATATGGCACCAGAGTGAAAAATGCTGTAAAGGAACACAAACTGAGGGGATAGAGAGGGTTAGAAGTTGCTATTGTGATAGGGAGGTCAAGGAGAGCCTCTCTGAGGAGGTGACAGTGAAGCAAAGCTCTGAAGGAAGGGGTTGAGCCAATGAGGTACCTATCTGAAAAAAAGAGTGTCCCAGAAAAAAGGGGCCAGCAAGTGCAAAGGCCCTGGGGTGGTAACATGCTTGGGGTGTGCTTTGTCCATCTCCTTGGAGGAAGAGCTGTCCAACTCCATGCTGTTGTGCCTTGCTCAAGCTTCTTCCTCTGGTACTGCAGCCCCCTCCTCCTCTACCCCACCCTCTTGCCCAGCCTCCACTGTTCTAGCAAACTCCTGCCTCTATGCCCAAAGTCAAATCTTACTTCTTACAGTTTGCCCTATCTCCTTCACCTGTTTTCTCACAATGTTCATATTTCTGTTACAATAATCATCACATTGTACTATGATTTTTTAAATCTAGTTTGTCCCGGTTATCAGTGATCTTGTTAAAAGCCGATTGTCCTATTCATCTTTTTATTCTTGGTGACTAGCAAGTGCGGGGACCAAAAAATGTTGGTTGATCTATTTATGTGAAATGTCCAGGACAGGCAAACCCATACAGACAGGAAGCAGACTCCTGGTTGCCAGCGCCTGGGGCGGGGGGTTGGGGGGGAGGCCAGAGAGTGACTGCTAAATGGGTACAAGCTTTCCTTTTAGGGTGTTGGAAATGTTCTGGAACTAGATAGTGATGATGGTTGCACAATACTGTGAATGTACTAAATATCACTGAATCGTACGCTTTAAAATGGTTAAAATGGGCGCCTGGGTGGCTTAGTCGGTTAAGCGTCTGACTCTTGATCTCAACGCAGGTCTTGATCGCAGGGGAATAAAATGGTTGAAATGGTGATTCTTTCGTTATGTGAGTTTTGCCACACACACCCCAAAAAATGTTGCTTGAATTGGGTGGCGTCGAGAGCCCCTTTATTACAGACAATCTGGTGTGTGGGGTTTGCATTCTGAATAAAATATAAGGAGTTGAAACATCCAGTTGTGACATCTGAAGAACCGGAAAATAAGTCCTGAATTAACACAAGATAATTACGTGTTTACATTTTATATCATTACCTGGAGCGCTGAGTGAGAACTTAGTCACAGAGGTTTACTTACAACGACAACTGAAGGGATTAGGGGGACATCTGTTGGAAATGTGGTTTGAACATTGGCTTCAATTTCCTTTAGTTATACTAAATTAATCACATACAGGAGTAATTTGTTTCATTTTTTAAATTTTTTTAAGAAATCCGTACAGCGCACACGGGACTTGAACTCACGACCCCGAGATCAAGAGTCAGCAGGCTCTTCTGACTGAGTCAGTCAGGCGCCCCAAGGATTATTTTGGAAAGCATCTGGGTATTTGCCTCTTGAGATGGTTTCTTAGACAATCACACCTCTCCTCTCAATCTATTCAATGGTCCAATTAATAATATCTCCCATTACGAAAAAAATAGCTTCCATTGTATAACATTTTCTATTTTCCCAATGATTTCTGTAATTTCATATTCATAACAAACTTGTAAGAGTGGTACTTTGAACTTTATTTTGCAAAAGAAGAAACCGTTCTTACAG
This sequence comes from Ursus maritimus, assembly GCF_017311325.1. Taxonomy (NCBI): domain Eukaryota; kingdom Metazoa; phylum Chordata; class Mammalia; order Carnivora; family Ursidae; genus Ursus; species Ursus maritimus. Next base: position 39,358,924 of record NW_024424897.1, read on the forward strand.
AAGTAAACTGAGAGCTGCCTGGGTGGTTCCGTCGGTTGAGCGTCTGCCTTTGACTCAGGTCATGATCCCAGGGTCCTGGGATCAAGTCCCACATCGGGCTCTCTGCTCAGCGGGGAGGCTGCTTCTCCCTCTGCCTGCTGCTCTCCCTGCTTGTGCGCTTTCTCTCTGACAAATAAATGAAAAAAAAAAAAAGAAGTAAACGGAGACACACGTCTATAACATGAGGCGGTATTACAGCATGAGCCCAAGTATTCTGAGTCTGGATTTCAAATTGTGAATGCTGTTTTCTTTTTTTTTTTTTTTTTTTTTTTAAAGATTTTATTTATTTATGTGACAGAGAGACAGCCAGTGAGAGAGGGAACACAAGCAGGGGAAGTGGGAGAGGAAGAAGCAGGCTCCCAGCGGAGGAGCCCGATGTGGGACTCGATCCCGGAACGCCAGGATCACGCCCTGAGCCGAAGGCAGACGCTTAACGACTGCGCTACCCAGGCGCCCCTGTGAATGCTGTTTTCTATTTTGATCATTTGCCTTATTGTTTTAATTCTGTGTAATCCTTTTTAAAAAGACAATGGGACAGTGTAACATAAAAGCACCAAAACATTGGCCAGAGTAAGATTACGAAGGGCCAATTATCTTTCCTCTACAAAATATCAGAAGGGAAGGGAAGCAAAGAGATAGGTTGTGTACACCTTGTCCAGAATGATCTATCCAAGGGGCGCCTGGGTGGCATAGCGGTTAAGCGTCTGCCTTCGGCTCAGGGCGTGATCCTGGCGTTATGGGATTGTGCCCCACATCAGGCTCCTCCGCTATGAGCCTGCTTCTTCCTCTCCCACTCCCCCTGCTTGTGTTCCCTCTCTCGCTGGCTGTCTCTATCTCTGTCGAATAAATAAATAAAATCTTTAAAAAAAAAAAAAGAATGATCTAGCCAAGAATCAACAGCCTTTTTGTGGAAATCCTGGCTATGTTGGAGGAGGTGATCGACTTTGAAGAAAAAGTAGACGATATCACTAAGTAAACATTTAAACTTTATATGATCCATATTTAATTCAAATGACTTGGAGAATTACACCTCTTTGAAAGATTTTATTTATTTGAGGGAGAGAGAGAGAGAGAATGGTGAGAGGAAGGGGCAGAGGGAGAAGCCGAGGGAGAGGGAGAAGCAGGGAGCCCCATGTGGGTCTTGATCCCGGGGCCTCCGGATCATGACCTGAGCAGAAGGCAGATGCTTAACCTACTGAGCCACCCAAGCGCCCTTATGTACTCTTTTAGAAATGTTTGCCTATGCTGAGGTCATGAAGTTATGTAGCGCTAATTTTATTTTTAATTTAAATTCAATTTCATTAACATATACTGTATTATTGACTTCAGAAGTAGTATTCAGTGATTCATCGTTGCATACAGCACCCAGTGCTCATTACTTCAGGTGCCCTCCCTAATGTCTATCACTCAGTAACTGGGTGATAGACACCCCATCCCCCCACCCATCTCCCTTCCAGCAACCCTCTGTTCCCTATAGTTAAGAGTCTCTTATGGTTTGCCTTCCTCTCTGTTTTCCTCTTATTTTATTTTTCCTTCCCTTCCTCTGTGTTCTGCTTTGTTTCTTGGATTATACATATAAGTGAAATCATACGGTATTTGTCTTTCTCTGAGTGACTTATTTTGCTTAGCCTAAAACCCTTCCATCCATGTTGTTGCAAATGGCAAGATTTCATTCTTTTTGATGGCTGAGTAATATCCCATTGTATAGTGTGTGTGTGTGTGTGTGTGTGTGTGTGTGTGTGTCACATCTTTATCCATTCACCTGTTCATGGACATCTAGGTTCTTTCCATATTTTGGCAATTGTGAACATCGCTGTATGAAGCATTAATCTTTCATGTCTTTTCCCAAACAAAATGAACTTTTTAGATGTTATATATGTGACATTCATTAATTTTTTTTCAACAAACACTTAATTAATGAATCCTCATAGTGCCAGGCAATGTGCTGGGTATTACAGGGGATATGATTATGGCCCGTATTCCTCATGCACTCCAGAGGGCTCTTGGAGAGGTGACATCCCTTGCCCTAGTTCCCATTTTCAGTATGGGGGGATTGGAACACAGGGTTAAAACACAGGATTGACTGATTCCAGAGTCTGAGCATAACCATCGGGCGGCTCTGTCTCCAGGAGGAATGATGAGACCTGAGGGATGGATATTTGGTATATTCTGGCTGGTAGCTTCCAGATCCCCCCGGGAATAGGTATAGAGAGGCAAATAAGGAGACAAAGACATGTAGTCAAAACCAAATGAAAACAAAACGCCCTACAGTTCAAGCCAGTATGTATTCTGAGAGAGAGAAGTCGAGCGCTTGGAGAAAGGCAGGGTGCTCTGGTTTGGCGGAGAGATGGGCTTCTCAGCACAGGGGGCACCCGTGGGGGCCCTTGCGAGGTGAGAATTCAGACCATTGTTTGCAGAGGGGGGTGGGAATCTTAGGGAAAGGGACTGACAGGCACAAAGGTGCAGGGGTGAGACAGCGCGAGACATGTGTGGGGAACTTCACGCCACCCCGTTTGTCTCCTGAGAGGGTGTATTAAGCAGGAAGTTATCAGCTTCAGGTAACAGAACACTAATCTACAAGCGGCTGAAACAATTAGGTCAGTTTCTTCTTACTGAACCTGAAGTCTGCAGATGGATCTTTCTAGGGATGTTCCAGCAGCCGAACAATGTCGTCGAGGCCGAGGAGCTCCCCCTCGTCTGTTCTTCACGCTCTTGTCAGCATTGCCTGTCCTGTAGCGGGAGGCTGCTCCTCTCAACTCGTCCTCCGGCCATCAGAGCCTCAGGAAGAAAGGGGGGTGGCCGCTTCTCCACCCACTCTTTGTCATGATATAAAACCTTTCCCTGCAATGCCCCCAACTGAATCACACCCGCTCCTGATCTTTATCCTTAGCAAAGGGAAGTGGGGTGACCATAACTGGTTCGCCTCCCCTGAGACACTGACCCGCCTTCGGTCAGGGATCTATCAGGAGAGGCAAGGCTATGGGTGTTGGCTGCCACAGTGGGTACATGGTGGTGAGCAGAGAAAGGGCTGGAAGATGTAGGTGAGGCCCAACCTCAGGGCAGGAAGTGGGAGATCTGGTCAGCCCTGGGGCTGTTGGCCAGGACAGGCAGGTGTATATGAAGGGTAGGGAAGGGGTTAGGTTGATAGGTAGCTGGAAGATTGATGGGGGGTGGTTATCGCAAGAGCCCAGGTGAGAGACAGTGAGACCCTCCTTAGGGTAGCCATAGCAAGAGAGAGTTTAAAAAGGACATTTTATACCCCTGAAACAAATAATACTTTGTTACCTAACTGAATTTAAGTTACAAAATTATTTTTTAAAAGTGAAAGGGACATTTTACAGTGAAGGTTGATAGAACTTCTTGTGACAGTGGTTCCAAGTAACCCAGCTGTCAAAAACAAATCTCTTCACTCCTCAAAATCCTTTATTTCTTTAGTCTCTTTAATTTGACTTTGTCCTGTTTCCTTTGAAGTCTCTCTAAACATTGCATCTTAGTCCTTTTGGGAATCTGAATTCTCTACTCATGCCCAGTACGGCTGCTCCCAGAGTTTTCTCCTTGACACGGTGGGGTTTTCTCACACTACCCTCTCCCTGGCTCATTCCACGAACTCCTGGGATACAGCGCCATCTCTCCACGTGGACAGCCTCCAAATCTAGATCCCAGCACAGTCTTCTCCCTTAGCTTCAGACTTACATATATAACGACCTACTACACATCTCTGCCTGATGTCCTGCAGGTTTAAAAATGGATCAGTGGGCTTTTTTAATGAAAAAAAAATCAAGGTGCATTATATGTAATAATGCAAGTATTTTTTAATGAAAGCTTTTGTTTCACACCTTACATCTATGCATTCTGTGTCATGGCCAAAAAAAGTTTTAAAAACATAGAAACCAGGGGCATCTGGGTGGCTCAGTCGGTTAAGGGTCTGTCTTCTGCTCAGGTCATGAACTCAGGGTCCTGGGATGGAGCCCTGTGTTGGGCTCCTTGCTCAGTGGGGAGTTTGCTTCTCCCTCTCCCTCTGCCCCTCCCCCTGCTTGTTCTCTCTCTTTCTCAAATAGATAAAATCTTAAAACACACACACACACACACAGAAACCAGATAACAGGCTAGACGTAATGATGAAAGGAGTGGGAGGAACCAGGGATTTCTGCAGTACAGACAGGGAAGTGAGAAGGACCTGGTTTCCGGGGAAAGTTACAACTTTCATTTTGAACAGAGTCTGGTTGACAGTAAAACATGCACCTACCGTAGTTGCCTCTTTCCCTGCCACTACCAGCTTCAGGTCAAAGGATATTGAATGAATGCTCTGAGGAATGAGGGGGTTTCCCCTGAAGGTCATTAGTAATCAGCTCCCAGGAAGAGGTTATGCTTTCATGGGGGAACTAACATTTACTGAACCTTCCTATGTGCCGGGGTCTCTGCATCCAGTTTTTAACGAGAAATCCTCTTGGCAGCTATGTGAGGTAAGTACCATTATCTCCATTTCATGAATGAGGAAGCTGAGACTCCGAGAGGATGAGAAACTGTCTAGGGTTGTGCAGGGAGCGAGTGATTTGTTGCATCTTGCCAGTGAACGTCATCATCTCTGAAAGCATCAACCACCAGGACTCCTTATGGCCCCATGTATTAGTTTCCTAGGGCTCCTGTAACAAATTACTCTGAACGGGGCAGCTTAAAATAACAGCAATTTATTCTTTCACAGTTCTGGAGGCTAGAAGCATGAAATCATGATGGAAGCCGGGCTGGTTCCTTCTGAAGGTGAATCTGCTCTATGCCTCCCTCCTAGTTCGTGATGACCCCCTGGTGATCCTTGCCTTCCTTGGATCGTAGATGCATCACTCCCACCTCTGCCTCCATTCTCACATGGCATTTGTATGGTCCTCTTCTTTTAAGGGAACCAGTCATATTGAATTAGTCACCTGCTCCCACTCCAGGATGACATCATTTTAACTAATTACCTCTGCAATGATCCTATATCCGAATAAGATCACATTATTTTTTAAAAAAGATTTTTTAAATTAATTAGTTAATTTATTTAAGAGAGAGAGAGCAGGGGAGGAGCAGAGGGCGATGGAGAGAATCTCAAGCAGACTCCCCACTGAGTGCAGAGTCCAACGCAGGACTCAATCTCACCACCCTGAGATCATGACCTGAGCCGGAATCAAGAGTCAGAAACTTAACCGACTGAGCCACCCAGGTAGTCCTCAACATATCTTTATTGAAGGATGCAATTCAACCCGTAACGCCTCATTAAGTAGAATAAGCCAGGAGAAAAAGGAAATTATTTGATTTGGAGGATTTTGCATCAAAAGTTGAATTTCTTTCTTCTTATAGCCCTAAGTTCTCCAGGACTTGGTAAGATTCCTGGAATTCCTACGAGTAATTCTTATGAATACTTAGGAGTCCCTACATCCCCACTGCCTCCTGGACAATATCTACAAAGACACGGCCACCTCATAAAAACACAAGCCCACCACCTTTCCCTTCAAAAGACACCTCCCTTCTGACTTCCTTGTTCTTCACAAAACTAGCCCAAACCTCCTCACCTTCCAGAAAGAATCCTTTTCTTTCTACTCTCCTTACACCTTCCGGGTTCAATTCCTTACGACTGCCTGGCCCTTGGGAAGATACACTAGTTTCCCGACTCTCCTTGCTTCCCTGTCTCTTCCAACTCCAATACGGCCTCGCACTTTTACATAGGGCCGATTTTCTAGAAACACACCTCTGGTCTGACCCTATTCAACTGCCCCATTCTGCATTCAAGGCCCAACCAAATTTTGGGCCAGCCTCATCTCCCTCCCCACCCACTCCCTTCCAAATGGAATGCTGCTCCGACTTTCAAAGCTCAGTGGCAAAGCCACCTCCTCCTACCTCTCGCCCTTCCCGGAACCCCTGCCTCTCCCGATTACCCCATTCTACCCAGTGATAGGGTTCTTTGCGTACCCATCTACGCTCCCCACAAGACTCCGCTCCTTGCCCCCCAGGCGGGGCCACAGCAGGACCTTATCAGTCCACGTGCCTGGAATAAACTGGAATAAACATGTGGCTGAAGGAGCGACCGACCTTGCCAACTACAGAGCACCCAGAGGCTCGGGATCCGGGGACTCCCTCTGGGCGGGAGGCCGCCCGGAGGCCCGCAGCTGAGGACTGGCTCAGCCGGACACACCTCCGGCCGGCCCCGGAACGCCAATCCGGCCGGAACCTTTCCGCCGCGAGGTCGGACACTTGGAGGCGAAGCACGTCCGGGCCGGAAGTCGGTGGAGGAAGATTGGACTGTGGGAACCCAGCGCTTTACCAGGGACGATGAGCGTCTGTAGTCTTCTCGTGGCGGGAGGTAGGGTACCTGGAACACTGGGTTCGTTTCCCGCCTGTCCTTGGCCTCTGGTCTTGGAGTACTTTCTCCCGCAGGCCCCATGTCCAGCTGTTGCTCTTGGAGTCCTAGCTGAGCTGATGGGGCGCCTCGGAGCGACCGTGCTTCCCGGGCGAGGGGCCCGCGAGCGGCCCGTTCCCCGACTGTGGCGGGCGGAGGGGGGTGAGGCTAACAGCCGTTTGCTCACCTCTGGCTGTGGTAATTCCTGTGGCTGCAGTGTCCGAGGGACTTCCCAGTGGTTTTGCAGAATTGTTTCTTACGTCGTGTTTTGTTTTTCTGCTTGCGGGAACAGCCATAGTAGAAACCGGGAAAAGCGTACCGGTGAAAATAAAAACTGCCCCTTACATCTATCACTCAGCTAAAACATATTTTATAAACGTATACGATTTAATTTTATTTGGTTCCACCGCGTAGGAAACTAGTGAAAATGGATGTGAAAATATTAACAAGAGATATTAATTACAGAAAGATCCCTCTAAAGTTAAAAATGTCAAAAACGTTAAGCAGTGGAAATCATTGTTTTAAATACGTGCTTCCATCTGGGCATAAAATAAGATTTATAGGGGAGCCTGGGTGGCTCAGTTGTTAAGCGTCTGCCTTCGGCTTAGGTCATGATCCCAGAGTCCTCGGATCGAGCCCCACATCGGGCTCCCTGCTCAGCGGGAAGCCTGCTTCTCCCTCTGCCTGCCGCTAGCCCTGCTTGTGCTCTCTCTCTAGCTATCTCTCTCTGTCAAATAAATAAATAAAATCTTAAAAAAAAAAAAAAGATTTCTAGGTAGTAAACAGGACTTACCCACAAAAATCAGAAGACCTGTCTTGTGAGTATGGTATACTAGTTCTAAGATTATGGGAAAGGCTGTCCCTTTGCAAAGGCTCTGGTCAAGCCACAGCTAATACTAAAAACAAGTAGGACATTCCAGCTTACATTTTGCCAAATTTCCCTTTTAGGAAGGTGGCGATGTTTGCCGGTTCCATTAGGGTCATCCTTGATCCAGGCGCTACATCATTCCTGNNNNCGAAAAAAATCCACTGCACCTAAGAAGATTATTCCCAATGCTGCTATCTGTGATGAAAATACAAAGGAACCTGGAAATGCGCTTGACAAGCTCTTCTCTTCAGAGCAGCAGGCTTCCATCTTGCATGTGTTGAATACGGCATCTAATAAAGAACTGGAAACTTTCAGATTGCTTCGTGGAAGAAAATCTGTCAATATTATAGAGCACAGAGAGAAGTTTGGGCCATTTCAGAATTTGGAGAGTTTAATGAGTGTGCCCTTGTTCCAGTATAAAACTACCATTCAGGTTTGTAACTCCATTCTTTGTCCAGAGACTGGAGGGAGAAAAGGAAAGTTCCAGGACAACCGGCTCTTGAGAAAGCTCATCAAACCAGAAATAGCAAGAGAGAGACTTAAGGTATACTGTTTTTCTTAATGTCCGTTATACTACTCCCTACGTATTGAGAACCAACTTTGTAAAGCACTATTCTGGGCAGCAGGGCACCTTATAGTTTAGTTGGTATGTGATAGTACGGAAGAGTGAGATGGAGAGAGGTAGTGGGTGGGCAGAGAACTGTGGGCTCTACCCGTTGGGCAAAGTTGACCAAAACCTGGATCTCAGATGGAGAAGAGACTCATTGGAGGAGGCGGGCGTTCTAGGAAGAAAGAACAGTTGTAGAGAAACAGGTCTGTGTGAGGTTTAAGAGGAATCGAGCTATATGACTGCGTCTGAGGGGTTATATCGAGAATAATCAAATTAAGATGCAGAGAGGGTTATGGCCAGGGAGTGACTTCAGAACATTATGCTGGTCTTTCCAGCAGGATTAAAGTTATTTTCTGTTCCCCTTCCCCCCTTTTAAAAGGCATTCTACGAGCAAATCCTTCTCAGTGTTGTCTTAAAAAACAAATATTAGAATTACTTGGCTCATCAAACATTAAACCTTGGAGGAGGAGCTTAGGTCCTGTGTAGCAATATGTGATCAAATATTCTCTTGTTGCATACCAGTAGTAAGCACATTTTTTTTCCTGGACCAGTAGTTCTCAGTTTTGGGAGGCTTATGGATACTTTCTGAAAACCTGATGAAAGCTAAGGACCCTCTTTTCAGAAAAACCACCAAAAGCACATTTCCATAGAATGCTGCATACACTTTCAGAGGACTTGTAGGGTTCATGAAGTCCGTCCACGGACGACAGATAGAACTCTTGCAGCTGATCTGGAACATATTTGAACCAAAATTTTCAGGGCTTGGATTTCCCTTCGGAGTTTTGGCTATAAGTACTATTTATAGTCACTATAGTGGAGTTGCAATCTTATCTAGAGGGGTAGGTTCTAAAGTCATTTTGTATGCGATGAGAAAAATTATACTGACTTCCAAATAAAGTACTATTTTTTTTCCTTAAAAAAAATAGTTATTTTGTATGGAGAAAATCACGCAGTAGTCCTTGAAAAAAATCTCTTGCCCATGAAGTACTGTGTGCAGCCTGGCTCAGTAATTCTTATGTACACTAAAGCTTGAGAATCGTTGAGCTCAAGAACCAAAAGAAGGTCTGTATTTTGTAGATGTCTGGGCATCCAAACTCTTCTGCCTTTAATGGATATTTATCCATTCCCTAGCAGTGAAAGGGAGAGGGGCATAGAATTATAAAACGTTCCTGCTTGCGTGCCTTTGTGTTTATGGAGCACGCGAATTTATTTAGCCATATAACTAAGTGAACTATGTGGGGGTGAAGAGATGCCATTGTACTCTTATCTCCAGCCCAGACTTGGCAGAGTTAAATCCACATACCCAATTATCTATTACACATTTCCCCGTAGAAGCCCTATTGGCAAGCTGAATACAGTACGTTAGAAAACAACTCCTCTCCCCCTGTCTTCCCAAGTTGATCTGCTTCTTACCACCATCTTGCTTAACGGTGCCATTCAGTCACTGCAATAAAAGTGGGCTTATCCTAAGCTCCTCCATCCCGCATATCACTTCTACCCGCATTACCTCCAATTTGTTTCTTGTCCTCACTGTCTTTGATTCTTAATGCTTTGTCACATAACAGGCACCTAATAGATCCCTACCTCTAGTCTAGCCTTCTATGGTCCGTCCTCCACACGGCGGTCTGTGATGGTTCTGAAGCGTAAATCTCGTGTTGTGCCTGAATGTTACATGCTTTGGTGCCTTCCTGCAGCTCTCAGGATGGAGCAAGGTACTTTTGCAGAAATCTGCTTGCCCCACTGCACCTTTCCCACTTGCACTCTTTGTTCCAGGGCCTGAGTGTGTGAGGTGTCACACAGCTCTCTGTGCGGGCACGTGGTGAAATCACTTCCCACTTACACTTACTCATTTTCCTAGTCCTCCAGGAAGTCTTCCCGGACCATGTCTCCTCTCTATGGTGTAATGTTGTGTGGTGGCATTTCTTATGATGTATGGCTGTATTCCTTGTTTCCCAGTATCTAGCACAGTCCCCAGCAACATTGGAATACTTGAATGCCTACTTTGGGCTATGTAAAGGTTCTTTGTCTATAAATTGACTGCTACTGGTTATCTTTTGATTAATAATTATTCCTGGGGCTCCTGGGGCTCCTGGGTGACTCAGTCAGTTGTGTCTGCTTTTGGCTCAATCATGATCCCAGGGTCCTGGGATTGGGTCCCACATCGGGCTCCTTGCTTGGTGGGGAGCCTGCTTCTCCTTCTCCCTCTGCCCCCCACTCATGCTATTTCAAATAAATAAATAAATCTTTAAAAAATAATAATTATTCCTGCATTTCTTTAACATTCCTCAGTTCATGAAGTGGATGTATATTTCTTTGTTTTAAAGATTTATTTATTTTAGAGAGAGAGAGCTGGGGGTAGGGGCACAAGGAGAGAACGTCTTAAGCAGACTCCACACTGAGCTCCACCTGGAGCCCAACATGGGGCTTGATCTCATGACCCCAAGATCACGACCTGAGCTGAAACCAGGAGTCAGATGCTCAACCGAGCCACCCAGGCACCCCGGTATATTTCTATCACATAAACTGATTTGGCATTCTGAGTTTATAGCTTAAGTTTTGTATTTGTTAAAATGTTTATACTTTTAATTAAACCAGCCTTTTTGTTGTAGGCAGTTAATAGTATCGTATCCATCGTTTTTGGAACTCGAAGAATTGCCTGGGCTCACATGGATCGTACATTGGCAGTGCTGGACTGGCAGCAGAATGAGTGTTGCCAGTTCATGAAAGGCACATACGTATCATCTGTCTATTTACAAGAGGTAAAGCAACTGCGCCTCCAAATTCCTACCTGCTAGAATTTGTGTACTTCAGTCTTCTGTCCTAAATGGAATGTAATACAATACTACAGATGGATTTCCTTTGGATACGTATTACTCACCCATTCCTTTTTTTTTTTTTTTTTTAAGATTTATTGATTTACTTGACAGAGAAAGAGAGAACACGAGAGAGAGCGAGCACTAGCAGAGGGAGCGGCAGAGGGAGAGGGCGAAGCAGGTTCCCCACTGAGCAGGGGGCTCGAACCCAGGACCCTGGGATCATGACCTGAGCCGAAGGCAGATGCTCAACCATCTGAGCCACCCAGGAGTCCCTTATTTATTTTAGGGAGAGCGAGCAAGCGAGCTTGGGGGGAAAGAGGGAATCCTCAGGCGGATTCCCTGCTGAGCATGGAGCCAACATGTGGGTTGGTTTCAGGAACCTGAGATTGTGACTCAAGCTGAAATCAAGAGTCAGACGCTTAACCAGTTGAGCCACTCAGGTGCCCCTAAGCTTATTTTTCAAAATGCTTCGCTAATTGTCTCGCGTCTTCAAAATTGTGAGGTGGGTAATTACGATCCTGATTACACATATGAAAACTGGTATAATCAATCAAGCATCTGACAGGAGTAGTCAGTTGTAGATAACGGATCGTAGGCTGGGTATTCTTTTTTTCTTAAGCAGGCTCCGCACCCACTGTGGAGCCCAACACAGGGCTTGAACTCAAAACTCTGAGATCAAGACCTAAGCTGAGACTGAGTCAGACACTCAACCGGCTGAGCCACGCAGGCGCCCTGATTGTAGACTAGATATTCTAACCCTGTGCTGTACCCTGGACATTTTTAAAAGGCTAATAAACATTTTAAGTTGTCTAATCTTAAAGTCAGTAGAGATTTTAGAAATTATGAAGCCCATTTTCGAGATGAAGAAACTAGTACTTGGTAGGACTAAATGACCTGCCTTAGCTCAGCTTATTCCTCAGAACCATGAGCAGAACTTGGCTCCTGGCTGCTCCATAAAACGCTGATTTTTCAGTTACTTCATAACTGTCAGTAGCAGTATGATGTAAGTTATATATTTTAATAGAAATGGGAGCGGGAACCCAAACAACAAAACTTAGTGAATTATTTCTGTTCACTTATTTTGTCTTTTTGTTTTTTAAAGATTTCTTCAGTCATTTCAAAGATGCCTAAAGCTGACCTCTATGTTCTGGAAAAAATCGGGCTCTCAATACAGAACCCATCTCGGTTTCCCGTAGTGTTACATTTTCATATCATGGAAGCCATGCTGTATGCCTTGTTAAACAAAACCTTTGCCCAGGATGGCCAGCATCAGGTGCTGAGCATGAATCGAAATGGAGTGGGGAAGCACTTTGAACTGATGATTGGGGACACACGGACTAGTGGAAAAGAGCTGGTGAAGCAGTTCCTCTCGGAGTCTGGTCTGAAGGAAGAGCCTCGGGTAGTCTTCCCCACAGAGAAGATCGTCCGCTACAGACAGATGTTTTCATCTACTGGACAGCAGAGAGCAGAGGAGTTATATGATTCATTACTACAAGCTGTTGCCTTCTATGAATTAGCAGTTTTTGACACTGAACCTTGAAATGTTGAGGTTAATGTAAGAGCTCTAAGGTTATATTAATTTATTAGCCCTAAAGCTATAAAGCCAACTGTTTTTAACATTCATGTTTATGAAGAAGACATGTTTGTATTTAAGGTCAGACTTTTGGCTGTTGAATTGTTCACACAATAATAAGCTAAATCAATAAATATCTTAGGAGATTCTGTGCCTTTTGGGTTTAAGTGTTAAACAGTAAGATGCCCCCTAAACAGGCAAAAGAAGAAACAAAGTTATCTCCCCTGAAAAGCAAATTCCATCCTAATGATTTGCGTCGTTCTGTTGTTAATAGAGTAATGATTTTTCTGGGAGCTGCTCATCGTGGTAATGCTAAATCTAATTGAGAGCACAACTTATGAAACCCTTTTCTTAACTGTACGTAGTATATGGTTTGACGTATTGCTTCCAAAAGCTGATTTTCATCAACTCGGTCTATCAGCCCAGAACCAAGAAGCTTTGTCTAATACATTCTTTTTTTTTCACTTTGAAATATTTTACTTGGACAGACCATCTTTTTAAAAAAGATTTATAGGGGCGCCTGGGTAGCGCAGTCGTTAAAGCGTCTGCCTTCGGCTCAGGGCGTGATCCCAGCGTACCGGGATCGAGTCCCACATCGGGCTCCTCCGCTATGAGCCTGCTTCTTCCTCTCCCACTCCCCTGCTGTGTTCCCTCTCTCACTGGCTGTCTATCTCTGTCAAATAAATAAATAAAATCTTAAAAAAAAAAAATAAAAAAGATTTATAAAAAAGATTTATTTGAGAGAGAGTATGCAGGGGTGGGGGGGGGGCAGAAGGAGAGGGGAGAGAGAATCCCAAGCAGACGCTGATGCAGGGCTCCACCCCAGGACCCTGAGATCACGACCCAGAGTCAGGCGATTCGCTGACTACGCCACCAGGTGCCCCAAACAGACCATCTTTTGAGAAAAGTAGCACATAATTTTTTCACCACATCTCACATTTTCCAGTATTACATTTGCCTTACTTCAGGCCCTCATTGTATCTCACCAGTCCTGAACCTAAGTCTCTTTGATGTCAAAGCATTACGTCTTTCCTTTAATCTACAGAGTGAAATATGCTTGTTGGAAAAACATTCAAATAATCAAACGTGTAAAATAAGTAGAAGTCCTCTCTTCCAGCACCTCCCGACTCCCTAGGGAATCTGGGGTGCAGTCCAGACTTACTGCCACTCACTTGTAAATCTCTACATTCACATATTCGGTTGTACGCAAACATCACCGTGGATATGTTGCAGGTATCTCAAACTATCCATCTCAAATAATCCTCTTGCCTTCCAATCACCTCCTTTGCCGCTGTTCCATACTGTGGTAAATAGCTTCACCAACCATCCAGTTGCTCGTGCCAGATATGTGGCACTCTACCTCCCACATATTTCTGGAAATAGCTTCAAGTGAAAATGTGTTCACTTTAGACGTTTATAGGATAAGATGCTAAGTACTGAAAAAGCCACCAGAATTTGGTTACTTTATCTCAAAAGTGAATCTAAATCGTACAGGAACTTATCACCTTTAAGAACTCATAGTTTTGGGGCACCTGGGTGGCGCAGTTGGTTAAGTATCTATCTGACTCTTGGTTTTAGCTTATGATCTTGTGATCTCAGGGTCGTGAGACGGAGCCCCACATTGGGCTCTGTACTCTGTGCTCAGGGGAGTCTGCTTGAGATCCTCCCTCTCCCTGCCCCTCTCGTTTGTGCTATCTCCCTCTCTAAAATAAATCTTCCGGGCACTTGGGTGGCTCAGTTGGTTAAGTGTCTGTCTTCGGCTCAAGTCATGATCCTGGGATCAAGCCCCACGTGGGGCTTCCTGCTCAGCGGGGAGCCTGCTTCTCCCTCTCCCTCTGCCAATGCCCCTGCTCGTGTTCTCTCTTTCTCTCCCTGCCAAATAAATAAATATTAAAAAAAAAAAAATTCCCCCCCAAATAATGCTAAACCTAAAAGAAAATATTAAATGTGTCCCTATTAAGGAAGAAAATATCCCCATTGTTTCTTGATCTTCGATCTTATTAAGTAAAATTCTAAAGTTATTTTACTTTGGTTCTCTATTACCAGAATTTTCTAATAATAAGACCAAATTCACAGGTCAGTGCACTACAAATAGTGGACACTAGTATGCAGTAGAGAAAAGCCATGTACTTAAGAAACCCCCCACAGAACTGCAGATCTATTCCTTGTAAGATCTAGCCTATACCCAAACCTATAAAATACCCATATTTGCCCAGATGGTTACATCTGGACCACCTATTTAGACATTGCATTAAGTCTTTCAGCTTTAACCTTTAATTAAATCAATAAACTATCAACAAAAAAGTAGACTGAACAAATAAGAGGTAAAAACGTATTTTCATACACATTTGTACACAGGTATACATCAATATTTTCCATCTGTACAAAATTAGGATCCTTACCTTTGAGGTAAACATAAAATTCACCAGATAATGTAACCAAATTCTAGGCTAATACATAATAGAAACATTTGAAATAGGAAACTATTTTCAGATATACCTGATTATATGATTCCAAAAATGATTTTAAGTGAAATGTGGGATTTTAAAATCTTGTAATTAAAAATACATACTTTCTCCAAAAACAACCTTAAGTGGAAATGACTATGATGTAGAAAGTCCATAGTAGAATCCTCCTCTGTTACAATTTTAATGAATAGCAGTTTGTCGAAAATAGATATATTAACAGCATTAATATTTTTATGACATAAAACATCACTGATATAAAAATGCAAGAAAAATGTACAAGGCAAATGATGTGAGTTGGCAAAATATACAAGATAGCACGTGTGTAAGGTTGCTAAAAAAGATTTATGAAAATGACAATTCATAATCTTGTTTTCACTTTGTCAACATTCAATGATTCAATGGCCAAATACGCTGAAGGAATACACTAAAAATAAACTTATCGGGAAGGTGGTACTTTTTGAAAAATGAAGCATAATTTCTTCCCTTCTAACAAGTTTTTATGTATCACATAATTTCGTACTGCGTGAACTAGATTAACACCTAGATGATTCATACATACAACATGACGGAACTGGGCTGGGGAGAGGTGGGTTAAAGGTAACAGGAAAGAGAATAATTATGGATTAATTTAACAGTGAAACCTCTTTAGAAATATAGTGCATACTACCTTCTAGAAACAGCTCGCTCACATGCAAAAATACAACAAAGCTAAGTCAAAGAATACAAAAAATTTCAGGAAAAAAATACCACCACAATCATAAATACAATTTGTAACTCAAATTTTTTCATTTTAAATATTTGCACACTAATAAAAAAATATACAAATAGTCTGTTTTAAATGTACATTAAGAGAAAGAAATTCTTCCATGAAAATCAATATAAAAATGTGTCTTGAGGAGCGCGGTCATCTGTACAAGGCGCTGTGAAAATCAATATAAAAATGTGTCTTGAGGAGCGCGGTCATCTGTACAAGGCGCTGTGAATGTGGACTATTAAGGGAAGGCAGCTGCCAGAGTGCTCACAGTCTCTTTCGAAATGTTAAGATGAATACTTTCAAGATAGTGTAGGAACCTGTCAAAATTACAAAGAAAAATTCAATTTAACCATCAGATGAGAATACTTATTCATCTTGAAATAGCTATCTACAATGTTATTTATATAGAGCCTTTACCTTCTTTTACTTTTTCCTTGTTCTTTTAGCTTCTCAGTCCTACAAATGTTCCGAAGAGTTGGCAAGTACTCAGTTACGCTAGCTTGTCTGTTACCCAGGTTCAGAAGGGATCGGCTAGAAAATACACTTTTAATGACTGCTATCCTCTTCCAGGCACTGCTGTAAATGAAAAGTAACGCATTACTTTTGATTTTTACTGCCCAAGAAAAATGCAACAATCCCAAACTCGGCCAGCTTCTGGTCTCTGCTTCTCCTTGCTTCTGGTCTAGACTAGATTAACCAGATTCCAGGTTAACTACCTGTATCACTTTCAACACATCCCTCCCATACCGAAAAAATCCTTAATGGTTACCCGCTATCTGCCCCAGCAAATCCAAACTCCATTTCCCTGTCATTCGAGAGTCTCCTAATCTCTCGTTTTCTTCTCCGCAATCAGGCTGGTCTCCCTGTCTTATGAGAAGGTACATTATTAATATTAAGGGTTTACCGTGATCAATAAAGCCCAGCACTTTGAAATTAGTAAAAAGAAACTAATAATTTCCTCTTTATCATTTATTATTGAAAAATCAAAAGTAAAAGGACTTACTCCGAATTAGCCGCTGACTGACTGAAGTACACATTGCTGCGCTTCTGTGAAACATAAAGAGTAAGCTCCTTCGTTGGATCTCTTCCTGATTTCTTGCAAGAATTCAAGGAGGTTTCCAGTGCTTTTGAAATAGCAGACGAACACTTAGTAAAGCTGAGAGCTTCTACAGCTGCCTTTAATTCTCGAGAGCTCTGAGAAGTCCATCCATCACTGGTCTCCAGACTAAACTCATCACAAAGTCCGCTCTTCACATTTGTCCAACTGAAGTCATTTTGACCAAATTCCTTTTGTTCTCCTCCATCAGTTAAAAGAGCATCTAAGAAGGACATGTTATCCATGAACTCAGTGAGAGAATTTAAACAGTGAGAAACAAGGGCAGAACATTTCTTTTCTGCTGGTGTTTTAGGAGGACGAGGAATAGAGTCCATGTTAGGCTCTAAACATTTGTTCGGTTTCTTTGTCTCTGGATTGCTTTCTTTGTCTCTGGCTTTGCTTTCTTCTGAATTTGAGGAGGAAGATGCAGGGGAAGGGCTAAGAAATTCATTAGAGAAGCCCAATTCAGTGTCAAATAAGTCACTATCATCTAGAACTACCATCTTTTTCTTTTGTTTCTTTTTTTGTGGCTTTTTCAATGGCTTCTCTCCTTCAGAATGCTTCCTAGCAAGACACTTGATATTTTTTGTTGCTGCACTGGGGTCCACGCTTACTGATGAACCATAAAGGTTTTCTGTTTCTGGAATGATATTAACAGGTAGTGGTAGAATGAACTCAAGATTACCATATAAGAAATCTACATTCTGCTTTCGGAATTCTGTAAGAAGTTGGGTGAACTGATGCCACTCTTCTTTTGTTCTGATTTTGTGCTGAAAAACAATTTTGAACAAAGAAGTGTTAGAACACAGTTTGAACATTTTTCTACCTATACGAATACAGTGGCGCCCTTATTCTATCTGAAAAGTAATGAGTCGCTACCCTTTCATAATTTTATTAACCTATATTCCTTAAATTGATCAAACTAGTTCTGAGCCTAAAAAATAAATTTAGACTATTAATATTTGAAGAATTACATTTTCTAATAGTTTATACCCCAATTCAATAGTTAGAAGCTCATTTATTTAAAAACGACTTTTCTGAAATTGTCTTTTTAATCTGAAATCTTTCTAAATTCTAGTCTAAATCCCATAATATGCATTTAGAGCACTGACTATACGCCATTTGTCAAAGTAGTACAGTAAGTTAAAATCAGAAATCCAAAGCCTACAAAAATTACAGGGAAATTTAAGTTAAATTTAAGGGTCAAAGATAGGAGTGAGTGTTAGGAAGATGAAAAGGAATAAATATTTGATATCCCACACTAGATACTGAAAATACCTTTAGAAATGAAAGTAAATCTTCAAATGGGGAAACAATGTTCTTAAGGCCAAACAAGGTCTCAACACAGCCAGTGTCACATTTGGGAAGGTCTGTAGGACTCCTTTTAGTATTTTTAGGTTTATTTTTGGAATCAGGGCCATCTTCAGAGCAAACAAGTTGAATGTTTCTGCTATTTCCTCCTACAAAATTAATACAAGAAAATCTTGGCCATTTATATTTTTAATAAATTGTAGCAAACAATTATTTAAAATCTAAGATCCTTTGGCATCTTTTGGACTTATACTCCCATTTTGTTCTTCTCCATACATGTATTTAATTCATAAAAAGTACAATACAAACATTATTTTTAGCATATGGGGGGTAAGAGGGGTGGTCGTGGTGGGCTTACAAAACAACCCCAAAGAAAAAAGTGCAAAGGACTATGAACGGTCAAGTCACAGAAGAAATACAAATATCTAACAAACTCATAAAAAGAAGTGCAATTTCACTAGTGATCATGGAAATGCAAATTAAAATAAGATACCATTTGCTTTTCACCTTTTAAATTGGCAAAAGTAAAACAACTGGTAACCTAGTTTTCTTAGAGGTATACATTAAAAAGCCATCATAAACTATTCATGGGAACATAAATCAGGACAATTATTTTTGGGAGGGCAACATGACAATACCTATTGGAATGTAAAATGTATTCTAGCCTTTGGCCCAGCAGCCATACTTCTAGAATTCTCTCCAACAGCAGTACTCACAGATATGCTCAAGGCTATGTGTACAGATATTCACTGCATATTTTAATGACTGAGGATAATTTCAATTTTGTTTAATAAGTAACAGTTAATTAAATTATGTTACATCAATTCCCTATTATGGAATAGCATGCAGCTGTGAAAAAGACAGGGACAGAATTGTAAATACTAACAATAAATTCTCAAGTAAAAACCAGCAAATTGATTAACAGTATATATAGTGTTGCTGAGTTCTAATTAGCAGAGCTGTATTTGTACGTGGACAGACAAAGCTCTTATGCGGTGAACTTTAACAAGTGGGGAAGATCTTTTACTTTTTACTTTACATACTTCCGCACTGTTTGAAGTTCCAATGAGTATGTATCTGTGTTTTTTAAGAAAGACAGAAATAAAATGCATATAAAATCTTCAAGAAAAGAAATAATGCTATACTTAATTATTATCTTTTAAAGTTTCTGGTACAGCATCTTTTATCCAATAGTATGGCAATCGTTACTAATTTGTTTTTTACAAAAGGATATTTTCCATGTCTTATTTATCATATTTACTTCTAAGAAACAGTTAAAGGTACAACTGAATTAAACATAGGTTTGCTGCTTTGAAAAAGAAAAATATATTAAAATTTTGAACTGATCAAAGAAAAAAAAAACTTGACAGGGGATTCATATTACAGAACTTCACCTCGGTTTTATTTACATATTTGTGTATTTCCCAGAGCAGGGTCTGTAACTAGAGAACTGTAACTATGGAGCATGAAAACCACGAACTATGAACTTCTTCAGGGAAGGAACCGTGTCTTATTCATGTAAACACAGGACCTGGCATGGAGAAAGTCCTCAACAGATGTCTGTGACCTCAATTACGTAACAATGACTGAAGATCGGTAAGAAATAAAACATTTCTGAAATGATCAAGTTCTTATGAAAAATAGAATTATAGACTACAGAAGAAGCTAAAAGAGAACTTACAGTTATATAAAAATAATTTTTATATGTGGAAAGATCTACCAATGTGTTTTGGTAAGTAAAAAAAGGAAGCTAACTGCTAAATAATATCATTCTATTTGTTTATAAGAAACTATGATTATAGGGCAACTGAGTGGCTCAGTCAGTTAAGCGTCTTGATTTTGGCTGGGGTCATGATCTCAGGGTTGTGAGATCGAGCCCCGCGTCGGGCTCCATGCTCAGCACAGAGTCTGCTTGAGATTCTCTCTCCCTCTCCCTCTGCCCCTCCCGCTTGTGCACATGCTCACTCTCTAAAATAAATAAAATCTTAAAAAATAAAAAAGAAACTATGCTCATAAATGTATAAGTAACAATTTGTTCCATGTGCAGTTTAACTCTACCTACATTTAATGTTCATAAAATTTTCACCAAAGTTGACATATGTATGCTTATTTTCAACATTAACACGATACCTGGATGCTCAAAATTTTTAAAATCTTTCAGATATTTTGGTACAGCATGTCCTTTAACATAGGGTCCCACTGTAGAAATTTCTTTTATAGCAGATCAACTTACGACAAAGGGATAATGGCCTTTCTTCTAAAAATCCACCTCCACTTCTAATCCAGAATTGTAAGTAAAGGATACTTTTTCTGATATCACAAGTATTTGCAGTTAACAATGTTACAAAGTCTTTCACGTCAGTTCTACAGTTCTCAGCCAAGCAGATCATCTGTAGGTAGCTAGCAACATTCAGCTGAGAAAAAGAGAAACAGAGACAGAAAAAAAGAAACATGGTGAACTGCAGAGTTAACAGAAATACATCAGTAATACACATCTAACAGGACAAACTTCACCAAAATTCACACTATCTTAGCTCTAGAGAATGAAACTGATCTAGAAAAATATAATAAAGAAATATACTTCCAAATTAAAAATATTTTACATATACTTTAGTAACTGTATACAGTCTAAAACAGCAAGGAAACTTTTATGGGAGATTTTCCATGAACCCGGAAGCCAATTTTATTAAACCTCAAGAAATTCCCTTAAGATTATATAATGGTACAACTTGATCGGATATTTTACAGCCATTAAAACTATAAATATGAATACTATAATAATACTGATAGTTTTTAAATACCAGAGTTAGAAAATTATATAGGTGCATGCACAAATGCATAAATGTAAATAAACAAGAAACATTAGGGGAAAAAACAAAACCCATGTGATTTCTTTTTTTTTTTTAAGATTTTATTTATTTATTTGAGAGAAAGAGAGAAGCTAGAGACAGAGAGAGAGAGAGAGCACAAGGAGGGGGAGGGGAAGAGAGAGAGAGGAAGAAGTGGACTCCCCACTGAGCAGGGAGCCTGATGCAGGGCTCAATCCCAGGACCCTGGGATCATGACCTGAGCCGAAGGCTGAGCCACCCAGGTGCCCCCAAATTTTTAGTGTTCCATCAACACTGCTATAATATTTTTTTGTAAAACAACGAAACATATACTATTCTCTCCCCACTGTTTATGGAAAGATTTTTACCTTGAAAAGCTAGAACAAAATTGTATTTACATTTTGCAGATTTTACAAAATCACTAGCATTTTTACCTTAAACAAGACAATTAAAAAAAAAAGATTTCTCCTGTTAAATCTTTGACTTCACTCTATGCACGTACATTACTCCTGCACACTTCTGGGACTTCTGCTTCCCACAAACTAGGAATTCTGCTTTCAATAGTGAAGTACCCACTATCAGACAAACCTTGCCATCAGTAATAACGATAAGCTCTATAATCAACTACAAATAAATATTAAAACCAAACTATTCGAAGGCACAAGAGAGTAACCAAAAGCAGAAGACAGCTGAAGGGAAAATCAACACTTAGACAAAAAAAAATGGCCCTAGGTGAATTCCCACCCCCGCTTCGCCCCCTCTAAACTGATTTCTTAGGACAGGATGCAGCAGTGGTGGCTGAAACTCAGACAGAAACTCACAGTGTTACTGGCTTGAACCAGAGGACAGAGTTTGGGATGCCGGCAGTAGCTGGAAAGTGAGAGGGGATGCCTGTGGAAGCAGGGAGACAGAAATTCTAGCTAGAGAAGAATGCAAATCCCTGGTTGACGCCTGAACTTCCCATGTGTGGGCCTGTCTCCTAGCAGCCCAGCTAAACTAAAGAACTGAACAGAAACGTCCGCTGCTCCGTACTACAGGAGAGTACTTCCTCAGAGGAACAGAACCGAAACTAGAGTATCTACAACAAATTGTTCGCAAAATACAGGATAAAACTCTAAAACTACTACACAAAGAAACAGAAAAAGTAATTCCTCAGAGACAAGACAATCAACAGACTTAATCACAAGATGACAAAGATGGGAGACAAACCATAAGAGACTCTTTTTTTTTTTTTGTAAAGATTTTATTTATTCATTCGACAGAGATAGGGACAGCCAGCGAGAGAGGGAACACAAGCAGGGGGAGTGGGAGAGGAAGAAGCAGGCTCATAGTGGAGGAGCCTGATGTGGGGCTCGATCCCATAACGCCGGGATCACGCCCTGAGCCGAAGGCAGACGCTTAACCGCTGTGCCACCCAGGCGCCCCTATAAGAGACTCTTAATCTCAGGAAACAAACTGAGGGTTATGGCGGGGGAGGGGGATGGGGGATGGGTGGCTGGGTGATGGACACTGAGGAGGGCATGTGTTGTGGTGAGCGCTGTGTGTTGTGTAAGACTGATGAATCACAGACCTGTACCCCTGAAACAAATGATACATTATATGTTAATAATAATTTTTAAAAAAGGAAAAAAAAAAGATGAAGATGTTAGAATTAGCAGTATTTTTAACAAGCTAGTAAAACTATGCTTAAAGAAAACATGCTCATAATGAATGAGAAAGCCCAGCAGAAAAATAGAAGCCATAAAAAGAAGGAAACAGAACTTGTAAAACTAAAAACCATAGTATCAGGGGGCGCCTGGGTGGCACAGCGGTTAAGCGTCTGCCTTCGGCTCAGGGCGTGATCCGTTCTGGGATCGAGCCCCACATCAGGCTCCTCCGCTGGAAGCCTGCTTCTTCCTCTCCCACTCCCCCTGCTTGTGTTCCCTCTCTCGCTGGCTGTCTCTATCTCTGTCAAATAAATAAATAAAATCTTTAAAAAAAAAAAAAACCATAGTATCAGAATAAAAATTTTACTGGATGGGCCTCATAGAAGAATGAAGGTGGCAGAAAAAAAAGTGTCAGTAAATTTGAAGATTAATCAGTATAAATGATCAAATCAAAAGTACAAACAGAAAAAAGGTGGGGAGGGGGGAGGAGAACAGCATGCCTCAGCGGCATGTGAGACAATGTAAAATGTCTATTTGTAATTAAATTCCCAAGAGGGAAAGAGAAAATGGGCATCAAATAAATGTGAAAAAATAAGTTTAAAAATGTCCCTCATTGAAGGAATGACATATATTTATGGATTGTAGATATCCAAGAACCACAAGCAGGATAGATATGAAGAAAAATAACACGTAGGCACATCACAGGCGATTGCTGAAAACTCAAGTTAGGGGCACCTGGGTGGCTCAGGTGGTTGACTGTCTGCCTTCGGCTCAGGTCATGATTCCAGGGTCCTGGGATCAAGCCCCATGTCGGGCTCTCTGCTCAGCAGGGTGACTGCTTCTCTCTCTACCCCTTCCCCCTACTTGTGCTCTTGTGCTCTCTCTCTCATGCTCTTTCTGTCTTAAATAAATAAAATCTTAAAAAAAAGAAAGAAAGAAAGAAAGACAGACAGAAAGAAAGAAAGAAAGAAAGAAAAGAAAACTAAAGAGAGTATCTTGAAGGCATCCAGAAAATAATAACATATTACATGAGAGGAAAAAAAAAAGGTGACATAATCAGAAATCCCAGTGACCAAAAGAAAACGGAATGACATCTTTAAAGTACGGAGGCAGGGGCACCCAGCTCAGTTGGTAAAGCACAAGACTCTTGATCTCTGGGTGGTGAGTTCAAGCCCCTTGCTGGGTGTGGAGCCTACTTAAAAAAAAAGTACTAATAGAAAAACTGAGAACCCAGATTTCTATGCCAAGGGAAAATATTCTTTGAAAATGAAGTAAAAACACATTTTCAAGTAAATGAAACCTAATGTAATCCATTGCCAGTAGACTAGCTCTATAAAAATTGTTGAAATTCTTCAGTCTGAAGAGAAACAAAATCAAAGAAAAAGATCTTCAGGAAGGAACGAAGTATATTAGAAATTTTAAGTATACACGTAAACATAAAAGTCAACTTTTTATTCTCCTAATTACTTTCAAACATACACGGCTGGCTAAAGCAAAAAAAAAAAAAAAAAAAAAAGCAGAGCATTATACTGGGGAGTTTATAACGTGTAAATGCAAAACATTTGAAAACTAGCATACAAGATAGAGGGATGGTAGATGGACTGATACCTTCACAAAGTTCTTAGATTCTCTATAAATTAGTATAATACTAACATTACAGACACTATGAAAAACTGGGGCGCCTGGGTGGCTCAGTCGGTTGGGTGTCTACCTTTGGCCCGGGTCATGATCTTGGGGTCCTGGGATCAAGTCCTGGGTGGGGCTCCCTGTTCAGCAGGGAGTCTGCTTCTCCCTCTGCCTCCCACCCTCCACTCGTGGTTTCTCTCTCTCTCTCTCAAATACATAAAGAAAATCTTTTAAAAAAATATACTATGAAAAATGAAGAATGCCTATTATTTCTAAAGAAACTACTAAAATACATGTCCTAATCCACTTCAAATGCCCTGGAAACCACCCACCAACATCATTCATAAACATAGACACAAAAGTCCATAACAATATCTGAGCAAATCAAATCCAGAACTATAAAAAGACACAGCACATCCTGACCATATTAAGAATGCAAGACTGATGTGACATTCAAAAATCAATTAATATCATTTACCATATTAACAGAATTAAAAAGATAAATCATATGATTGCCTCAAAAGACAGAAAGTATCTGACAAAATTTAACACCATTCACAATAACAACACAGCTAACTGGTGAAGAGCATCTGTGAAAATCTACGGCTAGCAGCACACTTGATGGTACAAGAATGCCTACTTTAGCCCCAAATTCAGAAACAAGGCAGAGATAGTCAACAGTGTACTGAAGATTCACTGGCACTATCACAGTAACCACATTTTCTAGAGTTGTGACATGATTTATGATCAAAATTAAAACTTACAAGCGAAGGAGTACTGAAGTTAATTTCTTCAAAGCAGCCATCAAACATTAAACTGAATGTTGGATCTATAGGGAAAAAAACATTTTAAAAAACATTAAGACTACTAAATTCATTTTTCCAGTTACTTTTTCTATGAAAATATATTTCGTTGGTAATGAAAACATCATGTAAATTATAAATCATTAAGGAACTGAATTTCTGTCTTGACCTAAAGTAACTTTTGATCTTTTAATTAAACTATCATGTAACCTTTGAGTAATACGATTTATATCAATATTTTTAGAGTATAATCATATAATCACTAACAGTCAAATGAGCCATTAATTTGTAAGTAGAGTCTAACATAAACACATTTTCCTACAGAAATCCATCTCAGAGATATGCTACTGAATAAGTGCAATGAAAAATATTGGAAAACAATGTTATAATTCAGTGTTTATAATGAAAAAACAACAACAACTGTGAGTCTTAAAACTGAACACTGAATGTGGATTATTAGGAAGGTCGGCCAATTCCAGGGGCACCGGGCTGGCTCCATTGGTGGAGTGTGTGACTTTTGAGCTTGGGGTCGTGGGTTCAAGCCCCATAGTGGGTGTAGAGATTACTTAAAAATAAAATTAAAAAAAAAAAAAAAAGGAAGCTGAACCCATTCCATTAGGCTGGCTATGGCTACTAAAATATGCAATAATCCATATGGGAGTGTTCTCAGGGGGTAAGGAATGTCTAAGTTCAATAGTAAGACACTGCAGGAAGGTTGGGCTCCATAAAAAATTCTGACCAGTAACATTTGGTGATCTAATTGGAAGTATGAGAAAGAGACAAAGAGAAGGATCTGTTACCGCCCCTATCAAAACCCCTCTTCTGGAGAGTTCATAAATCTCTTTCCCTGCATTCTAGGCTGCTGTAGGCATCCTAAATATCTAATACTCAACACAGTGATTCAAAGTAGTATCCAGTTTCCACACCACTGCTATTCGCAGGGTAATATAGTAATTTTATAATTACTCAAGATTGTGAACCAATAGCAAATTTAAATAATTCTTCATTTAAAAAATGATCTAGGAGGCTCCAAATTTTAGAAAAAAAGACTTAATTTACTAGCAGACTTAAAGGACATTTCTAACTAAACGTTTCTAACTAAACATTAAAGGAACATGTCTAACTAAAATGAGAAGCTTTCTCAAATATTTTAACCAAAAGTAATTAGTTGTAAAATCACTGTTACTTACCACTGGTAGTAAGGATCACAGGTCTTTTAGTTGTTGCCATGAATGTTTTGATTGCATTCAAAAATCCAGCATCTTCTTCAAAAATGACATCAACCTAAGAGCCATTTATGAGAATACTGTATTGAGTACCAAAACATCTCCTGGATACGTTACACATACATACTAGATACACTATGTCTGTGAGACAAAAGTTTTGAACTTATGACATTTATGAACAGTATGATTCAGCCCACACTGAAAGCCTAAAATGTTTTACACTATTAAAAGTAAAAAAATAATCAAATATTAAACCAAAAAAAAGTAGTCACCTATAATTGGACAAGTATGAGTCAGAATAATTTCTACAATCACTGCACAACAATTAATAATCCTGAATTGCATTAATCATCCTTCTGAAAAATTCTTCTATGGTTCACAGTTTCATTCACTTTAAATTCAAACAGATACTTTGGGGCACCTGGGTGGCTCAGTCGGTTAAGCATCTGACTCTTGATTTCCGCTCAGGTCATGAAGGCAGGGTCCTGAGTTCAAGCCCCACGTCGGGCTCCACACTCAGGATGAAGTCTGCTTGAGATTCTCTCTCTCCCTCAGCCCCTCCCCCCACTCACGTGCTTTCTCTAAATAAATAAATAACATCTTTCAAAAAAAATTTTAAACATTCAAACAGATACAAGTATTCCTGACCTTCTTGGCTATTTTACAATACTTTATAGTAACACATACAGTAACCTTTAGAGTAAGTTCTTATTATGAGATGACACGAACACATGCCCATAAGCCTACCTCCTCAAAAAGAATGAGAGATGTTGCATTCTTCCTGTTGGGTTCCTCAGCTCCAAATTCTTTGACATTTGACCTCGTTGTGTTCGTAGCCTTAGTCTGAATAACTGGTTTTTGCTCACAAGAATTTTTTATTCCTGCATAAATAAAATATTAGTATTTTAGATAGCATCAACTTTTAATAGAACACTGGATGTTTCTGCAGAATAAACTCAAACTGAAACCCCCTATCAAAACCGAACGAGGGGTGGGAGAAAAAAACTGAAACAAAATATCAGAACTCCTATATGTAGGACCTTCAGTGTAGCTGAGGTTTAATAAAGAGCAATAGCAACTCAGGAAATATGATCATATTTTTATGGATCAGGGTCATTAGTATTAAAAACTGGCACATATATTTTGTGCATTTAATGCCTTACCTTTATTATTTTCCGGAAGTACTACTTCGTCATTATTTTTTGGCTTGGAAGACACTTTAAAATAATTTGCCAAAGTTTTAGGTGGAAGCGTTCGCTTCGGTGTGCTAGTTTGTGCTGACGGTGGAAGGAGTTTCCTTGGTGATGTGACAACTTTCTTAGGGGAGCTTAATTTTTCTGCCAAAAACAAATTCACTTAACGATAAGTATTCTAAAAGTTAAACGGATGGTAAGATTGAGTTATCCACACTCTATATGTCTACTCTTACCAGTTAAAAATGGATACAGAAATTTTCTTTCATTCTTATATGCAAATACTGTATACAAATAGTACTGTATTATTACAGTTATTCTATGATCAGAGAAGGTAAAACCAGTCATCTGGAAAAGACATTCTTTTCCCAAGAAACATACATCCTTGAGGCAAAGAATGTTCAGAATCCCTCCCTTCACTTTCTCTCCGTCTGCTTGAGTTCAGAAGAGGCTGGAGGAAAAGTGGTAACGGTACACATCGAGCACACTACAGAACACTGTTATTCAACGTCAGGTGAGCCCTGTAGTAAAGGGATACTGCAAGCGGAAAATATGTTTTTCTAGAACTGTCGTGGAGCATAGATAAAAGTTTGAAAACTAAATGGTTGATCTCTACCCTCCAGAAGCATTTATTCCGGAGCATGGAGAAATAAATCTTCTCCCCTCTAAGTGCTCTGATTCAGTCCTCATGGGTCCAAATTATTATTATTATTATTTTTTACACCCCATTTCCACGGGTCTTATCATATCCTTTGCATAGTATAGGTGTTTGAAAGCTTACTCAAAACTTCCAGTTTGCCATTTGCAACGACATGGACGGAGCTAGAGTGTATTATGCTAAATGAAATAAGTCAGTCAGAGAAAGACAAATACCGTATCATCTCACTCGTAGGTGGAATTTAAGAAGGAAAACAGATGAACTATACGAGAAGGAGGAAAAGAAAAAAAGGAGAAAGAAACAAACCATAACAGACTCTTAATGCTAGAGAACAAACTGAGGGTTGACAAGGGAAGGGATGGGGGGGGGCTAGATGGGTGATGGGGATTGAGGAGGACATGTGATGAGCACCGGGTGGTGCCCTGTATGTGAACTACCTAAAATTTAAATGAAAAAAAAAAGAAAAGAAAATTTTGAGTTTGAAAAATTATCCTAGACATCACTCCTTTATCTCATAAAAATAGGGCATTTTAACACAAGGTAAGAGGCACATAATCTTAAAATAAAAAATATTTCTTTATATTGAATAGATTTCAATTTATTAAAAAGCTCACCATTTTGTCACTATTTTTCTAATTTTGACATAGTACAAGGATTGCTTGATTATGGACTGGCATCAGTCCAAAGACTGATTTTAGAAAATACATGCTAATTTTTACTTTCAGATACTTAGTAAGTACTTGGCTAAATTTTGTCGATGTATTCTTTTCAAAGGATTTTCCACAAAAGCAATCAGCTGCAAGATTACTGGGGCTACATCAAAAGGACACAAGCCAATTCAGTCGGATTCCCACTAGTCAAAGAGCAGACAATATGAGCACAAAAAGAAAGAAAGGGTTCTGCTTCTGGCCAAGACATACATTGGATCTACACACATATCTGAAATAACAACAAAAAAAAACCTAAACGTAATAGAGGAAACAATGCTTTTCAAGACTTTGGACATCGTGCAAAAAAGGACAGTGATATACCTGAGAGACAAGAAACAAAGGTGAACCCCAGGAACTGCCTAGCTTCCTGCCTGATGAGAGAATGTCTAGGCCACAGTGAAGAAGGGGAAGCCTGTCCAGATGTTTCCTGAGCTGAGGAGATTAAAGAGGAGCCTAGAGACAGCCTAGGCAGATATCATTCATGGGGCAGAATAGTGAAGAGAAGAGAGCTCCATGGAGTGCTCCAGAAATCTGCAGAGGGTCCCTCTCAAGTCTTCAACTGAGTAGTGATCAGTAGAAAATTAGGAGAAATAATCCCCGAGGCTTACAGGGAGCTGGGAATAGTTCTTCTTCCCACTAGACAGAACAGCAGACTTCAGAATTCATGGGGCATTGGAGAGAGTACTCAGAAGGATTTTGCCCAAGTAATGGAGCAAAATTAGTCCTAAACTAAATGCTGCTATGGCCTCTCCTAAGACAACATAAAAGATCCAAAACAATCGAACTTACAGAAAAAATTGGGCATGGTAACACAGAAGATATAAACAGGACCCCAGTCCAGCTCCTAGAAATGGAAACTACAACGTGTGAAATAAAAAATATATTGGACAGCATACTGCAGAAAGTAAGATCTGTGAACTTGAGTAGTTAGAAACTATCCAAGATGAGACACAGACAGGAACTAGAAGACTGCAAACCTGAACAATCAATCATCGAGCTAGGACAACTTAGCGTTATTCACAACAGACTGTGGTATGGAAACAACCTGAGCGCCCATCCATGACTGGATCCAGACGTGGTATCTATACACAATGGAATATTACTCAGCCCTGAGAAAGGACATCCTGCTGTTTGTAACAGCATGGATGGACCTGGAGCACACTAGACTAAGTGAGGTAAGTCAGACAGAGAAACGCAAGTACTGCATGACATTACTTATATGTGGAATCTAAAAACGCCAAACTCCTGGGGCACCCGGGTGGCACAGCGGTTAAGCGTCTGCCTTCAGCTCCGGGCGTGATCCTGGCGTTACGGAATCGAGCCCCACATCAGGCTCTTCCGCTGTGAGCCTGCTTCTTCCTCTCCCACTCCCCTGCTTGTGTTCCCTCTCTCGCTGGCTGTCTCTATCTCTGTCGAATAAATAAATAAAATCTTAAAAAAAAAAAAAATTAACAGGTTGGATACCTTAAATATATACAATGTTATATGTCAAATATATTTTAGTTAAGAGAAAAAAAAACCAAAGCTTGGAATTTTCCAAATTTGATGAAAATATAAACCCATTCATACAAGAAGCTCAACAAAGCCCAACCACATGACACATGAAGAAAACTACACCATTGTACATCAAGGTCATAGTCGCTCATGACTAGTGACAAAGAGAAAAATTTAAAAGCAGCAAAGAATAATGAACACAAAGGACTGAAACACATTAAATATATACAAACCCATGAGTTCATCATAATACTAAAAAAAAAAAGTAAGCTATCCAAAAACTCATTGGACAACCTCGGAGATTACTAGGGCACCATCACTCTACGAACTGATAAATAAAAGGAAAGAATGAAGCATTTCTCATGCCTTTCCCACACAGACTGTATGTCAAAGTATCCAGACAGTTGATGAGGAGAAGTGCTTCTCAGAATTTTAACTAATAAATTCAGAAAGGCTAAGTGAATTAAAAAAATCACCCGTTTTTTAATCCTTAATGAAACAATCAGTCTACTAGATAAAGATCATTCATGACTACAAAATATTGTTAGTTAAAAGAGTGATGGGGGAACTTTATAATGGATGGATCAGCCTGAAAACAACTGAATTCACCAACCCATGTTAATATCACAAGTGTATCTTCGGCTCTGGTGCCATCCGAAGTACACAGCCTTGCCTATGCGTGTATGGCAGCCCCAAAACAGAAACTAAATCTAATCAAGCCCACGGATCTAACTGCCAGTTTACAAGTAAATAGGGAAGAGGAATATATTAACTGATACCATAAAGATACAATCAGCCAGATCCAAAATGTGAGAAATTTTATGAAAAATGACCCACGTTCTTCAACAAATAAACGGCATGAAAAGGATGAAGGAATTATTAGGGAGACTGAAAGAAATTTAAAAGACATTAATCAAATGTAAGATGTAAACCTTGTTTGGATCCAAATTTGCACAAAGCATTTGAAACAACAGAAAGCCAGAATAAGTCTGTATTAGATCAAATTAAGGTATAAAGTTAATTTCATTAGGTCTAATTATGATTACCCGGGGGACGCCTGGGTGGCTCAGTCGGTTAAGTGTCTGCCTTCGGCTCAGGTCATGATCTCAGCGTCCTGGGATGGAGCCCCGCACCAGGCTCCCTGCTCAGCAGGGGAGTCTGCTTCTCCTTCTCCCTCTGCCCCTGCTGGTGTGCTCTCTCTCACTCACTCTCTCTCAAATAAATAAATAAAATCTTAAAAAAAAAAAAAAGTCCTTATCAAGGGCGCCTGGGTGAGCTCGGTCAGAGGAGCGTGTGACTCTTGATCATGGGGTTGTGAGTTCAAGCCCCACGTTTAGTGTAGACATTACTTAAAAATAAAATCTTAATAAATATTTACATGAATAAATAAAGTCCTTCTCACTTAGAGACACCTATGAAGTACATATGGGGAAAATTATATGATGGTCTTGAGATCTGTTTTAAAACTGTACAGGAAAAAAATTAAAAAGGCGTGTGTGTGTCTGTGTGTGGGGGGGAAGATTAAAAAACGAATGGCAAAATGCTGGTTATTAAATTCTTTTTGTAGATTTTATTTTTTCGAAGATGTTATGACCTAAGGAAAATAATGTACTTACTTGGTGACTTGCCTAGGTTGTAACTATTAAAAAAACAGGGTTTTTGGGAGTTTACACCTTGCTTGTCCACTTGGTGGGACTGAGTAGCTTCCTTCAGTTGAGATAGAATTTGTCTACCACTGCGCTGAGAAGACGCATTGACTTCAAATATCTAAAAGAAGAATATACGAAAGCAAGGCAGAATGGTTGGTTTTCCTCGAATTCCAGTGTCGCTAGTACATCAGCATGCTCCCAGTGTGGCGCTTACTAACCTTGAACCCAAGCTCCTGGGCACAAGCGTACACGGCCGCGGTCTTCCCCACTCCCGTCGGCCCTGTTATAAGAACAGTATTGCAGAGGCGACTCTCCTCCTCGTCATCGGAACTGCCTTTAAAATCTATGCTATCCGACAGGTCTGAAAAATTATTCAAAGGCAAATCATCGGGTGATAATCGCTCAGGCACCAATTCTACCTCACGAAACCCAATGATCAAACCTTACAAACTTCGTACCAGTTAATGCTGGAAATTTAATTTACAAAAACTAGAAAATCAAATATAAAATACCGGTTGAGAAGCTGTGTACAAATGTTTAGCTAATCTACCTCAAAATGTCCAGGGAAATGGAGAAAATGACTCAAAATACCTTCCTGTTTCTCATCTTTTTTTCCCTTCAAATTCTGTCTTTCTTCCAATTCAGCTCTTTTCTTCCACTCTTTCAACCAACTGCCATAAGAAAATGTATGTTAATAAAAATAATTCGCAGAATAGAGATATGTCTCTGAGTCAACTAAATCGTAAAATATTTTTACATGGGCATGAATATTTTTAAGTGAAGTAATTTTTACCAAAATACACAAAACTGTACGAGCAAAGTAATTCACGGCAACATCGTTCATATTAGCTTCCAAGGGGAAAAACCTACAGGTACCTCAGTAGGAGACAAGATACACACAGTACAGTTACCTCAGAAACCAGTACAGAGCAAGCAAGTATAAAGACCTGAGGAGGCCGTGCGATGACATGAAAGATATCTAACACATGGTGCGAAGTATAAGCAGAAAGCTGAAGCTCTACTTTGGAGCTAGACTGCCCAAGGTTGACCTCCAGCGCCACCACTTTTGAGCTGTGTGACTCTGGACAAATAATTCAACCTCTGTAGGCCCATTCCTCATCTGTAAGATAAGGACAACAGTATAGTATAGTTTTAACGATTAAATGAGCTAAGAACAATGCAAGTACTTAGAATAGTGCTAGGCTCAAAGTGTTAACTATTATTATGGGTCCCTATTTCTTATACAGAATCCTTTGGACCAGGTGAGTTTTAGACTTCAAAAATTTTCAAATATTTAGAAAAGTAATTTGGTACATAGACCACATATAACACAATACCTCTAATGGGGTCTGCGGCGTGACATCCACAATCACTTAATATTTCTATTTAAAAAAATGTATGAACTCCTAGTAAGTGGGATCCATAAGAACCATAATATATAATAAAATTAACTTTTGGTTTCCAGAACTTCTTGGATGTGGGAATCATAGACAGAGGATTCTGGACCTGAATTAGTAGTAATATGATCTTATTTGTTAGGAAGGAGCTAATATATGCATACATTTTTTTCTGGAAGGTTTTAGAAAAAATCTTTAATAGTTGTTACCTCTGGAAAGTAGAAATGGGAGAAAAGAGAGAGATTTACTTTTCACATTTTTCTTAATTTTCTTTTTTTAAGATTTTACAATGTAATGTATTATGTTATAATTTCTAGATTTTACTATAAATAAAACAAACTAAGTAGTAAAACTAGATTCATAAACAATTTCTCAATTCTTTTACAAGTTTTACCAACCTATGTAACTTTTTTATAGCCAGCTCATTGCCTATGAGTTCACTGGAGTTCTGAGGTTGATACTTTTCTGTCCAAAGCATGTCTTCAACTCCAGAATCTGAAACAAAAAAAATACATTAAAACACTGCTCCTTAACATAAGTATATATTCTTAGACACTTATAGTTTTGTTTCATGTAAACAATGAATATTTATACAAGGATTTATATCTACAAAATGCCAAAAGGGGCAATTTCAAAACTTACCATTACATTTAAAATTCTTTTTTTTTATTTTAATATTTTTATTTGAGAGAGAGAGAGGGAGAAAGAACGAGCAGGGCTAGGGCAGGGACAAGCAGACTTCCCGCTGACGGGGGAGCCCGACCCAGGGCTTGATCCCAGGACCCTGAGATCATGACCTGAGCTGAAATCAGAAGCTTAACTGCCTGAGCCACCCAGGTGCCCCACATTTAAAATTCTTCATATCAAAACTCTTCCCCCTTAAAAGCTATCCACCATTGGGGCACCTGGATGATTCAGTCCAACTGAAGGATAAGCATCCAATTTTTGATCTCAGCTCAGGTCTTGATCTCAGGTTTGTGAGTTCAAGCCCCAAGTTGAGCTCCACACTGGGCATGGAGCCTATTTTTTAAAAAAGGGGGTGGGGTGCCTGGGTAGCTCAGTCGGTTAAGCATCCAACTCTTGATTTCAGCTCAGGTCATGATTTCAGGGTTGTGAGATTGAGCCCCATGTCTGGCTCTGCACTTAGAGCAGTCTATTCCTCTCCTTCCGCCCCTCCACCCCCCACGCACTGTCTCTTTCTCTCTCTCAAATAAATAAATCTTAAAAAAAAAA
>NW_024424897.1:39393301-39448167 GCF_017311325.1 Ursus maritimus
AAAAAAAAAAAAAAAAAAAAAAAAAAAGGCTAACCGCCATAAAGTCTCGTAACAGTAAGGTTTAAAAGTACACATTTAGAGGGGCGCCTGGGTGGCGCAGTCGTTAAGCGTCTGCCTTCGGCTCAGGGCGTGATCCCGGCGTTCTTGGATCGAGCCCCACATCAGGCTCCTCCACTTGGAGCCTGCTTCTTCCTCTCCCACTCCCCCTGCTTGTGTTCCCTCTCTCGCTGGCTGCCTCTCTCTCTCTGTCAAATAAATAAATAAAATCTTAAAAAAAAAAAAAAAGTACACATTTAGAGGCACTTGGCTCAATTGGTAGAGCACGTGACTCTTGATCTTGGGGTCATGAGTTTAAGCCCCATGATGAGAGTAGAGATGACTTTAAAAAATTATTTATTTATTTATTTTTATATATTTTTATTATTTACTAAAAATCAATAAAAGTACACATTTAAAATTTTAATAATCACTAAAAATGTGAAATATGAAAAATAATTTATACTACAATAATCTAAAGAACAAAGGCAGCATAATTTTAGTACAACTTTGTGTGACCTCTGGAAAAAAACATTAAAATGTACTATTAAGTCAACCTGGGTAAATGGAGATGTGCTACCCTCCCATCTGAGAAGACTGAATGTTGTAAAGATGCCAATTCACTCCAAATTAATCTATACACTAATGCAAAATCCAAACCCCAATGGGATTTGTGGGGGTAGGAGAATCTACAGTTCATTCAGCAGCGTAGCTATGTGAACATAGTTTTAAAAAAATGATACGAGACTTGCTGTACAAGTTTCAAAACATACTCTAAAGCTACATGACAGGATGAATTAATAGTTCAACAGAATACTTGGAAAAAGCCAGATAACCCAAATGGGAACACGCCAGAGACAGGTGAAACAGACAAAATTGTATAGTAGAATTCCAGGTTTTTACAAGAGCACATGTATTTACAGAAGCACAGAAAAATCAAAGAGCAAACACCGATCTGTTAAATGTGGTACTCCTTAAGGCTGTAAGTAGTAAGGCCTCCACTTCCTGTTTTATACACATACATCGCTTGAATGTTGCAATGAACATATATTAAAGAGAAGAGAAAATGAGTAGTTAAATAGACAAAAGTGTTCTAGGCCCAGAAGGAGAAGATCTAATTTACCAGGAATAGGAGATCTTTCTGAGGGAGACTCTTTGCCATCACCCATCATCAGAACATCGGGATCGTCAACTGCTTCTGTTTCTACTTTACATGTTGTACTCAAAGCAGCTTGTCTCTTCCTGGATGTTTTAGAAAGAAGGCCTTTACAAGAGTCTAGCTTTCTCCCAGTGGAGCTGTTTCTTTTGTCAAGTTCTTCTGGTTTCCCATTTATCTTTTTCAGACTTTGTGAATACTCGTTTGGTTTCTTTCTTTTTGACTTATGAATTTCTGTTTCCACTCGTTTCCTTTTGGTTTCTTTTGGATTGCCATCGGGCTCTCGTTGTGGACTTTCTATTTCAGAAATTACAGAAATGCACGTGCTTACTAATCAACCAAAACCAAATTTTAATATCCGACCATCTTACTGTCACTTCAAAATATCCAAAATCTTATTACTACAAAACGAAGAGGCAAGAATCAAATGTGGCACACTGAAAGCAAGCAGGCCATCTTGTTATTCAGACTGCCTTCTTTTGTACAAGCTGCGTAAATTCAAATGATCTCATCTAAGGCTTTCCCTAAATGAACTGTTAATATTTTAACATAATCAAAGCTGTTTCTGAGTTCGCATCCGTGGAAACGGCAGGGGCTAACACTGCACTGAGCAAGATGCTTTACTTCAGTTGAACAATTCTCCCTGCCAACCATAAACAATAGTCTCTCCTCGGACTTACAAGAGCCAATGACCAAATCCTGATGTTTTCAAAAGCAAAGCGTTCATGTAAATGATCATTACCACTAACCTTGTTTACGATGACACTCAGAAAGCACCTGGTGCTCACTTCGTTTTTTTAGAAGCAAAGAAAAATATTTCCTCAAAGAAAATTCAGGATTTGACCACCTAATTTCCTCCAGCAAAAGGTTTCTTACTTCTTCAGTCAAATCTTTCCTTCTCTCCAAAAACTGCAATAAAGAATAAAATGCTCAAGAACAGACCCATATCATCTATTTTTTTTAAAGATTTATATATATATATATATATATTCCTGGGATCAAGCTCCAAGTCGGGCTCCCTGCTCAGTGGGGAGACTGCTTCTTCCTCTGCCCCCCCGCCCAACTCGTGCGCACGTACACTCTCTCTCTCAAATAAAATCTTTTTTTTTAAAGATTTATTTATTTCTCTGAGGGGGGAGGGGCAAAAGGAGAGGGAGAAGCAGGCTCCCCGCTGAGCGGGGAGCCCAAACAAAGCTCAATCGCTGGACCCTGGGATCATGACCTGAGCTGAGGCTAATGCTCAACCAACTGAGCCACCCAGGCACCCCTCAAATAAACAAAATCTTAAAAATAAAGAAATAAATAATAAAATAAATCTCTATTGCCCAATATGGGGCTCAAACTCACAACCCTGAGTTCAAGTCTGCTGCTCTACTGACTGAGCCAGCTAGATGCCCCCTACACTGTTTATTAAAATTAGTCACCAACTACTTTCTGTCTATAGTAAGTCAATATTAATGTAGGAGTAGCTTTAGTGACTAAATACAGACTTGACAATGAAGCTGCATTTGCATACTTTTGAAGGACTTAGTTCATATTTTTATTGTTCCCTCTTTCAACTAATTGTACGTTACACATTTATTAGATTAGAATGCTGACTTACACAATATCTAAACGTGCTATGTAATCTAATATTCTTCTGAAATGGGCTACCATTAATTCTTTTTTTTTTTTTTTAAAGATTTTATTTATTTATTTGACAGAGATAGAAACAGCCAGTGAGAGAGGGAACACAAGCAGGGGGAGTGGGAGAGGAAGAAGCAGGCTCCCAGCAGAAGAGCCTGATGTGGGGCTCGATCCCAGAACGCCGGGATCACGCCCTGAGCCGAAGGCAGACACCTAACCGCTGTGCCACCCAGGCGCCCCGGCTACCATTAATTCTTAAAACGTTTCTAAAGCTCTAGGAATATTTCAAAGAGATGTCTACCTCAATCAGGACTTATTTTTTAAAACTGACTCTAGGGGAAAAAAATGAACTTTAGGCCACAATAGTAGATTTCCAATTTTTTTTCCCTCTGAAAGACGTGAAGGAAACACCCTATAATGGAGCGCTCCAGTACTTACCCCAACAGCAGAATTAGTACTTTTAGAATTTGAGTTCAATGTTGAAAATTCACCAAGAGCAAGAACACATCTTGAGCGATCTATTACTTTAGTATTCAGGTCTTTAAGTTTGGTTAAGAGAGAGCAAGTGGGTGGTTTCAAATGCCACAAATGGCAACCTAAAGAAACACAGAAAACAAATATCTTAATTACCTTCATTCACATACATCAAATGCCAAATACGCAAACGTGAGAAGACCTGACAACTGCCTGGCTAACACAAAGATACCAAAACCCAAATGAGCGCACAGGGGCCCCGTTCTTACTTCAAATAAATTAACAAAAATTACGGAGTCTTCTATTCCCATTGTTTAAAATAACCAAGTAATAGCAAACCTTTTCTTTTTAAATAAACCTTCTACTCAGGGTAGAAATCTCAGGGGCAGTTTGCATCCTGCTTTGAAATTTAAACTTTGAAGTCAGACCTGGGCTCAAATCCAGCCTATGCCACTAGCTAGCCAGGTGAGCACGGGCAAGATCCTAAACGTTAGTTTCTTCCTCTGTAAAGTAGGGGTGGCAGTTATAATAGGCAACCTCCTAGAGTTGTTATAGAGATTAAAGTAGTTATGCATAGATTGGGATAGGCCGGTGATGGGTAGTAAGGAGGGCACATATTGCATGGTGCACTGGGTGTTATACGCAAATAATGAGTCATGGAACATTGCATCAAAAACTGGGGAGGTACTGTATGGTGACTAATATAAAAAAATAAAAATTATTAAAAAAAAAACCACCAAAAAACTAGTTATGCATACAAAGTACTCAGCAGAATGCCAGATACTAGTAAACCAACATGCAATAACTTAAGGTTCTAAAAGAGATTCTCTCTGTGCTTGCCCTATCTCCTCATCTGCAAATACATATGCTAAGTTTTACAGTAGTGCTCTGGGGAAAATGCATTTATTAATATCAGGGAAGAAAAGCAGAACTAAATTCTATAGTTGAATATACTATTAAAAAATGCTGTATAAAATCGAACTGATGAAAATAACAAGAAAGTTTTCATCAACTGAACACCCAATGGCAGAGCTAGGCAAGAAAGGGAAAGTAAAATATCATTAGAAGGACTGGCTAGGAAGTTCCCTGTATAAATGGGAGGCTGAGGGGCACCTGGGTGGCTCAGTCGGTTCGCCATCTGATTTAGGCTCAGGTCATGATCTTGGGGTCCTGGGATCAAGCCCCGCGTCAGGCCGCCCACTCAGAGGGAAGTCTGCTCATCCCTCTCCCTCTCCCCCTGCTCGTGCTCTCTCTCTCTCAAAGAAAGAAAGAAAGAAAGAAAGAAAGAAAGAAAGAAAGAAAGAAAGAAAGAAAGAAAAAATCTAAATGGGAGGCTGAAGAAAACTCAAAAACTACCAAGGTCAGAAACACAAAAGGAAAAGAGAACAAAGAGTATATTGCGTGAGTAGAGGGAGGGCATTACACCAAACCACAAGGCCAGCTGAGAAGAATACAAGTGCTTTTGTGCTGACAAACACAAAACAAAACAAAACAAAAAAGCCTCCAGGCAGGCACAATGATGAGGAAGATACAAAGTTTTATATACTTTTGGTAATTAAAAACTATAGAAGTAAAATAAGACTGTGGTTGCTAGAGCATTCGAATCCAAACAGAAGCAGGTTCCGCTCAAGCTAAGGCCGCCGTGAACCGGGACGTGGCGCGCTGCGACTTCCTACCTATTCCAGCGGATATGTATATGGTCTGAGAGAGGAAAAGCTGCTCTGGAGAGGAGGCAAACAGACTTCCCTTGAACATTCAACAGCCCGCTGGAAAGAACAGAGCTGGATCCTCTGAGAAAGCCTGAACGATGACCTGTTCACACACAGGCCGTGTGTGTGGAGAGCACTGCCTCCCATTGAGAACACAGTGCCTCCCTGGGCAGCGACATCCAGGGGTCCCACCCACGTGCCCGCTCTCCACTGGCACAGGGGGTGAGGGCTGAGGACGCCGCTGGCCTCTTGCCCCGACCCCCCATCCTTGGCAAACTGAGTCCAAGACTGAGGAAGAGAGAACGAAACACAGCCTTTGAATCCCCACGAAAATCCCCTTAAGAATTATCTTTAAACCTCGGCCTCATTTTAAGTCAACTCAGGGTTTTCACGTTACTTCTAACATTTAAAAATATTCATTGTAATAAACTCACCATCATCTTTCTGCTGTACGTGGACGACTCTCTGGAAACTAGTGCTTGCGGCGTTGTACACATCTAATGCAGCGGCTTTCTTTGCGATCTGTCGTTTCAGCAAATCCGGCAAACCACTCATTAGAAAGTCACGCTTTGCTTTAAACTGCACATCACAATCCTGCGACTTTTCAGGTGTATCTTGACTTTAAAAAAAAAAGGTGTGAAAAAGGAAAGCTAAGGTTATACACACTTGAAAAGAAATAATAAACTATAAAACACTTTTAATTCAATTAGAAAAAACCAGCTACCCGAGATGTTCACTGGGCAAATTCATTTTTGCTTATCATAAAAACAAGTCTATCAGTTGCAAGAGATTAAGTAAAAATAAGTATATACAGAAAAATGATTTGAAGGACATCCACCACAATGTTCACAGAGGCTGTCTTTGAGGGGTGAGTCGTTTCCCTTGCATCTTCTGTCTTCTTTTTAAAAAAACTAGCATTTATCTTATAACCAGAAAACAAAATAACTTATATTTCAAACAATTAATGCAAGAATTTCTAATGTGATACTGTTTCCCAAATACTAGCAAGAACATTAGGGCCCTTATTAGTGATGCCTCACTTTTACCTGGCTTATCTTCATATTCCTCATCGTAAGAGTCCTGACTTCAGGGAGAGGGACGTGATGGGATGCTGGAGAAGTGGAGGAGAGAGAATGTAGCCTGTCTGCCCTTCCCAGCCTGTCATATACACAGTAAGAATTGTCATGTTCTCTACAAACAGAAATTTGGGTTGGTAACTACAAAGAGGCTACAGAACCTTCCATTTCTCTTTTCCTTTTCTGTTTGAGAGAAATGAGGGAAAGATGAGATCTAAAGCCAGAGTGGAGGAATTAATCTTAGAACATACACATTATATATATGTTGTATAATATGTATTATATACAATTATAGTTTAGATGTGTGTTTGTATACGTGTGTGTGTGTGTATATATATATACATATATATATATACACACACACATTTATGTGTGTATTTCCTAGCCTATCTGCTAAGAAGGCCTAGAAGCACTGATACCACAGGAGCAATGAGTAAAATAATCACCCAGATCTTGGTTTCTAGATCCTCCACCAAAAGGAACCAGGGCTCCGTGGAGAAAAGGCTATTTACAGAGCTGGGGCAGGGCAAATCAAAGATGAACCTGGAACATCTTCCTGTTCCAGAAAGTAAGGAATGCTGAATAAATGACGGGGATGTGTCACAGGGGCACAGAAACCAAGCTGAAAGCCTCCCACTGGCTAAATTAGAAACAATCTGAGTATCAAAATAAAAATCAATGGATTAGAACTCCATGAAAAAAATAGGAAACCGCAAATCAATAGGTAAATAAGATATGTAAAAGCACTTTCTCAGAGCAGCCAACAAACAGACAAAGAACGATAACAGAGAATCAGCAACAGCTAATCACCATCTGACAATGATCACAGTGTGTTTGATCCAGGCAGAGGCCATCAGTGTTAATGCTAATAACTGGAAATCTGCTGAAGACCAAGATACTGGCATTATCTTAGAATATCTTCCCCCAAATAGGAATCAGTTGCAAAGGGAAAGGGGGAAGTTCAGGTGGAGAAATCTAGCCGATGCCAACAACACGCAGCTGATCAAGGTCAGCATCACCGGCGATGAGGAGGTTAAGGTCACGTACGCCGCCTTACGTGAGGCACTGAGAGGAGCAGAGCACCGTTTCTGTGGTAAGCCTGACGAGAACGCAGAAGCTGAGTCTCATAATGAGGAAATACCAGCCCGACCCAGGTGGACAGTCACCCTACACACGTATGGTGTGTGCACTTCAATAAAAACAGTCAAGGAAATGGGGAATCCTGGCGAAGGGGATATGGAGTTCTTTGTGGTATTCTGGCAACTTTTCTTTTCTTTCTTTTTTTTTTTTAAAGATTTTATTTATTTATTCGACAGAGATAGAGACAGCCAGCGAGAGAGGGAACACAAGCAGGGGGAGTGGGAGAGGAAGAAGCAGGCTCCCAGCGGAGGAGCCTGATGTGGGGCTCGATCCCATAACGCCGGGATCACGCCCTGAGGCGAAGGCAGACGCTTAACCGCTGTGCCACCCAGGCGCCCCTCTGGCAACTTTTCTTAAAGTTATTTCAACATAAATTATTTTTTAAATTCTTTCGTAGCACACCAATTTAGGACCATAAGAATAATTCAAAGAAACTTAAGTAGTCCAAAACCAGCAAATTTCTTCCTTCCAACAATTCTACTGGCTAAAGCAAATGCATATAAGGTAACAGGGTTAGGTGAAATGGTAGACTGTGGGATTTATAGGTTAAAAAAAAATCAACTGTATTTCTATATACTAGAAATCAACAATTGGAAAATAATACCATTTACAATAATATTAAATACACGAAATACTTAGAGATAAATTTAACACAACATGTATGAAACCTCTACATTGAGAACCACAGAAATTAAAAGCTCAAATAGAAATATATACCATGTTCTTGGATCAGAAAACTTAGTATCAAGATATCGATTCTCTCACAATTTAATACAATCATCAGCAAAATCCCAGCAGACTTCTACGTGAATGTTTCTAACACCTTTATTCACAATAGCTTAAAACTGGAAACAACCCAAATGTCCACCACCAGGTAAAGAGACAGACAAAAGTGGTGTATCCTCCATACAACGGAATACTACACAGCAAAAATATAACAATGAAATACGGATATACAGCTGGCCCTTGGACAACGTGGGAGTTATGGGTGCCGACCCCTGTGCATGTGTAATGTTTGACTCCCCTAAAACTTTTTTTTTTTTAAGATTTTATTTATTTATTTGCCAGAGAGAGAGAGAGAGAGAGAACGAGAGACAGCACACAAGCAGGGGGAGCAGCAGGGAGAGGGAGAAGCGGGCTCCCCACTGAGCAGGGAGCCGGACGCGGAACTTGATCCCAGGACTCTGGGATCACGACCTGAGCTGAAGGCAGACGCTTAACCGACTGAGCCACCCAGGCATCCCTGACTCCCCTAAAACTTGAACCTATTAGTAATAGCTTACTGTGGCCTGGAAGCCTTCCTGACTGACATTAACCGTTGATTAACACATAGTCTATGTTGTGTGTATTATATGCTATATTCTTTACAAGAAAGTAAGCTAGAGATAAAAATAGTAAGAAAGTCCTACGGAAAATACATTTTTACAGCTCCATAATGTAAAACATCCACGTAAGGGGGCCTGCGCCATTCGAGCCATGCCGTTCAAGCTTCGATTGTATCTGAGGACGTGACTAAATCTCAAAATCAGCACGCTGAAGGAAAGAGGCCAGATAAAAAAGAGTATATATGATTTCACTAATAAAGAATTCTAGAAAGGGCAAGTTAACAAATGGAGAAAAAGAGACTGGCACTTGTCTGAGCCGGGACTAGAAGGAGGACTGCCGGGGGGCACGAGGAGTCTTTCGAGGGCCGTGGAAATAACTCCGTATCTGCATGGCAGGGGTGGTGCCTTCCCTACGTACCCAACTGAGAACGCACCAAGCTACACGCTTTCGACACAGGTGACTGCACATAAATTACACCTCGATGAGGCTTGAAAATGTAACTCATCAATTAAAAATAATAATAAAAGCCAAAAGAATAAAGAATAATAGACCACTAGAAACCTATGAGAATGGCTAAAATTAAAAAGTCTGATGACGGCAAGTGTGAGCGACCGGAACTCTCGTCTACTGCCGCGGGCGTGTAGAATGGTACTTGGGAAAACAGCTCGGCAGAGTCTTATAATGGTAAACGGACACCCGCCCCGTGACAGGGCAACTCCATTTCTAGGTATT
The DNA here is from genome assembly GCF_017311325.1 of Ursus maritimus. Lineage (NCBI taxonomy): Eukaryota > Metazoa > Chordata > Mammalia > Carnivora > Ursidae > Ursus > Ursus maritimus. The sequence goes on from NW_024424897.1 coordinate 39,402,577, forward strand.
CACTCAAGAGAAATGAGAACACTGTCTACCCATGTGTATGGAATGTTCCCAACAGCCTAATTAATAAGAGCCAAATACGGGAAACCACCCAAATGGTCATCAATAAAAGAATGGATAAATGGGGGCATCTGGGTGGCTCAGTCGTTAAGCGTCTGCCTTCGGCTCAGGGCGTGATCCCAGGGTCCTGGGATCGAGCCCCGCATCCGGCTCCCTGCTCTGCCAGGAGCCTGCTTCTTCCTCTCCCACTCCCCCTGCTTGTGTTCCCTCTCTCACTGGCTGTCTCTCTCTCTCTCTGTCAAGTAAATAAATGGAGTCTTAAAAAAAAAAAAAAAAAAAAGAATGGATAAATGAATTGTGGTATATTCATATAAGGGTTACTATTCAGCAATAAAAAAGAACAGACTACTGATACATTACCTTGACTGAAAGAAGCCAGAGACAAAAGTGTACCTCCTGTATGATTTCATTTCTGTGAAATTCTAGAAAGGGCAAACCAATCTATAGCAACAGAAAATAGACCAGAAATTGCATGGGAGTTAGGGGCAGGGATTAACCGCAAAGAGGCACAAAGGAACTTTTTGAGTGTGATGAAAATGTTCTCTATTGTTGTGAAGATTACACAGATGTGTACATTTGTTAAACCTCAAACTGTTTACTTAACATTGTATGCACATGATTGTATGTACATTATACCTGAATAAAGGTGATTTTTAAAAAATGTGTGTGTGTACTGAGCAAAAGCAATTAGATACAAAAGAATATATATATAAAGTATACACGAAGTTCTAAAACTGACAAAACTAATCAATGGTGAGGAAATCAGAATAGTGGTAACGTTTTGTTGTGGTGGTGGTGGGAACACCAGAAAAAGAGTAACCTTGCAGGAGTAAAAGAAATACATTAAATCTTGATTTAATGTACTTACGAAAACCATTATGCTTAAAATGATGCATTTAACAAAACAAATGGAAAAAAAAAAAACCCAGAAACAGACTCATCACACAGGAAACAAAGTGTTGGCCAACCGGGTGGGGAAGGGGAGGGGGCAGACGAAATAGGGGAAGGGGACTAACAGGTACAAACTTCCAGTCATAAAACAGTCCAGTCACGGGGATGAAATGTACAGCATAGGGAGTACAGTCAATCAACTGTAGCAACTTTCTGTACAGTGACAGACGGTAACGAGACTTATCAGGTATAAAAATATCGACTCACTATTACGTACATCTCAAACTAACAGGATATTCTATGTCTATTATACTTCAATACAAAAAAGATTTGTGCATTTAACAACATGTAATTATACCTCAATAAAAGTGAAAGAGGAAAAAATAACCTGAACCATGATGTCCCTAAACCTGGTCTTCTGCCATTACGCTAGAACTTAAGTGTCATCCTTACACTTTCCTTTCTCCTACCCCCAGCCCCCAGATCTAATTAATCATTCTGGATTTTGGTCTAGCAAACTGATCTAGCAGTCAGAATAAACTTTCCAAAATTCCAAATGTTTACGTCCATACCGGTGTTTAAAACCCTCTGACTGCTTCTTATTGCCTCTGGCATAATGACAAAACTCTTGCACATGGTCTAAAGGGGCTACGTGTGCTGGCATCCACCTCTCCAGCTTAATCCTACATTTCTCTCACCTCTGCTCTCTGTGCTCAAGTCACTGGCATTCTGTCAACCTTCTCTATTTACCATGCTCCTTCCAGCTATAGGGACTCTGCAGACTGTTCCCTCTGGTTAGAACACTGTTCCACCCCGATGAACTCCTGCTCATCCTTCAGTTCAGGTGACATTTCCTCAGCAAAGCCTCCCTTGACCAGACCAAATCCACTTAATAGAAACTTTAATAGAACTTGGTACCTCTTCTTTTTAGCACAACTGCAATTTTCCATTTGTTGGCCCAATTAATGTTTAATCATAGATCATCTTTCCTCTAGAGTATAAGCCTCATGAGGACAGAGAATGCGTCTTGTTTTGTTCCCCAGAATATTCCCAGTGCCAAATACACTGCCTCATACATACCAGGTATTTAAAGATTTTATTTTATTCATTTATTTTTACTTTTTTTTTAATGTAATCTCTACCACCAACGTGGGGCTCAAACTCATGACCTTGAGATCAAGAGTTGCACGCTCCTCTGACTGAGCCAGCCAGGTGCCCCATAGCAGGTATTTAACTGTTTACTGAATAAGTTCAAAATCAGCTCTTTGGTGCTTTTGGTTTGCTTATTTTTCCACTGTTTCATCTAGAGATGGGCCACAAAAACTGACCTTCAAATTGCAGTTGTAGCACTGTCAATATCGTCATCTTTAAAACTGAACTTATCAAAGCCTCAAATGATTACATACATGCTTTCTCATCAAAGTAAAGGAAAAAATACAAAAACATTCCGTAAGATAGTTCAGCATTTAAAAATCTGTATTGGACTGACCTGCTTTCATCAAAACCAACAGGATCAGCTGTTTTTTGAGCCTTTCTGGTAAGAAATAAAGGAGCAACTTTCATTTTCCCTTAGAAAAATAAATACTTAGGTTAGTGTCAATGTTTATCATCTCTACTTACCTCCAGCTACTTTCAAATTATATCTCTACCTTATTAAACTTCCTTTTTACTTTTTTTTTAACCTTAAAAAAACTAACTTTTTAATTCAAAAAATTTCTATACAATGATCTGGTCTCCCAATATCATTATCAGAATCTCCTGGCAACTTTTCCTTTTAAACTACAGATTCCCACAACCCACCTCCAGAGATTCTTAGTCCATATGCCTAGGGAAGGACCTAAAGATTTAAGAAATGTTTTAATGTACTCATGATTTGAGATAAATGAGGTTTGGGAACGTGTAAACTTAACTGAAGCTAGATAGTTAGACAGAAATGCAATAACCTGAATGTACTCAATTATCTTTATAAAACTCTTCACTACATTAGAACTGTACTTATTAAAATAGAAATACTTAATGTAATTAAAAGCTTACACGGTAGAAGACAAGGAATTAAATTAAAATGACAGCATTCAGAGCAATATAATCCCTCCAAAACATTCTAGTGTTCATCATGAGCATTATCGAATTTGATTACCAGGCACGTTTTTAGGAGTCTTGTTTAGTTTTTTTCCTAGCACATCATTCAGACACTGAAGTTTCTTCTGATTTTTCTCAGGATGCTTGAAAGAAGTACGATCTGAATCTATTATTATTACAGAGTCCTAAGACGGAATAAGAAAAACATTTTAAAAATATGTCATACAACTGATGTTTTAAAATATCAAAAGGACTACGATGCTAGAAGCCATAGGTGAGATAAGCACATTAGCAGCTCCATACCTCTCTCCGTCAGACACTAACTGACTCATACAGAAAACATTTAGTGACAATAGCTTACACTACATCATACAGGTTCACACATCAAAGAGTGGACTTATTATGACCACGGGTCTTGTTTTTAAAGAAGCAACCAACAGACTTTATTCCAGATAAAAGAATCAACATGACCAGGCTATAAAAATCTTCCCTAAAGTCTTTGAGAGTTATACATCCTATAAATGTACTAGACGAAGTCTGATACGTTTTCATAGGGTCAGCACACACTTACTGAGCATCTACTGTATGTCAGGCAATACAACAGGCAGAGCATACACAGACAGACGAAACAAGAGCTGGCTTCAAGGTTATACCAGGGCTTAGGGGACAGAGGGAGAGCTAGTCTATAAGTAGGTAGTTCCGTTATAAAACGGTATGGTGAGCAATATTGACCAAAATACAAAAAACCACAGATATAAAGTACATATAGGGAAGGAAACTACTTGTCTTGAAGGCATCAGCAAAGCTTTCAAGAGGAGGCATTATTCCTAACAGGAAAAAGGAAAAACAACCCAAATGTCCATCAGTAGGTAACAGGCAAATAAAATGTGATATATCCCTACAATGGAGTATTATTTGGCAATAAAAAGAAATGAAATGTTGATGCTACAACATGGACGAACCTTGAGAGTGAAAGAAGCCAGACACAAAGGACCATATATGGTATGTATGTTACCATTCATATGAAATGTCTAAACAGGCAAATCTATAGAAACAGGAAGTACATTAGTGGTTGGCTGCGGCTGGGGGAGGAGAGATTGGGAAGTGACAGCTAAGGGGAAGGGGGTTCTTTCTGGGGTAATGAAATGTTCTAAAATTGTGGTGATGGATGCACAACTCTGAATATATTAAAAGCCAATGAATTGCACACTTTAAATAGTGAATTATATGGTATGTGACTTTTATCTATAATAAAGCTGGTTTTAAAAAAAGAGGAAGCGTTAGCATTTAGCAGGACTTATGTTTGAAGAGGAACTCCTCAGGTAAAAGAGCGTACTTGGAATATGCATTTCAAGCTGAGACGACAAACTGGAAAAAGTAAAAACTGCACCATTTGGGGAGAAATGAATAATTTAGTGTGACTAGAGCAAATAGTGTGTGTATGGGAAGGTAGTTGTTTTAAGGAAAGGGAAGAGCTAATTCAGCCTCTAAAGGACTGCGAATGACTTGATAAGGATTCAGACTGTATTCTACAGGCAAAAGAGCCAAAAGCTTCTTCTTTCTGCCACCTCAAGGGTATCTTAAAATTCTACCCCACAACTTTATAATGGCTTCCTTCTCCCACTCCAAGCAGCAGCATGGGACAGAACTCATACCAATAAATACTTCTAATACTTACTTCTGTTTCTGACAATTGCTTCTTTTCAGGAAGTGTCTGGTGTCTAGATGAACGTCTCAAGGGTGTCACTATTTCTTCAGTAGCTTTTGACCTACTAATGTGTAAAGCTTTTGCTTTTTCAATCAATTGTTTTGCTTTAGATACATTTTTTGAAGCACTGCTTGCCTAAACAAAAAAATATGAAATATTAATTTCGGTCAGTGGCAAACATTTTATATTTAATAATTTAAAAAAATTAGAAGAGGCAGATCTTTGGAAACAGTAAAAAAGGTCAGTGGTTGCCAGAAGTTAAGTGGGGAGGAATGGATGAACAGGCACAGCATAGAGGATTTTTAAGGCAGTGACATCATGCCATATGTATGCTACTATAACGGCGGATACGTGACACGATCCATCTAAACGCACAGAATGTACAACACCAAGAGTGAACCCTAGTGTAAACTACAGACTCTGAGTGATAATGACCTGCCAATGCAGGTTCACCAATTGTAACAAGTGTACTATTCCTCTATTGATGATGTGGGAGGCTATGCAGTGTGGGGGCAGGAGGTATATGGGAAATCTTGGTGTCTTTCACCCAGCGTTGCTGTGAACCTACAGCTGTTCTAAAAAATAAAGTCCATTAAAAAAATATATATAAAACTATAATCACAAATCATATTAAATAAAAGACAAAGAAATAGTTACTCAAACTTAGCAAGGAAATTAAATTAACATGTGTCCAGTTATACTTGGTTTGCCTTTATTTCTAACTGGAAATTTATTCAGATAAATATAATTAATTTGTGAAAAACACCCAAAGAGATGTCTGTATTAGACGTCCGCATAGATTAGAAAGAATTGTTCGTCATTTCCCACCATCTTCATGGCATCTGTTCTTTTATTTTAGTCACCTTTAAGATGAGTCCATTGGAGAGAGGCTGAAAAGGTATTAAGTACGGAAAAGAGCACTAGATAAGAATAAAGTCTGGCCTTCAGGCCTGACTTTGCCATCAGTATACGAAGTGGTTTTGTGTATTTAATATTATCTTCCAGACAATGTGCTTTCTATATTCTGAGTCTATAGGCTTTTATGTTTAGATTAAAAAATCCAGAGGCACCTCGGTGGCTCAGTAGGTTAAGCGACTGACTCTTGATCTCAGCTCAGGTCTTGATCTCAGGGTCGTAAGTTTAAGCCCCGCACTGGGCTCCAAGTTGGGCCCAAAAAAAAAACCAACAAAAAACCAGCAAGCAAGCTGAAGCACAGTTTACATTATATGATACCTTTTAAAAGTGACATATATCTATTTAATTATAGAAAAAAGGCTAGAAGGACAAACATACAACAATTAAAAGTGGGTTATCCCTTGGGGTATCGGGGTGGCTCAGTCAGTTAAGCGGGCGATTCTTGATTTCAGCTCAGGTCATGAGATAGAGCCCCAAGTCAGGCTCTGTGTTCAGCTCAGTCTGCTTGTCCCTCTCCCTCTGCCCCTCCCCCTGCTCAAGCTCACTGTCTCTCTCAAATACATAAATAAAATCTTAAAAAAAAATAAAGTGGGTTACCTCTAGATAGTAGGAAAAGATGAAATGTTTTCACTTTTAATTTTATACACTTTTTTTTTAAACAAATGTTTGCTGTTTTTTAAAACCTTAAAATGGGGGCGCCTGGGTGGCTCAGTCAGTTAAGCATCTGCCTTTGGCTCAGCTCATCTCAGGGTCCACATCAGGCTCCCTGCTCAGCGAGGAGTCCCCTTCTCCCTCTCCCTCTCCCTCTGCCCTGCTCATGCTCTCTCTCTCTCAAGTAAATAAAATAAATAAATAAAACCTTAAAATGTGTTTTAAAAACCACTGAAAAGCATAGGCATGGATATTCAAAATATATGTAAGAAGGTTAGGAAAACAAAGATTTGCTTCTGTACAGTAGAGCAATACATTTGTTGTTCCACTAGCAAAATTTCTGGCAGGTGGATGAAATCTTATAAATTCATACAAAATAACTGACCTAAATTTAAATTAACAACTCAATTATTGAAACAAACTGTTATAGAAAAAGATATGTTTTAGTGAATGTGTGGGAAAAAACCACACACACACACATTTGGATAAGTAATTCTGCTATTACGTGAAAACCAGTTTTTTCTAATAGTTATTTTTTTTAGAAAATTTTATTTATTTACTTATTTGAGAGAGCGCAAGCAAGCAGGGACGGGGAGGGAGAGGGAGAGAGAATTTCGAGCAGACTTCATGCTTAGCCCAGAGCCCCATCGGGGGCTTAATCTTTCGACCCTGAGATCATGACCTGAGCCAAAACCAAGAGTTGGACGCTTAACAGACTGAGCCACCCAGGCGCCCCAGTTATTTTTTTTCTGATAAAAGTTTTTAAAAAGTTTATGTTTATAAAAAACCAGAAAACAGAAAAATAAAGAAAATTAAAACCAACCATAATCCTATCACCCTGAACATAGTCATTTCCGACACCCTACTTTCTGACCTAATCACCCATCCTTCCAGCCTTACTGCGTTACTCCTGACATCAGAAACCTCTCTTGATAGCACTCGCCACTTTCTCCCTGTCTGTCAGCCTCTACTTCACCCCACGAAGGATGGATCCCACTGTACACCACTTCAACTACGCTTAAAAATGTTCTCACCTCCTCTGGCTCCATTGTCCTTCAAAACAGGGTTAAATATTTACTTGATGAGATTAATGATAAGTACTAAGCGTAGTGCCTGGAATGTGATACACCATCAAAAAACAGGAGAGCTGTTAAGTAACAACAAAAGAGACGCCAATCTTGTCTTAGTGGTATTCACCCAAGGATTATGTCCCAATCACGCTGGGGGCTTTTCAACACACAGACACACCTGTACCTACTCACTGTGCAGAGAATCCAATTCTCTCACAGTGGAGAAAAGCAGATGAGTTTGTAAAAGCAGCTAAATTATTCTTATATATGCTACCTCTCCCTTTAGGGTAGTGGTTTTCAATGGGGCAGGGTGGGGGGTGGATTTCTTTCCCTTCCAGGGATATTTGTCACGTGTGGAGACATTTTTGGCTGTCATAACCAGGGGAGCTGGAGAGCTACAGGCATATCCTGGGCAGAGGCCCAGGTTATTGCTGAACACCCTACAATACACCATCAGTCCCTACAACAAAGAATTACCCAGCCCCAAATGTCAAAAGTACCAGGGTTTTTAGATCTGTGCCAGAGTAACAGACCCTGCTTTTTAGCCTCTGATTTTAGAAATAAGCCAAAAATTCAATCATGACCCATAAGCAGCCTTAAGGAAAATGATTAGAATGTAACTCTTACCAAGAAAACTTTTTCTTTTCTCTTTTTAAAAAGATTTTGTTTATTTATTTATTTTAGAGAGAGAGGGAGGGAGAGAGCACAAACACGCAAGTGGGGGGAGGGGCTGAGGGGGTGGGACAAGCAGACTCAAGGCTAAGTGTGGAGCCTGACGCAGGGCTCAACCTCACAATACTGAGATTACAACCTGAGCCGAAACCAAGGGTCGAACACAACTGACTGAGCCACCCAGGCACTCCCAAGAAAACTTTTCCTAAGTGAATTATACTGTCCTTATCAATTGCTTTCATCTCCCAATAAGGTATGTTGACTGCTTTATAAACTAACCAGATGAATAGAATAATAGTGAGTAATAATATATGGCTGTAGTTAACATAACCATCTATAAAGTATGTGAATCTTCTTTTGCATATTGCTTCTAATCGTAGTTGCTGTTTCAGGAAACAGAATATCACTTCCATGACCCCTTAATATTTCAATTACCTTTCTAGTCTGAGAAGTAAAATCTCCATCAGTTGCTTCAGATTTTTCACATCGTTTCTTAGATTTTTTCTTAGACTTCTTAGGAGTACTAATTCTGGTGAATTTCATTCTGGGGGGGGAAAAAGGACATTCAGAAGCATTTTCATGATTATGTGTAAGAATTTCAATTAAATATAGAAAAGAATCAACTAGGGCTCCAATTTCTGGACAATTCTTAAAACAAAAAATACTTCCTATTAGTTTCAAACTACTGATCGAAAGTAAGCCAAACTCAAAGCTAAACTCTCAGAATATAAAATGTTTCCTTTTAGAAATCATAAGCTTTGTAGAAAATTACCTCCTAAGGTCACTCTTCTATGGCCAAAGCCAGCATGCGACTATATACCTCAGAGTATATGGCTCAGTTTCCCCAAGAAATAAAACTCTGACTAATTTTTAATCTCATGTTGGTTAGATGCACAGAATTCATATTTGAAAAATATTTCCCCAGGGAATCAGCAACCGTGATAAGAATTTGAACTCAACTAAAATACATCTAGAATTCTTCAGAAATCATGCCTGACTTTAAATTAAATGTGGAAAATAAACAGCATTTTTGAAACTGTTTTGTTTCTTATAAATCAGCTGTGTTCTAGAAAAAATAATACTCTCCAATGCTTGAAGTACTTTTCTTCCCAGCTAATAATATATGCAGAATACTGAGAACTTCAGAACCAAAAAACAAAACTTTACCTAATAGGGCTCTCTGAGTCAGAAGGTATTGTTATTAATTCTGCTGTATATAAACTGTGCTTTTCTGGTAGGTTGGCTGTTTTTGGAGTGGAAACCTTTCCAGGACTACCTTCTTCGGAATCGGTACCGCTAATGACTATTGTAGTAGGTGTGCTGGGGGTTCTTACAGATCTTCTGGTTGGCTTGGGTGTGGAAACATTTACCAAACTGTCTTCAGTTTCAGCTTTAGAATGTATAACCTTATCCTTAACTGGCATGCTGGTTTTTCTTGAAGACTTCTTGTTACATGGAGAGGAAATCTTTAGCGGATCATCATTTGCTAAATCTTTACAAGTAAGACTCTCACTGCTAAATAATGTGCTGTTTTTGAAAACTTCTGTTTTCTTTTGCCTTAAGCTCATTCTAAGTCTATTTTGATTCTGCTTATCTCTAAAGGAAAAAGTCGCCGCTTTCTTTTGAATATTGCCCTGTCTGTTTCCACCTGCAGTGGTACCAGTATCTGACATTTTCTGATCTTTCTTCTTCAGCTTTTTACCTGTCTCATTAGGAAAACTTCCTTTCTCGGTGTGTGACGGTGAATTGCCACAATCTGAAACCACCTGAATGTTAGGATCTTCCGTGATTTTTTTAGAATTACTGTCTCTTCCTTCCTCATTTAAAGATTTTTCACTGAGCTCTTTCTGCTTATCAGAAGACTTTCTGACCCCGTTTTTAAGTGCATCCGATGCCGGCTGCCTAAATGCTTTCATAAACTGCTGTCTTTCTTCTAGAGTGCATTTTGGTTTCACGGCCTCCGCACTTCCAGCCTCCAACACTGCCAATTCTAACTCTTCCTCCTGTATGACAACGTTAGATTTTCTTTTCTGAACAGTCTGTTCATTCTCAGGATCAGACAGGCTATTTTCCATTTCCGACTGCTTCTGTTTCAAGAAAATGGAGGGTATTTTCCTTGTCTTTCTCGGGGGAATGGGGTGAACTTGTGCAAGAACAGTAACTGTCTTATAGCGTACATGCTGGGAAATTTCACAGGTTTCTGGGTCACTCATACAACCACTTTTGACCATATCTTCAACAGTTTCAGAGGGAATACAAATTGCCATTGTAGAGTCTGGTATGTGTTCTGCTTTATTTTCCTTGTGACTTTTTAAAAACTCCTCATAGGAGACAGTAATCGTACTATCATTTAAGTGGGCTGTCCTAGTTATATCACCTCTGGAGTCCGCATCGTTTGCAGTACTCTCCATCTCATTAGTTGGGGAAGGCGTTATCCGCTTCCTATCTTTACCATCTTTTTGATGGAGATTTAGCTCCTCCGCCAACGGTAAGCTTTCGGACAGATCTATAATATCCCTGTGCTTCCTTTTTCTCATTTTTTTGCAATCGTTTTTTGTGATCCTTTGTTTAGGATTCACTTTCTTAGAGCTTTTTATGGAGGTCATAGTGCTTGACCGTTTTTTATCTTGACTACTTTCCGCAAGTACCTCTACGCGTTTCTTGTAGAGTAAAACAGAAGTACTACTTTCTACAAGATCATTATTTAGACTAGAGTCTTCTTTGCTATCATCACTAATTTTAATTGGAGATTCATTTTCAGTTTTAACATTATTTAGTGGATGAGATAAATTAACTCTCTTTCCTCTCTTCTTAAAATCTAGATTTGAGAACATTTCCAAAGGTGTGTTACAGTTCTTGCCACAGTCAGCAGGCAATGGTGCAGATGACTTTATCTTGCACTCTTTTGCTGACCGTGTCTTCTCATTTGTGGGGGAAGTCTTTCTAAAATAATCCAGAATATTACTGGATTTTGGTGGAGAGAAAACACTGTCTCCAGTCTTCCCTATTGGTGATAAATATTTTGTAATTGTCTTGCAGGAAGATCTGTCATCATCTTTCCTTCGCTTTTTGCATGCCTATCAATTTAAGAGGGGAAAAAAAGCAGTTATTTCAAACAAAATAATACAAAACATAAATTGTAAACATGGATCTAATATTTTACCTAAATGGATAAAAAAAAGAAGGCTCCCTTAGGTAATGAACCTGATATATTAGAAAAAAAGCTCATTTTGCCCCTTCTCTTTTTTTTAAGGTTTTATTTATTTATTTGACAGAGAAAGAGAGCACAAGCAGGGGGAGCAGCAGGCAGAGGGAGAGAGAGAAGCAGACTCCCTACTGAGCAAAGAGCCCCACAAAGGCCTCCATCCCAGGACCCCGGGATCATGACCTGAGCTGAAGGCAGATGCTTAACAGACTGAGCCACCCAGGTGTCCTGAAAAAAGAGCTTTAAAATTAAACCTACATTCAAATCTCAACATCACATCAGGCCACACACTTATAATTTGTGTATTTTACTTTATATATACTTAAATAAAAAGTTTCAAGGCCACTATACTTATGTACAAATGTGTTAATTTCTGTTGGCCTCTGTTTACCCTATAACCTTTGAATAATACCACCCACCCCACAAAATTTGTAACGAACACATTGCATAAAAATATGTGAAGTCAAATGCATGGTGGGGACTCTACAAATATTATTAATTCCATTCCTTTTTTCCTTTTTTAGTTAAAAACAAATTATTCTTGGGGCGCCTGGGTGACTCAGTCAGTTAAGCGTCCATCTCTTGATTTCAGCTCAGGTCATGATTTCAGGATCATGGGATCAAGCCCCTGGTCCTTGGGCTCTGTGCTCAGCGGGGAGTCTGCTTGAGAGATTCTCTCTCTCCTTCTCCTTCAGTCCTTCCCCCCTGCACTCTCTCCTTCTCTCTAAAATAAACAAATCTTTAAAAAAAAAAATCATTCTATTTCTAAGAAACAGACACATAGCGAACAAACCGACGATTCTCAAATTTACTAATCAAGTAAAACTATGGTGAAGGACACTTACTACAAATTAAAAAAACACAAAACTTTCCAGTGTTTTATTACTAAAAGTTACTGCCTGCCTCCTATGTTATTACCCTCACATATTAAGTTGACTAGAATACTACAAAGTTATATTTTTGTTGGTCATAAATTAGTAACTTACAAAATAGAAAAAACTTATTAGCTACAAAAAGCTCCATCAGTCTTTTCTTTCATTTTAACTTCCCTCAGTTCATTTGTTAAAATAAACATTCCAGAACGATAAGGAAATTTTTTAAATGATAAGTAATGAGGGGTGTCTGGTTGGTTCAGTTGGTAAAGCATGCTACTCTTGATCTCAGGGTTGTGGGTTCCAGCCCTATGTTGGGTGTAGAGATTACTTAAAAATAAAATCTTAGGGGTGCCTGGGTGGCTCAGTCATTGAGTGTCCGCCTTCCGCTCAGGGAGTGATCCCAGAGTCCTGGGATTGAGCCCCGCATTGGGCTCCCTGCTCTGCTGGAAGCCTGCTTCTTCCTCTCCCACTCCCCCTGCTTGTGTTCCCTCTCTTGCTGGCTGTTTCTCTCTCTGTCAAATAAATAAATAAATAAATAAATAAATAATCTTTCAAAAAAATAAAATCTTGGTGATGGGTATTAAGGAGGACATGTATTGCATGGTGCACTGGGTGTTATTACGCAAATAGTGAATCATGGAACATTAAATCAAAAACTAAGGATGCACTGTATGGTGACTAACACAACATAATAAAAAATTATTACAAAAAAATAAAATCTTTAAAAAAAGATAAGTAATGAATGGGGGAATTATACTTCTAGAAAATTGAAAGAAAATTAAAATTAAAAGCTTGATCACAAAGCTATCATCATTAAAAACAAAGTACTGGGGGCACGAGGCTTGCTTAGTCAGTGGAGTGTGCGACTCTTGATCTTGGGGTTGTGAGTTCGAGCCCCACACTGGGTGTAGAGATTACTTTAAAAAAAAAAAAAGGCATAGTACTGATGCATGAATAAGGTAGCCAACATAATAGAATGGATTAGAAAACCAGAAAAAGAAATAAGTATATATTTAAGAACTTGGTATATGAAAACAATAGCATTCTAGTTAATGAGCAAATAAGTAGTTAATAAATGTTACTGGGACAAATTTCTAACCAGTTGGATAAATATGAGGTAAAATAAATTACAGATTAAAACTGTATATGTTAAAATGAAGTGGTAAAAGCATTAGAAGAAAATGCTTATGAGCTATTAGTATTATTATTACCCTGAGATGGTATCAAAGGCAGGATACAATGGGCTCTGGAGTCAGGCAGATCTAACTTCAAGTGCTGCTCTGACATCTACTAGCATGGGACCTTAAGCATATTACTTCTAACTTTTTATTTATTTATTTATTTATTTATTTATTTCCTAATTTACTTTTTCTTTTCTTCTCTCTCTTTTTTTTTTAAGATTTTATTTATTTATTTGACAGACAGAGAGAGTACAAGCAGGGGGAGCAGCAGGCAGAGGGAGAGGGAGAAGCAGGCTCCCCACTGAGCAAGGAGCCGGATGTGGGGCTTGATCCCAAGACCTGAGATCATGACCTGAGCCGAAGGCAGACGTTTAACTGACTGAGCTACCCAGGCGTCCCTCTAATTTACTTTTTCTAATGTAATTTAATTTAACTTACTTTTAATTACTTTTTTAAAAAAGATTTTATTGATTTTGGGGGGGTGGAGGGAAGAGGAAGAGGGAGAAGCAGACTCCTCACTGAGCAGGGAGTCCACCATGGAGCTCTATCCCAAGACCCCAGGATCATGACTTGACCTGAAGGTAGATGCCTAACAGACTGAGCCACCCAGGGGCCCCACTTTTAATTACTTTTTGATCTTCTTCCCTCATCCATATGGATACAGATAATGATACCTCAGCACGGGGTTGCTATCAAGCAAAATAATGTGTACAAGGCCCTTACCCTTGCAATACTAAAAGGAAAGTATCATTACTATGAAATAAGGTAAGCAGGGCACCAAAAGCAGAAACTAAGGAAAAGCTTGATAAACTGACCATACAAAGATCAAGAACTGTCTCATTCAAGTACCAAAAGTCCTTCTTCACATCCAAGAAAGCTGAGCAACTGTCTTGATTTAGCAACCAAATATCAGCATAAACAACTATTAGCAAGTAGACAAAGGCTATTCAATTCTAAAAAACAAGAAAGATTCCCAGTTAAATAAGTGAAAATACATCTTGGCTCACTTCGAGGACACCAGTATGTATATTTCAGTTAGAATGCTAGTTTGAGATGAAAAGGTGTGCAAATACAGCAACCATCACTTTGAGATGCTACTCCGTTACTTCAAGGCATTAAAGTATCTTTATAACGACTGCTTAGTGCATTTCACTGAAACTTGGTGAATACATAAAAATAACAGCATTCCATGCTGGGACTACTAACTGCAGTATCTTAAGCTTTAGACCCATGAAAAACTGATTTTTTTAAAAAAATTACTTTGTTTGACTCCTGTAGTGACATACCAAACGGTAGTCCTCAAGAGGTAGATAGACAGACTAGTTGAACTTACTCTTTTCAAGCTAAAGTTCTGATTCCTTACGATGAACCCAGACTTGATCCTGGAATCCTCTGTGATATTTCACAAGTCCAAAACATCAGGTTCCACCAACATTTCAGGATCTGGGAACTGGTCGAGGTATCTTTTCAATCCTGACTTTCCTGGCCCGAAAACATCTCACAATCTCAATGTTTCTTAGTACCTACCACGACTTTAGGAAGCGACACACTCCAGCAGTTGTTGCACACAATGTCACAACTGTGGGGCCTCATCAGGTCTCTCCTTTCCCTTCCTAGATCCAAAGGCAGGATTACTTTTCACCCACCTCCTAATAGACAGATACACTAGCTCACCTCAATCTCGTAGGCCTTCACGGGAGGGGGAGCAGCTGCCGCCGCCATGGCCAGGACCCCCACCATGCTCCCAGATTCCCGGAATGCCGGCTCCTAGGGCGTTGTGCGGCCAGGCCCCGCCAGCCTGGAGGCCATGGAGGCGGCCAGCTCCCGCAGAGGGAGCAGCCGGGATGCCGGGTCCGTCTCCGACTCCCCCGCGCCCACCCGGCCGGAGCGGTCGCGGAGGCTGGGCCCAGCTCAGCCGAGTCGTACGCGGGAAGAGGCGGTAAGAAAGCGCGGGCAGCGAGGACTCTTGGACGCGGCCGGCGAGCGCGGGGTGCCCTCGACGCGGGCGCCCCAGGCTGAGCGCCGGGGACTGCGATCCCGGCTGGGAAAGCAGGCCGAACGCAGATCGGACCCGCGGGCTTCGGAGGGAGTTCTTGTCAATTGGGTTTTCGCGCCGTCCGGAGCGCAGGGGGCGGAGCTTACGATTGCTTCAGGAGGCCGCGCGGACGGTGAACAGAGAGGGTCAAAATACGTCTTCGACGAAAATGCGGGAGGTGGGATTGGTCTCGCTGTGGGATTTCAAACTAGCGGGAATTTTGGAGATTCGAACTTCTGACGCTCAGTTTCACGGATGAGGACGTAATTTGACTTAAGTCCGTTGGTCGCAAAATTAAAACTCTAGATTTTTGACGCCGCAGGCTAGCCCTTTTTCAAAAATGGAAATGTGAAAAATACAGGAAAGGAAGTAATTTGATTACATTTCTCCCAGACGGAATGTTATTTTGGCAAGCGTCCTACCTCGAAATACACTCATTCGGGATCCGAGCTTGCGACTTTTAACCCTTAGTCGAGCTAACGAGGCATTTCTTCCCATGGACTTTGTCCTCGCGGGCTGCTAGGAGTCCATCATGGTCTCACTTGGTTGGAGTGCTCAGCTGTCTCAGGGTACCGGTACTTTGCTGGTGTGTAGTGATGATAATCTCATAAATCATTTGCATTGTTTTCGTGGATTGGTTTAGCTTTGACTTTTTTTTTTTTACATTAGTTGCAGTGACTATAGAGTGTGTTTACTTTGAGTGCATAGTTTTAACTGCATGGTATTAAGTGCAAAGTAAGGCAAGTAAACGGATATATTAAAGAGTAAGGGAAGCCACCTCGTTACGTCGGGTTATGCATACTGATTTGAACTATTGACGTAATTGTGTCCATCTTTATGGTATAAAGATGGTTTTGCTCTTGTTTTGACAGCATAAAGGGTACAAATTTCTCCAATAAACCTGGAGGTAATTATTTTTTCTTTTAAAATTATTAGCCCAGGATAAGGTTTTTCGGGAAGGGAGACTGCACTACCTCCACTGTTTATATATTGTTTTGTTGTTTTGGTTTGGTTTTTTTTAATTACTCACGGTAGAATAAGAACATTGCCCAAGGAGATGGGTGAGGAAGAGGACAAGGAGGCGAAAAATATGAGAAAATTACAGAGAAAACTGAAAGTCTCCTTGACTTCCATTCCCAAACTCAGTGTCTTCCTCTTGGCCCCAGTGGTGGCCATTATTACCTATTTGGAGGGTAGCACTGCAAACATTTATACTTTTATGTGGATACATATATGTATCCACAGAAAAATCTTTAGTGTTGTTTTTATTTACAGAAAAGGTAACACTGTAAATAACACTTTTCATCATTTTTTTCAAGAGCTATCTATGATACATGTAGATTCACTCCCTTTCATTCTTCAGCATTCCATCCAACTAGACACATTTTATCCATTTCCTTAATGATCAACATTTATGTTTTGTGTCCAATTTTCTGTTTCAGTGAATCAGTGAACACTCCTGTCTATGTCTCCTTGAACATGTGTAATATTTCTCCAGAAGACACACCTAGAAGTGGAACGAATCGCTGGATTATCAGGGTATATATCTCTAGTGCTTTTTATTCTTCTCAGTTACTAAGCATTTAAACTGCACTGGTTTGTTAAGAATTTGCATTGAGTTTATGTTTAAATATGTAGTTAGTATTTTACACAACGCTTCTTGGAGTTCATGGCATTTGTAAGTTTTAAATTAAATGAGCTCTCACATTTGTATAGTAATTTAGCATTTACGATGTATCCATGGGGTTTTTATTATCTTCCCCATCTGACTAACCCCTACTTTCAAAGATTTATTGCTTTATTTGAGAGAGAGCTGGGGGGTGGGAGGGGGAGGAGCAGAGGAAGAGGGACAAGCAGACTCCATACTGAGTGCAGAGCCCATCACAGGGCTGGATCCCACGACTCTGAGATCATGATCTGAGCTGAAATCAAGAATCCAAGGCTTAAGAGACTGAGCCACCCAGAAGCCCCACACTTACTTTTAAAAGTTATTAATTTTTATATTCATCAAAGTAATGCCTGTATTTGGTTATTAAATGTCAAAGAGCATTACAGAACTTACTGCCAGAAAAGAGCTGGGGCACCTGGGTGGCTCAGTCAGTGAAGTGTCCGACATGATCTCAGCTCATGTCATGATCTCAGGGTTGTGAGATTGAGCCCCATGTCAAGCTCCACACTCAGTGGGGAGTCTGCTTGTGATCCTCACCCCCTCCTTCTCCCTCTGCCCTTCCCCCTGTTCATGCTTGCTCTCTCTCTCCCTGAAATAAATCAATAAATCTTAAAAAAAAAAAAAAGAGCTGATTCCTTTCTCTCTCTCTCTCTTTTCTTTTTAAAGTAGGCTCTATGCTTAGTGTGGTGCTTGAACTCACCATCCTGAGGTCAAGAGTTACATGATCTTGGGATGCCTGGGTGGCTCGGTCAGTTAAGCATCCCAGAGTCCTGGGATCAAGTCCCACATCAGGCTCCCAGCAAGGAGCCTTTTTCTCCCTCTCCCTCAACCTGCTGCTCCCCCTGCTTGTACTCTCTCTCTCTCTCTCTCTCTCAAACAAATAAATAAAATCTTTAAAAAAGAGAAAAAAGAGTCACATGATCTACTGACTGAGCCAGTCATGTGCCCCAAAAAAGAGCTGATTTCTATGTCATACCCTAGTATAATTTCCCAGAGGCAGCCACTTTCAAAACTCTTCTGGCACATATCTCCTTTTTTTTTTTTTTTAAGATTTTATTTATTTGACAGAGAGAGACAGCCAGGGAGAGAGGGAACACAAGCAGGGGGAGTGGGAGAGGAAGAAGCAGGCTCCTAGTGGAGGAACCTGATGTGGGGCTCGATCCCAGAACACCGGAATCACGCCCTGAGCTGAAGGCAGACGCTTAACAACTGTGCCACCCAAGCGCCCCTAAAGGATTTTTATTTATTTTAGAGAGAGAGACAGAGAGAGCTTGTGCACTAGCAGGGGGAGAGGCAGAGGGAAAGGGAGAGAGAAACCCGAGCAGACTCCACACTGAGAGCAGAGCCTGATGCAGGGCTTGATCCCAGGACCCTGAGATCATGACCAGAGCTGAAATCAAGAGCCTGCCACTTAATCAACTGAGCCACCCAGGCACCCTCTCAGGCGCCCTCTCCTTATTTTTAAATGGAGCAATATGCTTATACAGCTATTTCTTGATTTAACAATTTTATTTATTTTTAAGATTTTTATTTATTTGTTCAAGAGACAGAGCACAACCTACCCTGCAGGTAGAGGGAGAAGCAGACTCTCTGCTGAGCCAGGAGCTTGATGCGGGGCTCCATCCCAGGACCCTGGGATCATGACCTGAGCCAAAGGCAGCTCCTTAACCAACTGAGCCACCCAGGCATCCCTTGATTTAACAATTTTAAACAGTATTTGTTAATGTCCTTTTATGTTGGTTAAGGACTTAATTCTTTTATAACACCAACCTCCACACTTTCTTTCTTCCCACCTTCCCAATATAGTTATATTATAAAGAATTATATACCTGTACACAAATGTTCATAGCAGCTTTATTTGTAATAGCAAAAAACTGGAAACAGCCCCTCAAAAGGTACATGAATAGACACATTGTGATACATCCATATTATGGAATACTACTCAGCAATACAAAATAAATGAACTATTAATACATTAAACACAGATAAATTTCAAAATCTTTATACTGAGTAAAAGAAGCCAGATGAAAAAAAGAATACATACGGTATGATTCCATTTATTTAAAATTTGAGAAAATGCAAATTAATCTCTAATGACAGAAAGCAAATCAGTCCTTACTTGAGTTCAGGGGTTGAAGGAGGGATGAATTATACAGAAACTCTGGGGAGTGAGGGAAATGTTTATCCTGGTGATGGTTCCACAGGTGTCTACTCAGAAAAAAGTTCATCAAACTGTATACTTGGCAGTTTATTGCAAATCAGTTATACTCAATAAAGCTGTTTTTAAAAATTGTTAAAGCTAACTGGAGGTTTTCAGCATGGGTAAGGCTCATTAATGGGGTGCTGTCCCTACTATAGAGATGATCAGATGAGCTGGCATTTTCTTTCTCTTTTTAAGCTTTCCTTATTTATTTATTTGAGAGAGAGAGAAAGAGAGAGTGACCATGTGAGAGCACAAGCAGAGGGAAGGGGCAGAGGGAAAAGCAGACTCCCTGTGGAGGAGGGAGCCCGATGTGGGACTCGATTACAGGCCCTGGGATCATGACCTGAGCTGAAGGCAGATGCTTCACTGACTGAGCCACCCAGGCTTCCCTAAATTCCTGTTTTTGATGGAGCATTGTGGGTTCAGAGAAGAATGTACTAAAGGAATCTGGCAACTTACTCTCAAATGGTTTATTGAGGGAATAAAAATTTTGCATTGTATTTGGGATTTTTCTGTTGACGTCTGAGATTTCTGTAAATTTAAGTTCTCAAAATTAAAAATATATGGCACTAATTAAAATGTTACAAGTTACAGTTAAGATTAGAATTATCTCTTAATTGGGACACCTGGATAGCTCAGTCGGTTAAGCATCTGCCTTTGGCTCAGGTCACGATCCCAGGGTCTTGGGATGGAGCCCTGCATTGGGCTCCTTGCTCAGTGGGGAGGCTGCTTCTCCCTCTGCCTGCTGTTCCCCCTGCTTGTGCTCACTCTCTCTCTCTGACAAATAAATAAAATCTTTTTAAAAAATGTATATTAGAATTATCTCTTAATTATTTTTGATTGGACAGTGGTATTTCTTTGAAGCCCTATTCAAAAATGAGGTACTAAGATTTACTTAGTTGTGTCCAGTTGATTCTAAAGAATGTGTTAGTAGCTTTAAGTGTGCAAACAGGGGAGTGATGAGACTACGAAAAAAATTGTCAGTATGTGCCCAATACAGTTAGAAGCTTTCAGAGAAAAGGCTGGAGAGAGGGGAGAGGAAGCCTTGGCTGACCAGATAACCAAAGTATTCTGGACCGAATCCATGTTTACCAAACAACTCTCTGGTTACGACTTGATTTTCCAGCTGTTGTAATCTTCAGAGCAATTATATCCTTATTGTAAATAAATAACTTAGCAAGTTGCTTTGTTTCTTGTGGGTCTTATTAGCAGGAGAAGTCTGTGACCCTGGATCTGCTCACCTCTGGGTAAACTTAAAAAGTCAATTCTAGGCCAGTGTGTTGCAAAGGAGATAAAAATGTGTAAAACCCTGCCTGCTGGCGTGCTGGCTTCTATCATTGCCACCTCTAGATCAGTCCTCTTGTTACCGTCCTCCCGTTACTTTGTTGTAAAGTTAAAAACAAAACTTCCCCAGAAAAAGTAAAAAAAAAAAATCCCAAAATTTTAAGCCTGGGAGAAGTGGTTTCACAAGATTCTCTTCAGTTTTCTTTGCATTATTTTTCTGTATGATGTGGCTATATTAAACACATATTTCCTGCCTCCCATCAGGACAAGGAAATAAAATTGAATGAGACCAAAATCAGCATCTTGGCCTTGTGGACATTTGTCTTTCTTTCTTTCTTTCCTTCTCTCTCTTTTTAAGTTCATTTAAGTTCATTTCTTTCTCTTTTTAAGCTCATTTAAGTTCATTTATTTTTAAAAAGATTTATTTATTTTTAGAGAGAGTGTGAGCCTGAGTGGGGAAGGGGGTTGGAGAGGAAAGGGGCAACAGGAGAGAATCCTCAAGACTACCTACTGAGCAAGAAGCCTGATGCAGGGCTCAATCCCAGGATCCTGAGATAGTGAACTGAGACAAAATCAAGAGCCAGAAGCTTAAGAGACTGAGCCACCCAGGCACCCCCTTTGTTTGTTTGTTTGTTTGTTTATGTAAGTAATCTCTACACCCAACATGGGGCTCCAACTCATGACCCTGAGATCAAGTATCGCAGGCTCCTCTGACTGAGCCAGCCAGGCACCCTCAATTTTTCTCTCTCTTTTTAAAATTTCACATAGTAAAGTCTTCTGAGGTGGCATCCAATTCTATTCAACTAGCTTTAGAAAGCACACAGAACATACTGTGGTGGAGAACATTTAATAAATCCTGTTTTTTACTGACTCAATCTGTGCCTAAATACTCCTGTTTCCTTGAACCATTGGACTATCTTTTCCCCTGCTTTAAGGTCAAAACCTCTGTAAAGGTCAACATCCTAATTCAAGCCTCTATCATATCATAGCTGGACTAATGCCTATGGTCTTTCCTTATTTACCACCCCATCCATCTATCCTATGTATTTTCATTTCACTGAACAAATATTTATTGAGAATTTACTATTGCCAACCCCTACTTTATTTTTAAGATTTTATTTATTCATTTATTTGAGAGAGAGCGAGTGTGTGTGTGGGGGTGGGGGGAGGAGCAGAGGGAGAGGGACAAGCGGATTCCATGCTGAGCATGGAGCCCACATGGAGCTTGATCTCAAGACCCTGAGATCATGACCTGAGTTGAAACCAAGAGCCGGATGCTTAACCGACTGAGCCACCTAGGTGCCCGTTCCCCTACTTTATCTTTAGACACACCCAAGTGCCATGCCTATTTATCTTCCTAAAACATTGCTTTGCAAATGTCACTGCACTTGCAAAAACCTTTAATGTCTACTCATTAATGTCAAAACTTCTTAACCTGAACTCCATGGCCCTTATTCTTCCTCAACTGCATCTCCCAGAATATCACTCAGTCCCACCTCTCCAAAGTGGTCTGTCCCTTTTTTCTTAAAGAACTACTTATATTCCTATTTCCAAGACCTATACCTTTCCTTAGTTTTGTCCTACCTAGGGTACGTTTTCACAGCCCTTTTGTTTACCTAATACCTAGATTTATTCTACAGGTATCTGTTAAGTATTTAGTAAGTACCCAGCTATCTTACCTTTAAGATAAAGCTAATTTCCCATTTTCTCCAGTAGGGCTTCCCTTTTTTCTAAATTTCTCCAGGTCCACGTGTCATTTACTTAGCACAAAACAGGGTGGTAGAAAGAGCTTTATTCCGGCCCAAGAAAATTGCAATCTAGCTTTTATTACAGATTCATTGTGTAACCTTTAGCAAAACATGTTCTGTCTCTGTTTCCCCGATGAGGCAACTTTCAGCTCTAACATCCTTGGCCAACAGTCAGAAAACTACCACCCCAGCCAAATCTGACCCACCACCTTTTTTTTTTTTTTTTTAAGATTTTATTTATTAGAGAATGAGAGAGCAAGCGAGACAGCACAAGTCGGGGGGGGGGGGACAGAGGGAGAGAGAGAGGGAATCTCAAGCAGACTCCCACTGATCCCCTCTTGCAGGGCTCGATCTCGTGATCCTGAGATCATTACTTGAGCTGAAATCAAGAGTCTGGCCCTTGATGAACAGACTGAGCCACGCAGGCGCTCCAGACTCACGACCTATTTTTGTATGACCCCTCAGGGAAGAATGGTTCTTATTTTCATTTATTTCTTTATTTCTTTTAGAGAGGGGCAGGAAGAGAGAGAGAAAGGGGCAAGGGGCAGAGGGCGAGAGAGAGCCTTAAGAGGGCTCCACGCTCAGCCCAAGCCAGACACGGGACTGGATCTCACCACGCTGAGCTCATGGCCTGAGTGAAACCAAGAGTCAACCCCTTAAGTGACTGAGCCACCCAGGCACCCAGATTTTTTTAAAAAATAGCTTTAAAAAGATGCAAAGAATATTTTGTGACAGGTGAAAATTATGTTAAGTTCAAATCTGTATCCATAAGGTTTTATTTGCACACGGGCACGCCCATTTACTTCCGACGTTGCAACTGAGACATGATGGCCCACCAAGGTCCCAAATTTTCCTGCTTGCCCCTTACAGAAAAAGCTTGTCCATCTTGGATTTCTGCCCAGATTGCCTACCTACCGCTGGTCATCGTCCTGGCTCCCTCAATAGACTGCGAGCTTCTGGGAGGTGTGCTCTCATCTGACCCTCTGAGCGTGGGGCCTGGTTCACAGTAACCTTCTAAAACGCCTGACGCTGCGGGGACGCTCCTTTGCTGAGGAGGTGGGACAGTGACGATTTTAGAGCCATCTGGGTTGAAATAGCGACGGCTTGAGACAGTTGATTCCCCTCTCCGCCTGTTTCCTCCTCCGTGAGGAAGGAGTCGCAAGGGGGGCTGGTAGTGAGACCGGAGTGAGAGAAGATGGGGGAAGCAGTCCGCGAGGTGCAGTTACCAATCTTTCCCTCACCCCACGAGTCTCTGGAAGAAGCACTGCGGTCAGGCGCTGCGCGGGAAACCGGCCACCGCAGCGTGAGCACGGGCGGGCGGCGCTGGGACCCGGAGGCGGGTCGTGCCGGGCGCCGGCGTGGCTGTCAATCAAGGCGGCCGAGGGGCGGGGCGGGGCGGTGCTTCCGCCTGCGCGTGGTCTAGCCGGGCAGCTCGCCGGCGCCCGGGACAGTGGGGAAACCGCGCCCGCAGCCGCCGGCCGCGCGGCCGGACGAGGGGGCGATGGAGCTGGAGCCCGAGCTGCTGCTGCAGGAGGCCCGGGAGAACGTGGAGGCGGCGCAGAGCTACCGGCGGGAGCTGGGCCAGAGGCTGCAGGGGCTGCGGGAGGCGCGGAGGCAGGTCGGAGGGCCGCGCCCGAAGGGGCCCTGAGGGCCCCGGGGAGGGCGCGGGGTGCCGTGCGGGTGGGTGGAGGGCTAGGAGGGCTCCGAGGAGCGGAAGAAGGGAGAAGGGAGGAGGCTCTGAAGGTGCAGGGAGACCCAGCACAGTCTGGGAACTAGGGTGGTGGGTGCTGGCTGGGGGTGGGGGGGTGGGGGTGGGGAGTCTTAAGGGGAAGGGGCAAGTTTGGGGGATCGAGGGAGAGTGTGAGGGGCGTTCCCTAAACTGTGTGGGGCGGTGAGGGGGGTAGAGGTGGAGGTTGGGGAAAGCGAGGGAGCAGAGCAAAAACCGAGGGCGTCACGGAGGGCACTGAGGACTGGGGGGAGTTGGGGGGGGGGATTCTTTGGGAAAACCTGCCTTGGGAATGGAGACTGATTTTAGAGAGCCTGAATGGGATATTGGAAGGGGAAGACTAAAGAGACAGTGACAGGGTAATTGAGAAGCAGTAGAATTAACACTAAATGAATGGGATTAATGCGAGGGTAGTACTTAATATCTCATATAATCTTGAATGCATTAAAAAAAATTCCTACTCTAGATGGTTTAGAATTTAAGGTGGAGCTGTGTTGGGAAGGCAAAAGAAGGAAATTGAAGTATTTGAGGGATAGAATACAAAAATGTAAGGAAATGGGAAAAGATTTAAAGAAAGGAGTGCTAAAGGAAAAGCTAACTATACTTTCAAGTGACAGCATTATCTGTTCTATGGGGACATGGTTATCAAAGATACAGGAACACCCTGAAACATACAGAAAAAAGATATAACCCACTGCCAATGTGTAATAAGACGGATAATCCTCAAGTAACTATTAACAGAGAACCTTCATAAATGCTTTTCGAGTGAGTTGGGTTCCATCTGAGTGGCATCATTTGAGTGAGATTTTTCTATATCACACTTAATATTAATCTTTTTTTTCTTTTAGATTTTATTTTTATTTAATCTCTACACCCAGTGTAGGGCTAGAACTCACGACCCTGAGACTCGAGCGTTGCATGCTCTTCCAACTGAGCCAGCCAGGCACCCACACTTGATAGTAATCTGTATTGTCATTCTAGTAACTCCCATGCTGCACAGGATCTGAGCATGTACAGCTGGTAGAAGAGGGCTGTGAAAACAGTACCCCTGGGTATTTTCATCATTAAGAATACTTGGCATGGGGGCGCCTGGGTGGCACAGCGGTTAAGCGTCGGCTCAGGGCGTGATCCCGGCATTATGGGATCGAGCCCCGCATCAGGCTCCTCCACTATGAGCCTGCTTCTTCCTCTCCCACTGCCCCTGCTTGTGTTCCCTCTCTCGCTGGCTGTCTCTATCTCTGTCAAATAAATAAATAATATCTTTAAAAAAAAAAAAAAAGAATACTTGGCATGCTCCAGGTTTTATATATTTTGAAAACTTTGTAGAGCTCCTATAGGCCAGGCATTATTCCTAGTCTGGTAGCAAAACTGCGAGCAAAATCTAGATACGGTTATCCAGTTTGGTGAATGCTTTTCATGGCTTTCCAGTGCATTCATCTTGATTTCCATCTGAAAACCTCCGCATCATTCCTTCTGCTGTTTTGAAATAGAGGTTCTAAATCTAGGGCATTGTTTTGGAAGAGATTAAAGTATCTCTGATTATATGACTAATGTTTCAGCCAGTTAAGATACCTTCTATACGAGCAGGACTTTTATGTAACTCCATCTGCAACTAAGAAACAGTAGACACTAAATGAATGAGTTTAGCACCTGAGAGTAATACTCATTAATTTCTTGTGTAATTTTGAATTCACTTAACAAATTTAGTATGATTGCATTCTGAATGGCTCAGAATTCGGTTTCCAGACCTGTATTCTTTTACATTTTATATCCAATAATGTAAATACAGGACGTACTTTCCCATAAACTCATGTAGTTCAGTATGGGTTTTTGTTTTGCTTTTGAGCCCCATTGTCTCAGGCTTGAGAGAAAACACCAACAGAACATCCATCACAGTTAAGTCCCTGATGACATTGCCTTCTGACTAGACTAATAGTGTCGTTCTCTTTCGTGAACGGGATTGTGTTTTGTGCCAGTTACAAGGCGTCTCTCCTCAAAGCTCTTTCTGGTGGATTGTATATGTTTGAGTTTGTAGAATAAGTCCTCTGTCAGCTTGGATTCTAAGGCAGGTCCGTGTTACAAGAATGTTATCAAAATAAGCAGCTGCTTTTGTTTGGTGGTTAGGATATTTTTAGGGTTCCAGTCATTTTCAGAATAACTACCTAAAATTTGGCTTTTTAGTCAAAGATTTTGCACGGGGGAAGGATGAGCAGAGAGGAGAGATGCTCTCCTTTTTGTATAGTTTTTACTTGCTGATTTTCTTTCCTTTCGGCATATGATTTTTTTATTGATATATAATCTACATACCATAAAATTCATGCCTTAAAATGTGCAATTCAGCATTTTTTAGTATCTTCACAAAGTTGTGCAACCATCACTACGAATTCCAGAACATTTTCATCACCCCAGAAAGAAATCCCATACCCGTTAGCTGTCATTCCCTCTGCCCCTGACAACCCCTAAACTACTTTCTCTATCTGGCTTTGCCAATCCTGGACGTTTTGTATAAATAGAATCATACAATATGTGGCCCCGTGTGACTGACTTCTTCGACTTAGCATGTTTCCAAGGTTCATCCGTGTGGTAGCTTGTAGCTGAATAATACTCGTTGCATGGATATACCACATTTAATTTATACATTCATCAATTGATAGACACTTGGATTACCTTCACTTTTTGGCCATTCTGAATGTTGCTGTGAACATTCACGTACAAGTTTTTACGTGGCTATGTTGTCAGTTCTTTTAGTACATACTTAGGAATTGCTGGGTTGTACGGTAACTCTGTTTAACTTTTTCGAGCACTCGGCATACTTTTGTCTTTGCTTTTGTTTCTTACCCTTTAAAAATCTCTCATGAAATTTGTTTCATGTTAAGAAACCATGTCTATGAAAATCTAGAAGGGTGAAGGGTAAAAATACTTTGTTGTTCTGTCAAAACCAACTGCCAGCATGTGGCAGCTTCTCTTCTTGTGGTTAAGTTTAGGCCCTACCCTCTTTCTTTAGAGAAAAGGAAGTTCTGTGTAGGAATGCAGGAGAAGTCTGTAACTCTTACTGTTTAAATAAGTTAAAGGCTAGAGAGATAGGTTCGCTGTCTTCAGGAAATCAGATAATGTTTACAGCCAGCCTGGCCTAAATGATGTTGAAATCATTAGGAATAGTTCTCTATAGTTCCCTGGAATCCTTGGTACTAAGATGTAAATACCAAAGAAATTAACACCCACTCTCCTTAAATACTCATTAGTTCATTCATCCAGTAAATATTTATCGGGTGGGTCAGAGATACTTCTCGGTCTTAGAAATACCATGGTGAGGGAAATAGACTAGTGCTCTCATGGATTTACTCTTTCCTTTGTTGGTGGGTCATTGGACTATTACTCCTAAAAACAAAACAAATAGGAAAAACCTAAATTCTTACGTCTTCATTTTTAGATTTCACCTCCATTATGTTTTCGTTACTTGTTTATTTGTATGGGGTTGGCTTTCCTGCTCATTGTAGGTAGAGATAGCTGATCAAGATGTCACATGGTGATGTCAGCTGGCCAGTCAGATGTGCCTCACAGAGTGATACTACCTGGATGACATTGCCATTGTCTGGGGCCTAATCCTTAAGCTTTGCAGGTCCAGAAACTCCATCTCCGTACATTATCGAAGGGGGATTAGTTTGAGGCACTGGAGGTGCTTACAGTGAGAAGTACCAGTGCTCTAGTCTGTATAGTTATAATTCATGCTAGAAAATGAAAGTGTCCCTTCATGTGCTTTTAGCGTGATTCAGTGTCTCTCGGGGCATTGATGAGAGCAAGCAAGTCTCTGCTCTTTCAGAGTAAAGGGCCAGATCTGTTACCTAATTAAGATACTATTTGGTGAGGAGCCTGCCTAGACCCTTGGATTACTTTCTAGCTCGGGCCTGTGGTGTCCTTTTGATCCTTGCTACCACAAATGTGGTCCATGACCTGAGAGCTTGCAAAGAATGCAAGAATCAGGCCAGACCTACTCAATCATAATCTGTACTTGAACAAGATTGTCAGGTGTGGTATGTACGCACGTTAAAAATTGAGGCACACTGCCTTAGAGTGCACCATTACCAATGGTCAGCTTTCTACTGATTCCTGTGGTTTAATCTAACCATAAGTGTGTTTTTATAAATTGTTGTTGTTTATCCTCAAGATTAAAACCTGGCTGGCTCAGTTGGTAGAGCATGCGATCCTAATGTTGGGGTCATGAGTTTAAGCCCTCCGTGGGGGCATAGAGCCTCCTTTAAACAAAACAAAACGTCATTTGAAATATCATAGGTTTGTTAGATGATTATACAATGATACACAAGTGAATAATTGACAATAAGCTAGGGCTTGTCCTATCATGTCTTAATATCTGTAATGCGACCATTTGTCTTTATAGTATTTTGTTTTCAATTTTTTAATAGTTGATTTCAGACAATTTTTTTGAAGATTTAATTAGCAGTCTTGATAGTCTTAATATACAATACCATGTCTTCTATAAATCGTTATTCCCATGGGGTTTGAAAACACATAGCATACTAGTTAAAGACTGGGACAGATCTAGAAGTCAGCAGGGGAAAAAAAGTTATTTCAGAAAACCAGGACAGGAAGTCTTAGTAGCTCAGCAAAGAAAAGAACACTATTATTGCTTCTTTTATCTCCCACTTCCCCTTCTGTTACCCTTTTTCAAAACAGTCCAAAAATCTGTCTAAAAATGATGTTACTGTAGCAGTACTTATCATAGTGTCCTAAGGAAAGGTTAAATCTAGAGCTGGGGAAAACCAAGAACAGATGAAATAATTTTAAAATAACCTATAATTCTACTACTTACTGACAACCACTGTTAACATTTTGGTGTATCCTTCTAGACATATTATTTTGCAAAATGGAGGGACTACTCTATATGCAACTTCCTACCCATTTTTTTCTCTTTCGGTTAGTATTATATGGTGCATTTAGCAAGTTACGGAGCATTTGTTGGTGGTAGGCTGACATGTATTGACTTAGGTATGCCGAAATACTGCAAGCAATGCTCTAGAAGCGAAACTGAATAATCACTAGGCAAGGGTGGGGAGGAGAAGCTGAACACATATTCGTGTGCAGAAGACCACATGTTTACATGGGCTTTTCAGTCGTCTTTTCTCAAATAAGTCTTTTCACAAATGCCTTTAAACATGGCACCCTGAAAGCTTATTGAGTCCAAAACTCACTTGAAATAGAGGATAGAGATGAGAATTAAAACATGTATTCCGAATCAATAATGTTAAAATCGGTGATGTTAACTAAAAAGTGTGTGAACGTCACAGAGGTGCCCAGGTTTTCTCTGTGTAGATGTTGTTTTCAATGTCATTGTAGTATAGGTATGATTTTCATAGAGAAAGGGGCACCTGGGTTGCTCAGTCAGTTAAGCCTCCAACTCTTGGTTTGCCTCAGGTCATGGTCTCAGGACTGTGAGATCGAGCCCCATCTTGGGCTCTGTGCTCAGCACAGAGTCTGGTAGAGATTCTCTCTCTCTCCCTCCCCCTTACTCCTCTTCCTCCTCCTCCTGTCTCTCTCTCAAATAAAAATAAATAAAATCTTTAAAAAATTTTTGATGGAGAGTGGCACCTGAGTGGCTCAGTCGGTTAAGCATCCACCTTCAGCTCAGGTCATGATCCTGGGGTCCTGGGATCAAGCCTCATGGTGGGCTCCCTGCTCAGTGGAGAGCCTGCATCTCCGTTTGCCTGCCACTCCCCCTGCTCGTTTTCTCTCTCTCTCACTCTTGCTCTATCTCAAATAATAAATAAAATCCTTAAAATTTGTTTTTATGGAGGAAAACTGTTATCACTATAAATCTGGTAAATTAATACGGCTAATTTATGATCTAAAAAGCCAAAAGGACCACTTATGTATTCAGGTATGTTTCTTTGTGAGCATTTGCTCCTATTAGCCATGGTAGCTTGAGAAACATATCTTTTTTTTTTTTTTTAAAGATTTTATTTATTTATTCGACAGAGACAGAGACAGCCAGCGAGAGAGGGAACACAAGTAGGGGGAGTGGGAGAGGAAGAAGCAGGCTCATAGCGGAGGAGCCTGATGTGGGGCTCGATCCCATAATGCCGGGATCATGCCCTGAGCCGAAGGCAGACGCTTAACCGCTGTGCCACCCAGGCGTCCCAGAAACATATCTTTTTTTGATCCTCACTTGTCGTAGCTGTACAGTGAGGATAAGCATAGTACCAACTTTGCTTGGCCAGTGTTGGAATTCAGATGAGGAATATATTTAAAATGCTTAGCATCATGCCTGGGACATAGAAAGTGCTGAGTAAATATTAGCCATAATAATAATACCAATAAATATTGTTATTCAAGGTGACATCCCCCCCTACTTCTCCACATGGTAACTTATTCTTTAAATGTCTCCTGTCTTTCCCAGCAGAATGCCCTTTTTGAGCTCAGATGGCAGTTTGTGGCTGTCCCTCTTATGTAAGAACTTAATACATTTTATTGTAGTTACGTGTTCATGCAACTAGCTCCTTTACCAGAATGACAGTTTTCTTGAGGTCAGGCCCATGCTTTATTCATCTTTATAACGCCGGCTCCTGGCACATGCTAGACCTCAGTAAATATTGAATAAGTGCCTTTATGAATGTTGTGGGTGTAATTTTGCAGACATTCTTTTTAGATGTTTCGTGGTCTTGATTAAATGCACCCTGTTCTTTAATGCAGATAATCAAGAATTAAACTTTTGTTTTACCATGTGGTTTGGTTATTTTTTGCTCAGAATAAACTATACCAAGGCTCACGGGCTTAAAAAGCAATCTTACTTGCTTACTATTCTGGGGATCGACCGGGGCTTGGTCGGGCAGTGCTTCTGATATTGCTGGCAACACTCATGTAATCGCAGTCACATGGCATGTAAGCCTGGAATGTTCAAGAAAGGACGTTCACTTACCTGTGTGGAGACTTAGTGGCCGCAGGACTCTGTTGGGATGCTGGCATGGCTGGGCCTGGATGCCAGACTTCTTCCCTTCCTCCCACCCTTCCCACTCGTTTCCCCCTTCCACTCTCCAGAAGGGTAGCCGGACGTCTCACATGGTGAGTCAGGACCCTCAAAAGTGTAAAAAGCAGCGGTTGCTAGGCCTTCTGAAGGCCGAGGGCTGGAACCGGCGCAGCCTCCGTTCCACTCTGCAGCTGTGCACTTAGGCCTGCACAGGCTCGTCACAGCCCCGCTGTGGTCTCGGGGAGAGGACTGCACAATGATAGAGTATCAGGACCCGTGGTTCGTGGTTCACGGGGGCCACTAACGAAACAGACTACCAAATCATATAATAAAGATTTTCTTTCTGAATGTTTTCAAATAGGCCTTAAAAAAAAAAAAAAAAGGCCTAACCGTAAGAAAAGCAAGGAAATGTAGCAGCACTTACGAGTCCATAAGTGAGTCATACACTTCAAATTCTCTGTCCCTTTACTAGCTTTCTGATGTGGGCATGTTTATCTCTCTGACTCCAGTCTGTTACTCATCTACAGATGCTTTCTTCATAGGGCTGTGGTAGCATTTCAATGAGGCCATGGGTGTAAGTAGCTGGCACACAGTAGGTGTTCAGTAGATGATAGCCGCTGCTGTATTATTATTGCCGTCACCATCAGCAAGCATTGTTTTTAGTGACTCATGTCTTGGTGTCAGTGTGGAGAGACAGAGCTAATGCGGTATGTTGCACATGAACTGAGAAGAAACATTTTGGTTCGCTTAAGAAACGGTTTGGTTAGCTTTTTCAATTTCGGTTGACTATTTTATATATTTACTTTGTCTTTTATTTTTGGTTATTATGTTCTTGTTAGCTAAGTGTTTAAAGCCCATATCTAATTTTAAAATAGTTTTGGGGCACCTGGCTGGCTCCGTGGGTGGAGCGTGTGACTCTTGATCTCAGGATTGTGAATTTGACCCCCACGTTGGGTGTAGAGATTCCTTAAAAATAAAATCTTAGAAATAAAATACTTTTAGTTTCCTAGTACCAATTGGGAAAATAAATTCTTAAATGAAGCTTGGAGGATAAAAATTATTTTCTTCTATGAAGTCATAAAAATGCATGTTTTAGAGGAGATAGAGGAGATTCTGGTTATGTAATTTTCTAAAATACGCTATTATATTTATTGTATTATATTGATACAGCACCTGTATATTGCCACTGAAGACCACAGATGTGGTCAAATTCCGCATAGGTTTTTATGACTTTTTTAGTAGCTAAACTCTGGAGGAAAATATGTCAGTCACTTTGTCTTGGAGGACTCTGAAGTATATATTTACTAGGCTTTTGCAAGCCTTAGTATCGATGTGTAAACTTGATGACTTTTTGGCATTTTGTGAACTGATCCTCATTAAAACTTTAAAATACAGTTGCTTAGGGATTAGGTTAAACTGCAGTAAAGGTAAGTTGTTTTTTTTTTTAAGATTTATTTATTTGAGAGAGAGAGAGTGTGCGTGTGCGAGTGTGCGTGCATGTGTGAGCTCGGGGGAGGGGCAGAGAGAGAGAGAGAGCCCCAAGCAGACTGTACAAAGTACAGAGCCTGATGCAGGACTTGATCCCATGACCCTGAGATCATGACCTGAGCCTAAATAAGAGTCGGACACCCAACTCACTGTGCCACCTAGGTGCCCCAGTAAGTGTTTTCATGGTCCATTATAGTAGAGGCTTTAGTGGAAAATTGGTTTCAGTATTATTAATCAGCATAAACAGTGTATATGACAGTTTCCTCTTTAAGACCTTGAGTTATCATTTGTAATCTACTTAAATCCACTTTGCTACTAACTGTCGCAGTTGTTTTGCCCTAGAATGGCTAGGTGGCATTTGGGGCTATGTGGTTGTCTACCACATGATTCTTGATGCAAGGATAAGAAACACAAGTTACAGCAGGAAGTGTTTGCAGTCAGTACATAATTTACAGGTTTGCCTGGGAACTCCTGAAAATGGGAAAAGTGGAAAGGCCGTGGTCCTTGGAGCCAGACCGTTTCTGGCACTGTGAAGCCTAGGGAAAGTTATTTGACTTCTTCAAGCTTCACCCTCTTCAATGTAGACAGTAGAGTCCCACCTCTCAGAGTCATTGTGGAGTTAAAGAGCTGACGGTGCACACATGGACCAGGGTACCACATCAAGTAAGAAGAAACCCACCTAGCAGTGAAGTCCACATGGTTTAGTTTCATTAACCCAAGCAAATGAAACAGCAATGGTTGGTATCGTAGGAACGAAAAGGGACTACGTCCCTAATGGAAGTCTAGGAGGTGGATTTGGAAATGGAGTCTCCCTGCCCTGTCCTCGCACTGCTTTATGTTCACGTACTTCCTCTTTTTCTTTCCTCTGGGGTTCTGAAACAAAAACAAAACATAGCTGAGCTCTGAAACTGTTGGAGCTTTTGAATTCTTTCTAAAGAGGAAATTGACTTTACCTAACCAGCGCGCTTCCTGTGTGTGCCGTATCCGTTACGAGTGAGACCCGACCTCGTTGGTAGACTTCCCAGCTGCAGAATTTCCTCTTGGTGGTGGGGGTATGAAGTGTATGACAGTGCTTCGACATGTGGTCTTCGTTCATTCTGGTATCTGTACGGTCTGTCGTGACTCACCTGGGGATCTTGTCTAAAATGTAGGTTCTGATTCAGTAGCTCTGGGTGGGGCCTAACAGTCCGCATTTCTAGCAATATTCCAGGTGATGTTTCAGAATCATAAGGCATGCTCTTCTTGGTTCTTTAAAGAAGGTCTTAAACATAGACACGATCAACTTCATTTTTATTTAACAGCATTTATTTGCCAGGTGCTGTGTATGTTAGGATCTGAGTCTTAAGGACCCCACAGGTGAGTAATGAACCTGAACATTTTGAGTACAGCCCCCTCCCTTTTCTTTTTAAAATTTGGCTTGGGTTTATTTCACAGAAGCTCCCTAGTAACTGCACAGAGACTAGTTAATTAACCTTATGTTAGGGTCTCTCTTTTTCTTTATGGTTTAAGGAATTCCTCCACTTACTGCACACACACTATTATTTGCATGATCCTCTTCAGCCAATCAAACTGTTCCTTTTTTCCCCCCCCCCGTATTTTTTTGTACTCCTTGAGCATTGACATCCTGTTTTAACATGGTCATGAACAGTTTTGGAAAACAGTTATCTATTCTGCTTTTTAAATTTAATATTAGAGAATAAATAGAAAACTTTTTCACTTTCTCTATTAACTGTTGAAATCCTGTGCTTTGTGGATTTTCTTGGACTTCAGACACTCTTGGAAAGATAAAGTTAGCAAAAGTGTTAGAGTAGTAAATGTAATAATGTCCTTATGAAACTAATATGATAATATATGCAAAGTAAAGTATGTGTTTGCTTTGATTCAACTATTTGGCTTTTAGAATTTTCCTGCTAAGTGAGAGTGAATTGTGTGTTGTCTGTAACTTAAAAAAAAAAAAAAAAGTGTTGTATTTGCGTAGACAACTCGTTTGTTTTCAAAATATGGGTGAGCTGTAAAGATTTCCCTGTCCTGTCTCCCAGAACAGCAGCTCTTAGTCTGAGCTCTCTGGACCTGAGGGCAGTGTTTCTCAAAGTTGTGGGCTGTTAAATCACAAGTGTGCTTGTGAAAGGTGAGAACTCCATCCATACACTACAGCTCTCCTCGAAGGTTCTGGATCAGTAGGTCTGGGATGGAACCTTGCAATCTAAATTATATCAGGCAGCCTACATGATTCTTCTGCAAACCAAGTTTCAGAATTACTGCTGCAGGCAAGCCATGGTTGCGATTTGAGGGAATTCATAAGTTCTGAAATTGAATTCGTTTCTTTAGGGTATGGATTATTCATTTTACTGGGAAGAGAGAGTCTGTAAACCTCTCACTGAGATTTGCAAAGAGGAACATGACTCAAAAAAGATTAAAGTATTGTCCCAGACGTGTGTTTTCATGAATATTCTTTGCCTTCTATGAGCCTCTTTGAATTTTAAATAAATTTTTAGTTTTCTCTTAGTATAATGAGGGCATTTTATCTGTTAGGTGACTTTTTTATGGCTTTCTTTTATTTATTTATTATTTATTTATTTTAGAGAGAGGTGTGGAGGAGCGGAGGGAGGAGGGGCAGAGGGAGAGGGAGAAGGAGAGATAGACTCTCACACGGACTCCACGCTGAGCGTGAGTCCGACTCGGGGCTCCATCTCATGACCCTGAGATCATGACCTGAGCTGAAACCTGGAGTCATACGCTCAACTGACTGAGCCACCTAGATGCCCCTATATCATGGTTTTCTCATTTACCATTTATTTACTACTTTTCAGTAAAATGAATTTTAATCCCCTACTAATTTAAAATATTTTTGTACTGAGACAGACTGTTGCCAAGAACTACTTTGTGCAGATAATAATACTTTCTAATATTTTTTTATTGGGAACAACAGTGTGCCAGTTATTTTACTACGTATAATACATAGATTATTTAATCCTATTAACAGCAACTCCATGAAGTAAGCATTATATTCATCTGACAAACAAGGAAATTGGGTGTGGAGTGCTTAATTAACATGACCAAATTGTCGTAGTTTGTAAATGATGGAACCAGGGTTTGAGCCCATTCTGTCCTACGTGAAGGACAGTACTATGCATTTCTGCAAGTTTGTGCAAATGAATCACATTCAGTTTGTCAACAAATGGAAGATGATTGTTGTGTAGTGCTCTGGGATTGTGGCTGACGCCTGTGGGTGAGCCTTTCCTAGAGATTCTGATTCTTAGTTTTTATGTTCTTTCTTTTCAGATCAAAGAGAGTGCATCACAGACAAGAGATGTCCTCAAACAGCATTTTAATGATTTAAAGGGAACTCTTGGGAAGCTCCTGGATGAGCGATTGGTAACCCTTTTGCAAGAGGTGGACACGATTGAACAGGAAACCATTAAACCTCTGGATGACTGCCAGAAACTCATAGAGCATGGAGTTAATACTGCAGAGGACTTAGTCCAAGAAGGTGGGAGTCCAGGGAGCCCATGAAGTGAGGGGGGGCACATTCAGAGTGACCCTTTGCTGATTTCTCAGGGTGCCGGCAGGCTTCTTGCCATCCGTGGGGCGCTTAGAATGTTCCTACCTCGGGATAGTTTGTAATATAGGACGACAGATACCCAGTGAGGTACGTCAGGGGGAGTGCGGTTGAAGTGTTCATTATAATCGTTCACAAAACAAGGCGTAAATGGTTTTTCTCAAACGGTTTTATGTTAGTATCTTATTCACTGTTACCACTGTGATTTTAAGGTCCTTTTGAGTCTGTTCAGATGTTTTTCAGTGTTCATAGAATCTAATTCCATTGCTAGTTTCAGAAGGTTAAAAATTATGACTGGTGTTTACTCCTGAAATGTGATTCTCTACCCATCTGCAGCCAGTTATCGTGCCTAAAGCATGCTCAGACCTTGCCTTGCCATCTTCCTGTCTTCACGTCCACTTCCTCCCTTCACATACATCTTGGCAAAGTACATTAAATAAACAGGTAATGGTTCTGCCCTTTGGGGTTCACAGCACAGTAAGAGGCATACGTGCTGAGAGAGATCTAAGACCTACAGGAGCACAGAAGGGAAGGCACCCGACTATGGGGGAGCGGAGCCTAGCTTTCTGTGGGAGGAGTTCCACAGACGCTGGAAGGAATTCATTAAGCGGACAAAGGAAGAAAAGGAGGTAACAGCGCGATGTGAAGCAGAAGTAACATCACGAGTGAAGTGAATGGCGTATCAGGGGTCCATTGAAGTATTTTAGGCAGCAGAGTTACACAATCAGGTTTGCGTTTTTAAAAAATGACGCTGTCTGCAATTTGGAGACTGCATCAGAGGTCCTAAGACTGGAGGTCAAAGAGGCCAATTAGGAAGATGCAGCACTAATCCAGACAGGAGATGAGGAAGGCAGCGAGCTTCATCATGGTGGAGGTGAAGTGGAGCTGATTTTAAGACTTTTCGGAGATAAAATGATTGATGATTTTTACCGATCAGTGAGTGTTGATTATTGGTGATTGCCTGGAGATAGGTTGGAGAATAAAGGGAAGGCTTTAGGATGACCCAAACCAGGCGGATTTTGGATGACCAGGTCGAATTGTGCTGTTTACTGACATAGGAAACAAAGGAGAAGGCGGGGCTTCGGCGGGTCGTTTGGGGATGTTGAGTTTGAGGTGCTCCAGATGCCCAGACGGTGGTCAGGCAGGTGGCGTGTGGCGTAGGAGAGAGATCAGTATGGCAAGGTGGCAGTCGAAGGGGTGTACATCGAGTCTGAGTCCATGGGAGTAAGTAAGTCTTCCAAAGCCGGTGTGTGATACGAGAAGAGAGGGTGGCAGAGGGTGCCGGCATTGAAAGGACAATCGAGGAAAAAGGTGCCAGAGCCAGAGACTGGAAACCACGCATCCTGCACTGAGTGCTGTGAGTGGCGTGGGATGAAAAGGGTGCTTGGCTCAGAAGGCTGTCCCTCTAACTGGAAATTCATCCCCTTTTCGTCCCATTTAGAATGTGGCACTGCTGTTATCCTTGCATGCTGATGACATTTTGTCCCGTCTTCAGTGAGAACTGCTTATTTGCCACTGACCATAACAGAGCCTTTGAGAGAATTCTTTTTAAAGTGTCTTTCCCTGGAGGCTTTGCATTTGGAGACAAACGCAGAAGCAGTTCACAGGTCAGGGGCGTACACCCATCACTCTGAGGACTGAGATATGTTTTTATTTTAGAAAATAAATCCTTTGAGGCACAAACTTATTTGTTACAGCATCTGATGCTTAAGCGTTTTTATACTTCAGAAATATTTTGAATTTCAATCTCTTTTCCTCCCTCCCAAGGGATAAAGTCTTATTTATGGAATTTTGAGGACTTGAGGCGGTGTTCAACATGTGCTGCTTTCCTTTTGGTAAGGGAGAATGTCATGTTATGTGGTCCCAAAAAACTTGGGTCACTCCAGGGCACATTCAGAGGGAAAAAGAGTTCTGGTAGTGTTTCCTTGTGGCTGTGGAAGGACATAGAAGTTGGTCATTTTTTTTAATGCCTTTAGATAGCTTTTCCTTTTTATTTTTCTGTGGAATAATTTCTAATATGTGATATTCTTTTAGGAAAACACCTGTATCATTTGACTTTAGAAGACCTCTTGCCCATGGGGCGTCTGGGTGGCTCAGTCGGTTAAGCATCTGCCTGCGGCTCAGGTCATGATCTCAGGTCCTGGAATCGAGTCCCGCATCGGGCCCCCTGCCCAGTGGGGAGCCTGTTTCTCCCTCTCCCCCCCCACCCCATTTTCTCTCTCTCTCAAAGAAATAAATAAAGTTTAAAAGAAAGAAAGAAAAAGAAAAAAAAAGACCCCATGCCCTATTTTTCTATCAGGGAAATATTTGTACTGGCTCCTGTTAGAGTTCTGTAAATAAAGGTTCTGTAGGAGAGATGGAAAAAAGGACCTAGACCTTCTCCTTTGTGTAAAATTGGTTGACAAACCAAATTTCTTTGTACGGAGCAGAATCTTTCACCTCTGGTAAAATGTTACCCTTATGTACCCCTTTCTTTGGGAGCTTCACCTTAGGGTCACTTCTAAAATAGTTTCTACTTTTACTTTTTGGAAACTTGACTGTGGAATCACTTAAGAGTTGTTTGCAAGAAAGCCGGAGACCCACCTAGACACGGGCTGTAGTGATTACTTTATAATGTGACCGTTTTTTGCTGTATTTATTCTCTCATTCCTGATTGTAGGGGAGATTGCCATTCTTGGTGGCGTAGGAGAACAGAATGAAAAACTGTGGAACTTTACCAAAAAGGCCTCACACATTCAGTTGGACAGGTAAAGGAGTTAGTGCCATTCAGGCTTAGTTTTAAGCATTTAAACTGCCTGCTTCGCGTGCCCCCCCCCCCTTATTAAAGATTCTGAGTAAATGAGATAGAGAATATATATTTCAAGGTTCACTGCCCAATACCAGTATTCGTGGTATGAAATAGTTGCGATTGTAATTTTTGGTATAGTATTACTGTAGATTTTCTTCAATTCTAACGTGTAAGCGAATTATTAAGTTTTAGAAATTCTGAACATACTGAAAGTGAGTCCACCAGATCTTTTGGTATAAACTTGACAGTGGTGATCCTACCAATTTTCTCTTTTCTTGTTTATATTTATTTGGGAAGAGAATCTTTATGTAATGTCCTCCAAAGCCCCTACTGCCATTAGCATTGTTTCCTGAGGACTTCAGCCTCGTTATGGAGTAGGTGACCAATCTAAACTACGCTTCGGGTTTTTAACCCTCAGTTAAAAGCCTCATAAACACCTCAGCCTTGTCTCCCCAGCTTACCGGAAGTGCCGTTACTGGTCGATGTGCCTTGTTTGTCTGCTCAGCTGGATGACTCGATTCTGAACAGAGTGAAAGATCACATTTTCAAGCATGGAACGGTAGCATCTCGCCCGCCAGTACAGATCGAAGAGCTCATAGAGAAACCGGGAGGCATCATTGTTCGATGGTGTAAGGTGCGTAGTTAAGAATCATAGAAGTGGCTTCAACAGCAATGGAGTTGAGAGCTGAGGGCCTTTTAGATTTTTTTTGTATTAACGACCTTTGAACATTTTCTTCTCTTCACAAACAAAAGTCCCTTTTGCTTTACAATTAAAGTCACAGGGAACCTAAACGCAGGTAGCTCTTCCAGCGTGAGGTAAATAGTTTTGAAGGTACCTTTAACAATCTCTGTATCAAACAGTATTTCCTGTCACAGATTTCCCAGACTTAACCCTTAGTAAGTTGAAGATCTCTCCCATTTCTGTTTATTACAAAAGCCAAAAGATGAGAGCGAATATTAGGTGTCTGACGTTTTCTGTTCCAAACGGAAGTAATACTTCTGAAATAAAATCCTAGGGGCACCTGGGTGGCTCAGTCAGTTGAGCATCTGCCTTCAGCTCAGGTCGTGATCCCGGGGCCGTGGGATCGAGCCCTGCATCGGGCTCCCTGCTTAGCCGGGGGTCTGCTTCTCCCTCTGCCTCTGCTGCTCCACCTGCTTGTGCTCTGTCTCTATCAAGTAAATAAATAAAATATTTTTAAAAAATCCTAAAATGTGGTTTCTTCATATTCTCAGCATTGCTGAGAATTTTCTGTATTAAATCGTGTTATGTATATGAGTTACCATATTGTAGATAGAAACCATGTCCAAATGAGTCATAAGTGTCTTGGCTGTTGACAGATACATCATTCAGAGTGGGTGCTCAGCTTCTGGAAATGATTGATTTTTCTTAAGTGGATTTTTAAAAAAGATTTTATTTATTTATTTGTGGATTTTTAAAAAAAGATTTTATATATTTATTTGAGGGAAAGCGTGCACCCAACAGAGAGAGAGAGCATGAGCAGGGGAAGGGGCAGAGGGAAAAGGACAAACACTCCCCACTGAGCCCAACACAGGACTCGATCCCAGGACCCTGGGATCATGACCTGAGCCGAAGGCAGACATTTAACCACCCAGGTGCCCCTAAATGGATTTCTTTTTTTAAGATTTATTTATTTATTTTATTTTTAAGATTTTATCTATTTGAGAGAGAGAGCACGAGAGCGAGAGAGATGAAGAGAATGAGTGAGGGGAGAGGCAGAAGGAGAAGCAGAGCAGGGAGCCCAACGGGACTTGATCCCAGGACTCTGGGATCATGACCTGAGCCTAAGGCAGATGCTCAACCGACTGAGCCACCCAGGCGCCCAAAGATTTATTTATTTGAGAGAGAGAGAGAGAGAATAGGGGAGAACGGCAAAGGGAGAGAGAAACTCAAGCAGACTCCCTGCCAAGTGTGGAGCCCAACATGGGGCTAGATCTCAGCACCCTGAGATCAGACCTGAGCTGAAACTGAGAGTGGGAAGCTTAACCCGACTGAGCCACCCAGGCGCCCGTTAAATGGATTTTTAGAAGAAAGAAGTAGAGATGTTTTTGTTGGTTCAAAACAAAGGCCCTTACTCGATTTTTCTTCTGTTCTCTGTCAGTGGATCTAGAGTTTCCAGGTTTTTTTGCTATAAACATTAGTATTCATGTTCCCTTGTGTCCATGTGTAAGAATTTTTCCTCAAGTACATACCCAGTGAAATTATGAGGTCCTCGAGTATTGGATCTGTACTCTACTAGAAATACCAGATTATTTTCAGCGTGATCATACCAGTGTTTCCTTCTGTCAGCAGGGTATGAGTTCCTGGTACTCTGCATCCTGACCAGTACTTGGTATTGTCAGACTTCACATTTTTGCCAGTCTGCTATCTCATTTTGGTTTCAGATTCCATTGTCCATATTACAAATTCGGTGAAATGCTTTTATATATTTTTGCTTGCGGTTATTTCTAATTCCGTAGAACCCTTATTTGTGCCTTTTGTTCATTCTCTTATTGGGTGGTTTCTCTTCTATTAAGTTTTAAAGGAGTCCTTTATTCTGGATAGTAATTATCTTGGTTTTGTGAATGATGTAGTTGTGGGATTCTTATCTTTGAATTTCCAATATTTTATCTTTGGCCTTATTGTATGGAAAACATGCCATTTCAGATTGCCTGGGTGGCTTAGTCGGTTGAGTGGCCAGCTCTTGATTTTGGCTTAGGTCGTGATCTCAGGGTCCTGAGATTGAGCCCCGCATCAGGTTCCGCACTCAGCGGGGACTCTGCTTGGATTGGAGATTCTCTCTCTGTCCCTCTCCCTCCGTGCCTCCCTGCTCGTGCTCTCTCCTCTCTCTTTTAGAATGAATAAATAAATCTGTTTAAAAAAAGAAAGAGGGGTGCCTGGGTGGCACAGCGGTTGAGCGTCTGCCTTCGGCTCAGGGCGTGATCCCGGCGTTATGGGATCGAGCCCCACATCAGGCTCCTCCGCTATGAGCCTGCTTCTTCCTCTCCCACTCCCCCTGCTTGTGTTCCCTCTCTCACTGCCTGTCTCTCTCTCTGTCAAATAAATAAATAAATTCTTTAAAAAAAAAAAAAAAGAAAGAAAGAAAGGGAACAGAAAACATGCCATTTCTTCAAAGGAAGCAGAGTTCTGCAAATCAGACTGGGAAGTATAGAACACTGGGAAGTAAAGAAAAGAAGGGCGGTAATGATGGCACATTTGCCGTGACCTTCCTGAGAGTAGCCCGTATTCAGCACGTGGGCTTCTGTGCTCGGCCCCGGAATTCTTGGGCCGGGCTGCCGAGAGAAACCGTTCCCTGATTTTTCCCTAACACAGAGCCTTTCTCCTTAGGTGGATGACGACTTTACAGCCCAGGATTACAGGCTCCAGTTCCGCAAGTGCACTTCAAATCATTTTGAGGACGTCTACGTAGGCTCTGAAACGGAGTTCATAGTGTTGCACATAGACCCCAACGTCGATTATCAGTTCAGAGTCTGCGCCCGAGGAGATGGCCGACAGGAGTGGAGTCCTTGGAGCGTCCCCCAAATGGGTCACTCCACGTTGGTGCCTCACGGTATGCCGTTGCCTTCTCGCTCCCGACGCGTGACCGTGTCTCAGGTCGCGGGTACCCGTGCGCAAGGCGGCACGCTGACAGCCACGTTTGCCGGCAGTACAACCTGCATGGCTGACCACAGCGTGCAACACGTACTATTCAAATTACTGCATGGGAATTTTGGGACGTTTTCATCGGTTCTTGTCTCCAGAGTCCAAAAATAGTGCCGGCGGGATTGTTAGCGTCCCCTGAATCCAAAGATTTTAAGTGTTGCGACAGGATACTGATTAAAAAAAAAAAACAAAAAAACCGATTTTCCAAACCTCCAATGACTATCCGTATGGAGGTCTTATGATTTGAAATTGGTCTGTCCTGTATTACTATTTTAAAATATTCAGACTCATTTGTTAACTGGTTGTTAATCAGGTTGGGATAAGCTCAAACAATTATGCTTCCCCTGATTTCGTTAGATGGGAGATAACGCTCACTTGATCTTCCATCTGTTCCTGCCAGAACTGTGCAGACTTCACACATTTTTTGTGATGTTTTAGGATTAACCAGGATACCCTGTCACTGAATCTGACCCTAAGTGCCCATGACCCCTAAGTGTAGCCTCTTCCACTTCCAAGTTTTGTTTAATGTGTCTGTGTTGAAGATACTCCTCAAAGGTTTTAATAATTTTTGATATCTTTGCTTTCTACAAAGAGTGGACAGCTGGCTTTGAGGGGTACAGCCTGAGTAGTCGAAGAAATATAGCCCTCCGGAATGATTCTGAGTCCTCAGGTGTGCTCTACTCCAGCGCTCCAACTTATTTCTGTGGGCAGACGTTAACATTCAGGCAAGTAGACCTTGCAGTATCTGTTTGTCGTGCCTCGGGCAGTAAAGTGACATGCATGGAACACAGACGAGCTTTGGATGCAAAGTAGACCTGAATTGATTTCATCATTTATAGGCAGTGCTAGCTACTTTGGGGAGACTTCCTCATTCCTCTTTGCTTTGGTTTTCTCATCTGTGTTCATAGAGCTTTTACGAAGATGAACTGAGATAAAATATGTAATGTGCCTTGTTTATACCTGATACACAGCACGCACTTAGTA
This sequence comes from Ursus maritimus, assembly GCF_017311325.1. NCBI lineage: Eukaryota > Metazoa > Chordata > Mammalia > Carnivora > Ursidae > Ursus > Ursus maritimus. The sequence goes on from NW_024424897.1 coordinate 39,446,005, forward strand.
TGTTTGTGTCTCTTTTGTTCTTGGGAGATAGAGGTAAGTAGACTACCTCTCAAAAGTCAATTGTAAACAAAAAATCAATCGTAAAAAATCAGAGGCCAAGAATTATTCTCCTTTGTGAGTCAGTATGAGCGGGTCTCTGAGAGACAACCTGTTAGTGTAAACGCAGTGAGAATCACATACATAATGTATATAATTCTCTATAAAATATATGTGTACATACATATATATGTATATAATTCTCTGTAAAATAAAACTGAAAGCAAGCTCTCCTACCAGCAATCAATTTTCTATTTCTTTATCCATGTCTTCCTGTATTAGAATAATTTCCTCGTTTTCATGTCCTGAGATATATTCTCTGTGGTCCTGTTTTTTGAATAGCGCTTCCTAGAAAGCAAAGCCCAGTTTTTTGTTTGTTTGTTTTAAAGATTTTATTTATTAGAGAGAGAGGGAGAGTGAGAGGGAGAAGCAGACCTCCCTGCTGAGCAAGGAGCCCGACATGGGGCTCGATCCCAGGACCCCAAGATCATGACCTGAGCCGAGGGCAGATGCTTATTACCCTACTGAGCTACCCAGGCACCCACAAAGCCCAGTTTTGATTTGGAAAATCAGGGTAGCAAACTCTCCTCTAATTTTTAGGTCTTGAGATCATGAGGTTTTATGGTGAATGCGTGCTCCAAGTTCCTGTTAATCTCAGTCCCTTGTCATACGAAGCGTGGAGGGTAACTAAAGCTTTATGTAAGCTAATTGGCCTTGTTCCCCACCAGCCAAACCATTTTTCTGCTTATGTCCTTTGTTTATAGAAATACTACCATTAGTGAATCTCCTGAGAACAGTGTGTTCCCGTGTAATGATAGGGCTTCCTGAGCTGATATATTCAGGGCAGGTGTCGCAGACAATAAGAATAGTAATCATGGGGGCGCCTGGGTGGCTCAGATGGTTAAGCGTCTGCCTTCAGCTTGGGTCATGATCTCCGGGTCCTGGGATCAAGCCCCGCATCCAGCTCCTGCCTCACCAGGGAGTCTGCTTCTCCCTCTGCCTCTCCTCCCTGCTCGTGCTCTCTCTCTCTCTCTCTCAAATGAATAAATCTCAAAAAAAAAAAAAAAAGAATAGTAATCATAGTAATAATAATTGCAGTTAATAATGAAATAGCATTTACTACACATGAGGTACTGTTTTAAGCACTTTACTTACATTAACTCATTTGATTCTTACAGTAACCAGATGAAATAGGTGTAATTCCCCATTTTAGGGATGAGGATACTGAGGCACACAGAGGTTAAGTCACTAACGCAAAGTCACATAACTGGTAAATGGCAAAGCTGGTCTATATCGTTTCTTTTCGTCTCCTTCGAGGGAGAGTAAATGCGATTCTGGTTAGTGTTGGAATCTGCGGTTTCTCTATGTCAGTATCCTTAGCTCTTTTCCTTTTCCCTCTTCTATGAACCCCCCCCCCGCCCCCCAGTGATGGTGACCTGATGCTCTCCTGCTTTTAAATGCTTCTTCTATGAACACGGGAAGGTCTGATAGATTCAACCAGTTCACTAGATTCAATTCTGTCATTCAATAAGTATTTAAGACATTGGAAATTACCCAAATTGATGTAAATCCCCTTACTATCTGTGGACCGTGGCCTGACATTTAGTATAAGGCCTCAATAAACTGTTAGTTCTTCCTCCTCTTCCAAAGATGTCTGACCGGGCCCCACTTGGCAGGGCGATTAACTGAAACTTCGCTCAGCTCACTAGTATCATAGCCAGACCTTTGCATTTTTGTCATTTTTCTTTTGAATGTGGAATGGAAATGTCTTCTGTCCCTGTTGGAAGTGATTGCAGCCATCCGCAATAAAGTCAGAGGAGTGGGGGAGGGGGGCCTGTGTGGGGGAGGAGCGGATGGGTCTGCTTGAGTAGAGGTACACTTTATTCAGTTCTTTGAGGGTGTTCGAAGGCTTCACAGTTAGAAGGAAGATCATACTCCTGTAGGCAGTGCCCTGTTGCTCAGCCCAGTCTATCCCTACCGCAGTTGCTGGAATGCGTAGAGCTGTGGGAGCCAAGAAACCTGTTACTGGCGGGCTCTCTCTGTCTCCAGAGCCCAGTCTCATTTGGTGGCCAGGTCTGCTGAGCAACCCCCTCCTGCTAGGCCTCTCCTTGATTTTCTGTCTGAACA
>NW_024424897.1:39448172-39502591 GCF_017311325.1 Ursus maritimus
GCTTTCCTTGCTTCCAACATTTTCTGATCTAACCGGTTTTTTTAAACCATGTTTTTACCTTCTTTTCTCTACCACCTCCTTTCTTTAAAACAGCGTCCTTTCAAACAGCCTTCTTTAATCCTAATAACCTAGGAGGGTACTGTCTTCCTTTCACAGATGACGAAACAGAGGCACAGGGACCGTGGGACTTGCTAGTATTTGCATCCTGACAGTCTAGCCCTGAAAGGCTGTGCTCTTAACCGCTGTGCTGCCTGCCTCCCCACAGGTCACATGAGCTGGTAAATCAGAGGCCAACAGGCTAGCTGTTTTTGGTTACAAACTTTTTCTTTAAAAGAACAAACAAAATTTAATGTTACGGTTACAGTTATTGATTGCTCTGTAACAAACCACCCCAAAACTTAGAAGCTTAAAACAGTAGTCATTATTTGGCTCAGGAAACTGCAGTGTGCAGAGCTTGGCAAGGGCAGCTCATCTCTGCTTCTGTGTTAGTAGCTGGAGTAACGATGAGAGACGGTGGATCTGCTTTCACGATGGCTCAGTCGCATGGCTGGCGAATGGATCCCGGTTCTGGGTGTCTCTGGGTGTAGGCCTCTCTGCGGGCTGCTTGGGCTTCCTCACAGGATGGTGGCTGGGTTCCAAGATTGAGCATCCCAAGAGATAGGAAGTGGAAGCTGCAGCAGCCACCAGTTTTTAAGGCCCGGGCCTAGAAGTGGACATAATATCACTTCTACCACATTGTACCGTTCATTCAGAGTCTGGATCCCAGAGAAGGGACATAGACCCCACTTCTTGATGGCAGAAGTGTCAAAGGATTTGGGGGCTTTGTTTTAGAAATGCTATGGTTGATAGCTGTTAGAAACTAGGGGTCGCTTGGTTAAATGCTTACCTTTGGTTAAGTGTTAGCATGCCCTTTTCTGAATAAATGTAAGCTTAAGGAGATCTTTCTTTTTCTGTATAAGGCTGGTCTCTGTCATTACCAGGTATATCTTCAGTTCTGTTAGCTCCTCATATTAAAAAAAAAAAATCTTACTAATTTGATCTTTCCTGGGAAGATTAGGAATAGGGCATAGTCCCTACTAGGAATAGGAAGTTAATTTGTTTTGGGGCGCCTGTCTGGGTCAGTCAAAGGAGCATGTGACTCTTGATCTTGGGGTCATGCGTTCGAGCCCCACATTGGGTACAGAGATTACTTAAATAAATAAACTTTTAAAAAAAGTTAATTTAGGGTCTTTGAAATCTTGTTGGTTTCTCCTTATATTGAGAGAGAACGCATTGTTCTGTGGAGAATACAGCTTTGCTGGGTTTTGCATTTTGCCAAAGTGGTCTCCTCTAGAAATATGATATGTAGTCCTTTGAGGTTAGAGTTTGGCTCTTATGACAGATGTGGGGAATGCCAGACAGAAGAGTTTTCCACACAAACTCTTGATTAGATAGACTTGGGTGAGGTAAGACAGCTGGTTTCCTAAGTAGATCTCCTTTAAGATTATATACCCTAGGGGCGCCTGGGTGGCACAGCGGTTAAGCGTCTGCCTTCGGCTCAGGGCGTGATCCTGGCGTTCTGGGATCGAGCCCCACATCAGGCTCCTCCACTGGGAGCCTGCTTCCTCCTCTCCCACTCCCCCTGCTTGTGTTCCCTCTCTCGCTGGCTGTCTCTCTCTCTGTGTCAAATAAATAAATAAAATCTTTAAAAAAAAAAAAAAAAGATTATATACCCTGGCTTTTAGTTTGTCTCTCGAAGGAGTGTTTTGTGATATCATGAAGGTGTATCTGCTTTAAAGTATTCACATATAATAGTTCTTCCAAGTAATCTAAGGAATGTTTCTTAGGCCTTTTTCCCACCCATACTCTCTCTGTCTTAAACTACTTTTTTAAAACGTAAGGACGGGCGCCATTTTACATTCCCACCAGCACGGGTGAGATTTTCAGTTGTTCTGCATCCCTGCTTGCATTTGGTACTGTCAGTTGTTCAGTTGTTCCCTTTTTAAAAATATTTTATTTTTTTAAGTAATCTTTACACCCAACGTGGGGCTTGAACTCACGACACCAAGATGAGTCACACGCTCCACCAACGGAGCCAGCCAGGCCCCCCTTTGTTTGCGCTTTTAACTTCAGCTATTTTATATACAGGTAGTTGTACCTTATTGTGGTTTTAATTTTCTTTCTGATAGCCAAAGATAGTTCTCTTTTCCTGTGCTCGCTTCTTGGCCTTTGTATATCTTTGTTGGTGTGAAGTGTCTTTTCAGATCTCTTGCCTATTTAAAACAATTTTTTTAAATTATTGAAATTTGTTGAGTATACGTCTTATGTTTTTTTACCAGTTTGAGGCTTGTCTTTTCGTTTTTTGACACTGTCCTTTGTGGAGTATAAGTTTGCTGATTTTGACGAAATACAATTTACCTGTTCATCCAGTGCTTTTGGTGTCGTGTCTAAGAAATCTTTGCCCTAATGCAGGGTCACAAGATGTTTTCCTAAGTTTTCTTGTGGACGCTTTATGTTTTTAAGTTTTACGTTCAGATCTATGAGCCATTTTGAGTTACTTTTAGTATAATATGTGAAATACGGGTTGAATTGGGTTTTGTTTAGGATCTGGTCCAATAGTTCCTGCATTGTTTGTTGAAAAGACTCTCTTCTCTCTGCTGAATTGACTTTTCACCTTTCTCAAAAAGCAATTGACCGTACGTGTGGGCGTCCGCTTCTGGCCTCTGTTTCATTGGTCTGTGTGTTTCTCCCTTCCCAGAACTATAACCTTGCTTACTGTGGCTTTATCGTAAGGCTTGATATCAGGTAGTAGGATTCTTCCAACTTTATTCTTTTTGTTTTAGTTATTCTAGTGCCTCCTTCTTTCTGTTTAACTCTAGATTCAGCTTGTCCGTTTCTAAGAAAAAAATTTTTTTACTGGGATTTTGATTGAAATTGACTTGAATCTGTAGATCAGTTTGGGAATAATTAGTATTTTAATATTTTGATTGTTCCAATCTGTGGATATGGTGTATTTCTTAGTTTCTAGAAAAATATCTTTCATCATTGTTTTGTCATTTCTCTTTTTCTTGTCTCATTACACTGACTACAAAGTTGGATTCCGAATAGCAGTGTTGAATGCTGACATGCTGATTGTACATCTTAGCAGGAAAGCATTCAGTCCTTCACATTAAGTATGATGCTAGCTGTAGGGTTTGTTTTGTTTTGTTTTCTCAAGGATTTTATTTTATTTTTTTTTTATTTTTTATTTTTTAAAGATTTTTTATTTATTCGACAGACATAGAGACAGCCAGCGAGAGAGGAAACACAAGCAGGGGGAGTAGGAGAGGAAGAAGCAGGCTCATAGCGGAGGAGCCTGACATGGGGCTCGATCCCATAACGCCAGGATCACGCCCTGAGCCGAAGGCAGACGCTTAACCGCTGTGCCACCCAGGCACCCCTCAAGGATTTTATTTTTAAGTAATCTCTGCACCCAGTGTGGGGCTCGAACTTACAACCCGAAGCTCAAGCATCACATTCTCTATTGACTGAGCTAACCAGGTGCCCAAACTGTAGGTTTTTTGTAGATACCTTCTATCAGGTTAAGAAAGCTCCCTTCTAGGGGCGCCTAGGTGGCTCAGTTGGTTGGGCGTCTGCAATTGGCTCAGGTCATGATCCAGGAGTCCCTGGCTCCCTGCTCAGTGGGGAGTCTGCTTCTTCCTCTCCCTCTGCTCCTCCCCCAACTCATGTACTCTCTCTCACTCTCTCTCTCAAATAAATAGAATTTTTAAAAAAGAAAGGAAATTCCCTTCTAATTGTGCTGTGCTGAGAGTTTTATCCATAAGTGAATGTTTAATTTTGTATAATTATTTTTATACATTTGTTAACATAATCATACCATTTTTTCTTCTGCTAATAGAGTGAATTACAGTGATAGATTTTTTTTTTAAAGATTTTATTTATTTGTTTGACAGAGAGAGATAGCCAGCAAGAGAGGGAACACAGGCAGAGGGAGTGGGAGAGGAAAAAGCAGGCTCCCAGCAGAGGAGCCTGATGTGGGGCTCGATCCCAGTACTCTGGGATCACGCTCTGAGCCGAAGGCAGACGCTTAGCGACTGAGCCACCCAGGCGCCCCTACAGTGATAGATTTTTGAACATTGAACCAGCTTTGCATTCCCCAGAGAACATCCCCTTTGTCGTATATTATCTTTATATATATTGCTAAATTTGGCTTTTAATATTTTGTTGGGGATTTTTATATCTCTTCATGAGAGAGACATTTGTCTTTTTTCTTATGATGCTTTTGGTTTTGGTTTTGACTAGCCTTACAAAGTGAGGTGGGAAGTGTTTCTTCCTCTTCTGTTTCCAGAACTGTTGGTGTAAAATTAGTATTATTTCTTCCTTAAATGTTTGGCAGAATTAACCAATCAATTTGCCATCCGAGAATTTTCTTTATTGGAAGATTTCCAATTTCTGTAGTAGATACAGGACATTCAAGTTATCAGGTTTCTTTTGAGAGAGGATAAAAGCTGTTTGAGGTTTTGTACAGTAAGCAGTATATTTCTATCTCAGATATATTTCAGAAATCCTCCTTTTCAATGACTTGACAAGGCACCCCTTCTTTCTCTCATTCCTGACGTGTGAAGCTGTGCCATGACCCTCTTTGTTCATATATGGCTCATTCTCTATTCCTTGGGCTAGTTTTCCTGTTAGTGACACAGACTAACTGGCTGTGTTCCTGGAAGCACTTTGCAGTCTTCCCAGTAGTGTGTGAGGGTCGTGATGTCACTGCATCCTTGTCAGTATTAAGTATTGCTGTTTTAATCAATCTGTAGCTGCTAGGCTCAAAGAAAAATTTCATTTTATGTCTTATATTTATCATAAAGTTGGATATTTTTCATATTTATTAGCTAAGCAACTGAATTCCTGGATTTTGCTCCAAGTATTCACTGTGAAGAAAAAAATTTGAGATTGTGTAAGAAAGAGGATGTGTCACTTAAATTCAATCAAAGTTAGCCAAAGTGCAGAGTAATAGGGATAATAGATTAGCCCTCTTGTTACCATCAAAATCGCTCCTGTTTTGGGCCATGTTCTCTCTCAGAATATTTTACCTTTGAGACAAATTATTACCCAGGATGTTCTACTCCTTTACTCTATGCAGTGGATGTATTTCTAGTATCTTGTCCATAAATTAATTTTTTATTAATTGTATTTCAGTTGTACATGCATTAGAGGAGGTCACTGTACCCTGCCATAAATTATTTTGTACAGCATTTTTCTTTTTTATATAGTTTCTTAAAAACTAGTTTTATGTGAGAGAACAACTACCGTAGTGTCTGAGCATACACTGTCCTGACTACTTGTCTTACAGCTTAAAAATTCAGTGATTTTAAACCTCCATTCTATTTCTTAGTGAAATATGGAAATAATTCTGTGTCTCAGATATATTAGCTGTTTACTTTCTGGTTCATTCCATGTTCAGAGCAACTTTTGTAAACTTTTTATGTCGTGCTTGTCTTTATTACCTGCCGTTTTGGTGAAAGATGCTTTTAGGAATTACTTTGTCATTTTTTCAGATTAGGAGTTGTTTTCTTCTTTCCAGGATTTTTTTTTTCTCTCACTGCATTGAGGGCCTTTTCTGTTTTACTGCTATTTATTTATTTGAGAGAGAGCAGGGGAAGGGACAAAGGGGAAGGAAGAGGGACAAGCAGACTCCCCGCTGAGTGCAGAGCCCAACACAGGGCTTGATTTCACAACCCTGAGATCATGACCTGAGCTGAAATCAATCAAGAGTCTGACACTCAACCGACTGAACCGCCCAGGTACCCCCACTGATAGTCTTATGTGAGCTTCCTTTTTTTTTTTTTTTTAAAGATTTTATTTATTTATTAGACAGAGATAGAGACAGCCAGCGAGAGAGGGAACACAAGCAGGGGGAGTGGGAGAGGAAGAAGCAGGCTCATAGCAGAGGAGCCTGATGTGGGGCTCGATCCCATAACGCCGGGATCACGCCCTGAGCCGAAGGCAGACGCTTAACCGCTGTGCCACCCAGGCGCCCCTATGTGAGCTTCCTTGTGCATGATGAGTCACTTTTCTTTTGCTGCTTTAAAAATTCTCAGTCTTTGAGTTTGGACAATTTGATTATAATGTGTGTCAATGTGATTTCTTGGGTTTATCCTGGTTGGTGTCCATTAGGCTTCTTGAATCTAGATGTCCATTTCCTGCTCCATATTTGGGAAGTTTTCAGCCATTATACCTGGTTTTGTATAGGAACTGACCCTCACAAATGATCTCAGCTAGAGATGCTGAGAACCTCTGAAACCTTTTTTGGGAGGATGTGACTTCGCTGGGCTTGCGCGTGCAGTTTCTCAACCGGAGAACTATGTGGGTCTTTCAGGAGCTCATAATCTCTTGCTCCCTCTGGTGCCTGTTTGTGGCACTGCCTGTTCTCTGATGTGACGGCAGCAAGCCGCCTTCTTCTCTCTCGTACTCAGTGGCCCCCAGGCATCCCGAGTTTGCCAGCTCCCCATCAGTGCCCACATCAAGTGAGACAGATACCATTCTCTTGAGCAGCCCTGTGAAAAGCTGGCACAGAAGCACATTCAGTTCCTCTCTCTTCCTCTGAGGGAGAGAAGCCTGAACTTATGCCCCTGCTCCCAGTCACACCGAGTCGTACTGGCTGTGGGATGCCACCCCTCCCATTTCTTTGGTCCTAGCAGCGGTCAGGCAGCCATACTATGCTTGTTCTGTCAGTGCTTTAAAGGAAGCACAACAGCAGTCAAGCCTTCAGGCAGCCTTCCAAAGAGTTGGAATGTCGGATGCACGCTCCACTCCTCTCTTTCTCCCTGTCCCCAAGGAAAAAGTCAGAAGCCGCGGTGTTCTTGCCAGCCACTGAGCTGTGTAGCTTGGGAGAGGGACTGACTTGGGAAAGTGAAATTTCTCTTCTTACCAATTTCAATGCAGCTGTTTTCAGCTTGTGCTCCCTTGGGGTACTGCAGCTTCGTATCGGGATTCTGGAAACCTCATAAAGGTATTTTGGTCTGTATCTCATTGTTAAAGCAGTGTTTCTGTGCTAGAAAGAGGACTGGGACTTACGATTCTGCCATATGGCTCAATGGCTCACACCACTCTCCTCTTCCCCGTACTTCTTAAGACTGCTGGTTTAGGAGTGACATGACTTCAAAAACCCACCCATGTATTTATTTTGATGCTGCGTGTTTGCCACTTTGTAACAAAAGACATTTTGAGGCCATACCAAGTATAACTAATCACCTCTTCCCTTGGTACAGCTACATTCTGTTCCTTGCTAATTTTTCTTTTTCTGTCCTTGGAAAGTCTGGCTTTCTGGAACGGAGGGGAAGATGCATCTGGTAGTAGAGATACAGGTTGACTTTATGTGTATGTTTCCTTTTTCTAGAGTGCATGTTGATGTACTTTGAGACCAAAACACAAAGGGAAGTGCTTAAACCTTCCACATAAGAAGTTCTCCATGCAAACTATGTTAATGACTATATTACCCAATTTTTAAAGATTATAAAGTCTATTTATAAAGGCTTTAAATACTTGATAAACAGTAGTCAAACCATTGCATAGACTCTCACTTTGAAGGTTTAGGTGATGGCAGTGACTTTTCTTATAATGGCAAGTATGACAAGTTTTCCACGTGACTAGAGCCAGAGCATAAAATGGGAATGTGCCGTCATAGCTGTAAATAGTTAGCATAGCGTGTACCGTCAGAATGCCTGGGTTCCTGTCTTGCGTCCAGCACTCCGCCAGGCGATCAGGGTCAGGCTAGTTAGCCTCTTTTTAATCTTGTTTTTTCTCATGTATAATGGGTAGGGTAATGACAGCACCCACTTCATGGGTTATTAGGTGAATTCAGTGAGGTGATTGATACAGATAGATGTAAACGTTTTAGATCAGTGCCTGGAATTTAGGAAGTGCTGTATCACTGTTAGCTATATCAAGAGCAATTGTGATGAGATTGCTCTCTTTAACCTTAGTAACTGTTAAAAATCATGTTTAAAAAAAAAGATTAATGACCTTTCTACTTCGTTTACAGAGTTGAAACCGTGGGCCAGCCAGACAGAAGAGACAGTATAGGAGTGTGTGCAGAAAAACAGAACGGCTGCGACTCTCTGCAGCGTGACCAGGCGGTGTGCATTAGTACAAACGGTAAGAGACACGTAACTGCCGGCCTCTTCGAAATCTGGGGATGACCGTAGTGAGATAGGAATCTGTCCCAACATCACACATTTGTAGCGAGAGATGAGAAAGTTTAAGTCTTTATGACGTATCTGTATGGCTATTACGTACCAGGCATTATTCTGTTACCTTTACAAATAATAAATCATTTAATACTTTGAACAACTTGTTGAGGTGGGAGAGTAGTATTATACCCATTTTATGGATGATGAACACTGAGCCACAGAGAGGTTGAGTGACCTGGCTTAGAGGTGATTCAGTTGGGGTTTGCACCAGGCAGCCTATCTCTGGATTCTGTGTGCGTGGGTCATCTAAATTCAACATCCATTGGTGAACCGAGGAGAGAGTTTACTTAATTTGTGGTATCTCCCAAGGGTTCTTTGGCCCCTTACTCTACAGTAATCACACATTTTAATTTCATTTTTTATTTTATTTTTTCAAAAACTTTATTTATTTATTTGAGAGAGAGAACGAGAAGGGAGTGAGGAGAGGCAGAGGGAGAGGGAGAAGCAGACTCCCTGCTGAGCAGGAGCCCGACTAGGGGCTTGATCCCAGGACCCTGACATCATGACCTGAGCCGAAGGCAGACGCTTAACTGACTGTGCCCCGGCGCCCCTCACAGTAATCACACTTCTAAAATCCCCTCTCAAGGTGTGTTACTAGGTTGTGTATGGGAAGGCAGTAGGTAGGAGGAGATTCTTGTTTATTTCATGTGCAACAATGTTGCTATTCCACAGCATATAATCTTGTAATGGAGTCAAGTTTCTTTTGAGCCATCCATGTGGGGAAACTTAGTCTCCATTCTAAAAGAGTAGAACCCTGGACCAGAACTCTAAAATGGGATTAAAACGTAAACTTCTCCTGCCCTGGGGAGGGGGGTTAATTAACATATTGAGATGCATCCTCTTTGACTGGTTGGCATCCCAAAATGTGTTCTTGATCTGAGCTGGGAAATTACCTGGGTTATGAGTCATCCAGAATCCGTTTTAGTCCTTCATTGCTGCTCACATGTAAATGACTCTTCACCTTAACGTTTTAGGTGCAGTTTTTGTAAATGGGAAAGAAATGACTAATCAGTTGCCAGCAGTTACTTCTGGGTCCACTGTCACATTTGACGTTGAAGCTGTGACTCTAGGATCCACCAATAATAACGAAGGAGGAAACTTCAAGCTTCGAGTGACTATTAGCTCGAATAACAGAGAAGTGGTGTTTGATTGGTTACTTGAGCAGTCTTGCGGCTCTCTTTATTTTGGATGCTCGTTTTTCTATCCTGGATGGAAAGTGTTGGTGTTCTAGATTTTCGGCTGATCGGCTTTGGTGTTGCAAGGTTTTAGCCGTAGCTGTCTTCAGCTCAGTTTAGTTGTCATTGGTTAAAAAAGAAATTGTTAGATTCATCTCTCAGTTAAACCATGGGAAATGGAAATTGTTGACTGGATTTACTTCGGAATGTTTGAGCAATAAGAGATTTGACTGCTGTGGACAAAACTGTAGTGCAGTCAGTCTTACTTGTAATGATATTAATTGAAATATCAGCATCACGATAAAAATGAAATTGGCTTTTAAAGTATGAGGAGATACAGAAAGCCCTATGCCCTTCCACTGTGTACTTTTGGAAAGTTGACTATTAGAACAGAAAAACGTAATGTAACATTATCTTATTAAGTTTCTATCTTTTAAGGATCCAAGGCCATGTAAAACTTTAGGATCAAACAGTAGGAATAGACCAGCCAGCAGCCGGAGTGCTGTAACACACACTCACTTGTGTGCTGTCCACACGAGTGGTGAACACACTCTCCGTATTCAGGTATTTGTAAGCAGTATTGAATTTTATCTCATGTTCAGTAATCTTTAAAGTCCCAAAAGCGTGATAATTTTTGCGTCGTTATAAATGCCTGAGCAAATGTCTGCAGTAGGCAAAGTATTTTCTTTTTTCTTTCCGTGCAGTTCGATTCATGGTAGGCCAGAGGACTCTTACAGGGTAAAACTACTCATGACCGTAGCATGGGCAGCAGTAGCCGCTCACATACATGTCATATGCACACGTGCGTACCCGCCTCAGCGATGTGTGTCGTTCCTCCTCAGAGGGGGTGAGCTGCAGTCCAGTTCAATGTCAGTTTTACAAACGGTCTGTTAGTGGGCCAAACAAATCTAAGGTAAATACTTGACCTCTTTTTTGAAAAACTTCAATTTGTTTAAGATATTTATTTGAAGGACTTACTTAGTGTGTAAAGATGACTGTCTTACCTTGCTATACCAGCTACAGAGGTTTTTTTAATGTGAATTTTTTTCCTTCATTTTTAACAATAGAAATGTGGAAAAGCAAGTTTGATATTTTTGTAAGATAATTTATTGGGGGATTCAGATTCCCTGTTAGACAATCATGACCCTTTACCCTTGCCTTTGTATATGTAAGTAAGCCGTCTTTCATTTGTGTAGTGATTGTTAAGAAGATTTGCTAGAATGTAGATGCCTCGTCCAGCTGTCTGAAACAAAATAAAAAACTTAAAGTTAAATGTGTGTATTTTTTCTTCTGTGAGATTTGATGAACCCAATTTTAATCTTCTAAGTCGAGGGAGAAAAGGATTTCGTGTGTCTCTGGTTTGTTTTTGTTGTTTTTGTTGTGTGTGTTTTTTTTTTTTAAGATTTTATTCATTTATTTGAGAGAGAGAGAGCACAAACTGGGGGAGGAGCAGAGGGAGGGGGAGAAGCAGACTCCCCACTGAGCACAGAACCTGACACAGGGCTCGATCCCAGAACCCTGAGATCACGACCTTAAGTTGGATGCTTCACCAGCTGAGCCACCCAGGTGCCCCTTGTCTCCGGTCATTTTAATACAGATGTTATTGTAACTTGTGACAGTTCACTTACACTTTCTTACATTCTGTGTATCTGATACCGAGCATAGTGCCTGACACATAACATGGGTACAAGAAACGTTGGCACATTCAGTGAATGTGGATGGATTATTTTCTCCAGTTTGGGTGATGATAATTATAACAACTATAAAAATTGATATTTATTGAACACCTACTATGTGCCCGGCACAATGCTGAATTTTCCCCTTTTTTTTCTTTTTTTAAAAGATTTTATTTAACATTTGAGAAAGAGAGAGACAGAGCACAAGCAGGGGAGAGGGAGAAGCAGACTCCCCGCTGAGCTGGGAGCCCAACGTGGGGCTCGATCCCAGGACCTGGAGATCATGACCTGAGCCAAAGGCAGACGCTTAACCCTCTGACCCACCCAGACGCCCCAATGCTAAATTTTCAAAATACATTTATTATCTTATTTAATCCACATATGCTACTTACTATACTGTTATTCTGCTTTACAGACAATAAAACTTAGGCTCAAGATGTGACCTAATTTGTCCAAGGTGATGACTAGAAACTAATCTCGTCAGGATCCTAGCCCAGACCTGATGCTCTCTGGAGCCCCCGCTCACAACCGTTGTGCTCCCGGGAAGAGTGGACACTGGGGGGAAAGGCTTAGGGGGAGATAAGAATCAACGACGGGAGCAAGGGTAGCAGTTGCCGGAGTGGCGCTGAGAAAGGACGGGCTGACTGGCTCTGCCTCAAGATCTCAGGGAGCAAAGTCAACCTTAAAAGGCGAGTGGAAATTTGCGAAGCCCAGAACTGGCCTCCGAAGCAGAAGGGAAAGCACTTGTAGTCCTGGTGGAGGTGAGCACGCGTGTGTCACGGCGGTGGGACCGGTATGTGAGGCCGCGGGGAAGGGCTGACGGGGGCAGAGGAGTCGCATGCGGTGTGTTTGTTTTGAAACTCACAGACCGATTTCCAGAGGGGCTTAGCCGTTCTGATGAATGCGTGGTGACCTCTCACCATGGTTTCCGTCTGCATTCCCCGAATGGCTAATGATGTTGAGCATCTCCTCTCGTGCTTATTTGCCATCTGTAAATTCTCTTTTACCCATTTTTCTAATTGGATTGTTTATTTACTGTTAAGTTTTAATAGTTCTTTGTACGTCTAGCTGCTGGTGCCTTGTTGGACGTCTGGTCTGCAAATACCTTGTCTCTAGCTTATCTTCTCATCCTTGGACCAGGGTCTTTTCCAGAGTAGAAGTTTCTAATGTTGATGAAATCAAGTTTATTAATTTTTCCTGTTATGGATTGTGCTTCTGGTGTCAAGTCTAAGGACTCTTTGCCTCGCCCTAAATCCCACAGAGTTTCTCCTGTGTTTTTTCCTCAAGTTTTATAGCTTCACATATTACATTTAAGTCTGTGATCCATTTTTTTCTTTAAAGATTTTATTTATTTATTTGACAGAGAAAGTGAGAGAGCACAAGCAGGGGGAACAGCAGAGGGAGAGGGAGAAGCTGGCTACCCACTGAGCAAGGAGCCCCACGTGGGGCTCGATCCCAGGACCCTGGGATCATGACCTGAGCCGAGGGCAGACGCTTGACCATCTGAGCCACCCAGGCGCCCCTGTGATCCATTTTGATTTTATTTTTTATAAGGTTAAGTTTCATTTGGGAACGTATCTGTTCATACAGATGTTAAGTCACTCCAGTGTCATTTTGTAACAAAGGCTATCTTTCCTCCATTGAACTGCTGTCACACCTTAGTCAAAAATTAGTTGGACATGTTTGTGTGAGTCTATTTTTACGTTCTCTGTTTGTTCCTTTGATCTATGGTCTGTCCGTCTGGCAGTACCACAGATTACTGTTGCTATATAAGGTTTTAAAATCTGGGGGCGCCTGGGTGGCTCAGTCGTTAAGCGTCTGCCTTTGGCTCAGGGCGTGATCTTGGAGTCCTGGGATCGAGCCCCACATCAGGCTCCTCCGCTGGGAGCGTGCTTCTTCCTCTCCCACTCCCCCTGCTGTGTTCCCTCTCTCGCTGGCTGTCTCTATCTCTGTCGAATAAATAAATAAAATCTTAAAAAAAAAAAAAATCTTTAAAAAAATAATAAATAAATAAAAATAAAATCTGATAGACTCATTTGTCTCTTATTCATCCTTTAAGAACTTGTTTTAGTGGACAGCCTGGCTGACTCGGCCGAGCATCCAACTCTTGATCTTGGGGTCGTGAGTTCGAGTCTCATGACGGGTGTAGAGATTACTTAAAAAATATACATACATACGTAGATACATAAATGCATAGTAAAAAAAAAAGTTGTTTTAGCTATTCCAGTTTCTTCACTTTCTCATGTAGATTTTAGAATAATGTTGTTTCTATCTATAAAAAGTCTTGCTGGGATTTCAATAGGAATTGTGTTAAACCTATCAATTTGGGAAGAGCTGACATCCTTACCATGTTGAGTGCATATTCATTCGTGTATATATATATATATGCATTAATATATTGTATAATGTATATTACATATGTATGTTGTGTACGTGTATTTATACAGATATATATGTAGGTATACCTATGCCTACATTAGTACGATAATGGGATTTTTAATAATCGCCAAAGTCCTCTTTGGATTTCTTTGCATTAGCGGAAATAGGTACTAATGTAGGTATTTCGTGAAGTGAAGTGTAATGTGAACTTTCGGAAAGCAGGAGTATTGTTCACTTTACACCACTTCAGCTCAGGAGAAGGTTCACAGGAGCCCTCCACTTTCGATAGCAGGGGCTATAAAACTGACCGGTTGATTGGTCATCATGTTACCAGTTCAAGTGAAATAATCCTTATCTCTTTATCCTTTTCCATTTACAGCATAATTTTCTTTCGTAAATATTTTCTCTATATACATCTAGAACCATATCAGACAATGTTGCCTTAACTATAAAAAACATATTTCGGAAAACTGAAGAGAAGAGGTGCCTGTCGTATTATCTATATTTCTGCTTACCGTGTCCTTTTGCCCTTCATGATGTTCCAAGTTTCCTTCTGTCACCATTTCCTTTCCGTTTCAAGAACTTCCTTTAGCCATTCTTCTGTGGTAAGTCTGCTGGTGAAAACTTCTCCTCGGTTTCTTCTGTATGAGAATGTTTTGATTTTCCCTTTATTCCTGGAGGATATTTCACTGAGTATAGGAGTCAAGGTTGAAAATTCTTTCTGGGAGATGGGGGGAAGCTTGAACTCATGACCCTGAGATCCAGACCTGAGCTGATACCCAGCAGTGGGATGCTTAACGGACGGAGCCACCCAGGCGCCCCAACAGTGCCTTTCTTTCAATGCTTGGAAAATGTTACGCCACCCTCCCCATGGCCTCTGATGAAAAATCAGCTGTCATCTTCATTTGTTTTTCCTTGTAGATAAGGTGTCATTTTTCTGTAGTTGCTTTCAATAAGTATATGTTCGTCTTTAGTTTTTAGAAGTTTAATTACCGTGTGTCCTTGCGTGGCTTTCTTTGGGGTTGTCCTCTTTGGGTTCCTCAGCTCCTTGAATTGTTAGGTTTACGTAATTTGCCACGTCTGGAAAGTTTGCAGCCATTTAAGCACTTTCTTCAGCCCTGTCCTCTTTTTCCTTTCCTTCCAGGACCACAGTGACACAAATTTTACATCTTTTGTCTGTTCTCACTGATTCCTGAGGTTTTGTTTGTTTGTTTGCCGTTGGTTTTCTCTCTGTCGTTCAGATTAGGTCATTCCTGTCCTTCTACTTCCAGTCCGCCGTGTCTGGCCTCTGTCCCGTCCCTTCTCCTCTTGGGCCCATTCACTGAGCTTTTGTTACTTGTTTTGGTGATTGTATTTTTCAGTTCTAAAACGTCCACTTGGATCGTCTTCGTACCTTCTATTTCTGTGCCAGGCTTTTTATATTCTTTGCTGAGGCTGTTGATTTTTCATCTGTGTCAAGTGTGTTCATAAGTGCTTGTTGAAACGTTTCAATCATGGCTTTGGTGATGGGGAGTCTTACGTGTCCGTTCCACTGGGCCAAGGGATGTTCAGATAGCTAATTAAAACATTATTCTGGTGGTTCCGCGAGGGTGTTTCTGGAAGAGATTAGCATCTGAATTGACGGACTGAGGAGAGCAGGTGGCTCTCCCCAGTGTGTTGGGCCTCCTCCGATCTGTTGATGGCTTCAACAGAACAAAAAGGCGGAGGCAGGTTGAATTCGCTCTCTGCTTATTTTTTTTTTAAGATTTTATTTATTTATTTGACAGAGAGACAGCCAGCGAGAGAGGGAACACAAGCAGGGGGAGTGGGAGAGGAAGAAGCAGGCTCCCAGCAGAGCAGGGAGCCCGATGCGGGGCTCGATCCCAGGACCCTGGGATCACGCCCTGAGCTGAAGGCAGCTGCTTAACGACTGAGCCGCGCAGGCGCTCCTGCTCTCTGCTTACTGAGCTGGAACATGGATCTCCTGCCCTCAGTGCTCCTGGTTCTGGGGCCTTCATATCTGGACTGGAATCTACACCCTTGGCTCTCAGGCCTTTGGACTACATCACCTGTTCTCTGGAGCTCCCAGTGTGCAGACAGCTGGTCTTGGGACTTCCCAGCTTCTATACTCGTGTACTGGTTTGTTTTTTCTAGAGAATTCTAATACAGTGCTTTTAAATCTTTGTCAGATAATTCAAATATCTTTGTCAGCCTGGTGTCGGCATCTGTTGTCTTTATTCAGTTTGAGATCTTTCTGGTTCTTGGGCCGACAAGTGATTTCCTACTGAAACGTGGGCATTTTGTGTTATGTTCTGAGACTTGGGATCTTATTTAAAGCTTCTCTCTCAGCTGGCTTTTTGACACCAGTCCAACAGGAAAAGATTGAGGGGAGGGGCACTGCCTCATTACCGCCGTGTGGAGATGGAAGGGTAGCCTCCCCTTGGCCTCCATGGACAGCCAGGGGAGAACCCTTGTTTGTGGCTGCGTGGGCGTGGGAGTTCCAGTTCCTTGGGTGATCTCCGGGGACGCTGCGGTGGGGGTGGCCTCATTACTGTAGGCAGTGGTGAAGTCTGGAGTCTCCACTACGTTCTTCTGAGCCTTCAATCAGAGAGAGAGCCCGATCCTGTTACTGCTGGTGGGGGCGGAGGTCCAGGCTCCTCTCTGTGGGAGATGGGTGTCTACATCGCTGCCCAGGGGGTGAGACGGTTTTGCCTAATTGGTCCTCTCTGACGCCATTTGGCAGAGGTGTTGGGGTATCTCGTGACAGCCCATGAATGTGGAAGTCCGGGCTCCCCACCTGGCCTTTGCCAGCACGGGCCAGGGTAAAGACACAGTCTTGTCCGTAGTTGTAGTTTCCTCGGGCTTCCGTCATCGATTTCCATAGTCTGGGTGCCTTAGACAGACACACTGATTCTCACAGTGCCGGAGGCCAAGAGTCTGAATTCCTGCTGTTGGCCAGACCGTGCTCCCTCCCAGGGATCTAGGGAGAAGCCTTCCCGGCCTCTGCTGGCTTCTGGCGCCTTCTGGCGGCTTCAGGGCCTCCTGCACTTGCCACCACCTAACTGCGGTCTCTGCCTCTAACTTCTCATGGCTACCTCCGTGTCTTACAAGGACACCTGTCTGGATCTAGAACCTGTCCAGGTAATCCACAGTGATCCTCTCTCAAGATCCTTAACTTACTTATATCTGCAAAGACTCCTGCCAAATGAGGCCACCATCACAGGTTCCAAGATGTGGACGTGTCTTTTGGGGGGCACCATTCAACCCTGTACAGTGGTGTTTGGTTGAAAGAGCTGTGATGGGGGACAAGTTTTCTGTCTTACTAGGGCTGCCCGTTTTGTGGTCCTTTGGCAAGAGAGAGCTGGCATGGAGCCCGATGCGGGGCTCGAACCCAGGACCCTGACGGAGATCATGACCTGAGCTGAAACCAAGAGTCACATGCTCAACCAACTGAGCCACCCAGGCGCTCCGTTTTCCCAGAGAAGCCTAAATTCTGAAGCTGTATAATAGACTTTAATATCAAGACATAAAAATGGAAAAGTAGAGACAAACCGTAAACACAGCCTTTATGAGGGATTTCCCCATAGAGAGGTAGAAAGTCAGCATCTGAGGGCCTCTGTTCTATATGAAGGATCAGGCCAAGATCAAGAAGTGAAACAGGCCGCCTGGGTGGCTCAGTCGTTAAGCATCTGCCTTCGGCTCAGGTCATGATCCCAGGGTCCTGGGCTCGAGTCATCTCGGGGACTGCTCCCTCTGCCTCTCCCCCTGCTCGTGCTCTCTCCATTTCCTGGAGAGCTTTTAAAGATAGCAAAAATTCTGATGTAATTGGTATCAGTGGAGCTCGGGCTTTTTTTGGTGTGTGTGTGTGCGCGCGCGTGTTTGTGTCTTTTAAGAAACAAAATGATTTTATTATGAAGGCAGATTCGGGAGCAGCTGCTGCGAAGTAGGTAAAGGTCGGTCCCCCACCTGCGTGTTTGCAGATCTCACTGTGTTCTGCAGGAGACTGTCCTTTATTCTGAAATCATCTTTCTTGCTCTCTTTGGACTTTTATAAAATGAAAGTGCCAGTAGATGTCAGTCAGGTTTGATTGTTTTGTTTGCAAAGCTTCTTACCAGACAAAACCGAAAGTCGGAAATGTGGAGACTGGGTCACCGGTGTGTGACGCGCGCGACTCTGGGACCTGCTCAGCACCCTGCATTGCCTCATCCGTGGCCATCCGAAAATTACCTTTTTAAAAATTAAAAAATTCTTTTTTTTGATTTCTATGTATTTGAGAGAGAGCGGGTGTGCGGGGGGAGGGGGGCAGCAGAGCGAGAGGGACCAGAGGACTCCAGCTCGGAGCCCAGCATGGGGCTCGATCGCGCCCCGAGCCAAAATCAAGCGTCGGACGCTCCACCCACGGAGCCACCCAGGCGCCCCCCCCATAAATACTTTCAAATGAAGACGCGTCCTTTTCTTTTTAAAAGACGAAAACTGTGTTCAGTGAAATAAGCCTCGTCTCTCATCAAAGCTTTTAATCTCATGAAATTTAATATTGATTAAAACAAAATTGACCTCTCTCTGCCGCTTCTGTGGTTTCGTGGGAGAATCGGACCGTGTCGGTACCATCGGGAGACTTCGCCACGTTCTGGAAACAGCTGCGGAAGCGGCAGCTTCTATGGCGCCGCGTGCGGTTCTCCTCGGAGGTGAGAACGGAGGCTTGGAGTCGGCGCAACCGCAGGGCTGTAGCAAGGGCGACGGGGATGCTCCCCAAGAGCAGGCTGCTTGCGCGGGGTCTCTCCGAAGGAGGCCTTGCGGTCTCGTCTTACCGGGGAGGAGACGGAGGCCGCGTGTTTCGCGTTCCGCGTCTCGAAGCGGCAAGAGCGCCACCGGTGGCAGGTCCCAGCCTAGCAACTCCCCGCTCTCCCGCCGCGCGCGACTCGCGTCCACACCAGCCTGTGTCCCCCGCGACACCTGCTTTGGTATTAGAGACTTTGGAACGTGGCTTATTAACAGATCGGTGAGGGTTTGCCTCTCCGGAATGTAGGACTCAGGAGGACCGCAGTCACAAGGTCTGGCTCAGTCCTCTTGGTACAATCCCGCCTGGCGAAGGCGAAGGACGTAGTAAGTGTTTCATGAATAAGTAAGTCTCCACGAGCCTAATGACTCACATGGTAACCCTGGTCCTGCTACAAAGCCTCAAAGAAGAACCGGCGCCGCCCCCACCCCCCTTAAGAGAACTAGGGATACTAGAGACAGAATCCACCCAAAAGAAAATCTTAGTTGGATTAGTGAAGAAGAAAGGAGCTAAGGTTTATTGGCTCCCCGCTATGGTTTGGGTGACTCATAAATTTAAGTGTCAGAATATAAAGAGCTTTTCGTCGGATACCTTTAGAACCTTGCCCCTTCTCTGCAGTTACAAGCAATGAATTTACTGAAGCAATAGATGCTTATTCAGGGA
Source organism: Ursus maritimus (assembly GCF_017311325.1). Lineage (NCBI taxonomy): Eukaryota > Metazoa > Chordata > Mammalia > Carnivora > Ursidae > Ursus > Ursus maritimus. The sequence continues at coordinate 39,467,050 of NW_024424897.1, forward strand.
TGGAGGGAAGAAGTAAAGTGACTCTGGTATTGACCCATGAGGCCCCGGGAGAACCCCTGAAACAGGTTCTGAGTCTTATTCAGCATCTCATTCCCTGCTTGGGACAAGCGCTGGCATGCATTTAATGGATGAAAGCATGGCTGCTAGCGGCTGCCCTCTAGAAGGGCAGGTAGGAGCTCTGGGTTCTGAGAAAGGATGGCTCTGATTGAAGCTTTGCCATGTGGACAGGATGGTAGTCAAAAATGGGAAAACAGATAACATGCAGTAGTCCAGGAGGTACCAACCCTGCTATCTAGAACCAGCTTTGTAGAGTGATCCCATGTGACATTGAAGTAACGATCTTACATTTGTCTCAGAATGTACTTGAGTAAATTTTTATTCCTATATAAAAATCGACCATACCCTCATAGGAACTAGTACCTGGGAACAGAAGACGGCCAGGAATTGGATCATAGACTCCATACTGAGAACACCGGGGTGCATGTATGTACTTAAGTTCTGCTGTGCCCTGGGACTCCCACTTGGTTGACGGGGGGACTGCAAACCTGAGATAAGACTGGAAAGATAAATGAAGTCAGGTCAGGAAGAGTATGATTTTTATTCTGACAACCCAGGAACCATTAATGGTAAGATCTATGCTTTAATATGGTACTTGGCATTATTAACAGAACCTTACGTATTTCCACTTTTCTCGGAGTGCCATACTATTTATGTTGCTTTAACAAACAAAATATAAATTGAATTTTTAGGAACTATTTTTGACAATGAACTTCCTGTTTTACTTATTAGAAATTTACTGCGTTCCAAGCTCTGTGCTAGACACGTATCCCTTCTGCCTTTTTCCCAGTGAGAACATCATCCTTCTTGAACTCCCTTTTCTATTTTCTGGATTTAATTTTTTTTTTTAGATTTAATTTTTAAATGTAAGAACTATACAATTTTTAAAAAAATAGGTAGTAAATTGAGAGGTCTCAAAAATGGCAGAGTGAAAAGCCTGCCTCTCATCTGTTTTCTCCAGATTATCTTCCCTAAAAGCAGCTGTTTTTATGTATCCTTTAGACATATGCTAGAACCCAAGCAAATATGGGCCCATACTAACTGTTCAATTAAAAAATTTGGACCACTAGAAACCATTCTGTACGTTTTATCTTGGCATTTATTCCACATTGGCTCACACACAAAAAGCCAAAACCCTTCTTGGTCCTTTTTTATCGCTGTGTAGTATTCCACTTACGTGACTTGTGTAATGTAGCCAGTTCCCTACTGATGACTTGTCTAATCAGTTTTCAACAGCGGTAACAATTTGTCATTTTACAGGTGTTCCAGTTTACCTGTAGGATAACTACCTAAAGATGGAATTGTTAGAGCAAAGGCTGAATGCGTTGTGATTTTTAAAAATATATTTTTATTTATTTGAGAGTGAGAGCCAGAGAAACACTCCCAGTGAACAGGGAGCCCGATGTGGGGGCTCAATCCCAGGACCCTGAAATCATGACCTGAGCTGAAGACAGACACTTAACCGACTGAGCCACCCAGGTGTCCCACATTGCGATTTTAATAGAAAGTACCAGATTGCTTTCGACATTGTACCAATTTATTTTGCCACCAGAAGGGTCTTGAGTGCTTGTTAATATGCCAGTAGTGAAACGACTTTATATCAACAGCAAGCTGAATCCATCTGTGTTCTTGCTCTCATCCCTTCCTTTTTCTGGTAACTTCTATCTTTGGCTTCTGTATTAGTCTGCAATCATGCTCAACCCTCCCATCCATTCTCCCCAGAATTCTTAACTTTGCCTGTCTCTGTCTTGGTGTGGCCCCATTTTCACACTCTCTTCATGTGTGAAACCTCTCCAACTCATTTCCCACGTACCAGACACTTTAAACCTGTTTCCTATCACTTCACTACCCTGAAGTTGCCATCTTACTCATTTTCTGTGCTGCAGAACTGCTGCTTCCTTTCTGAAACCTTGTTCCTGGCTCCGCCGCCCCTCCGTCCTGCAACAGCACCGCCCGAGGACTTCCCGGGCATTTACTTCCGGAGAGGTAGTGTTCTCCTAGCTGGATATTTCACCTGGGCTACTACTACGGTAGCATCCTGGTGGTGGATCCCTCCTTTGCAGAGCTTCTCCCCTCCCCAATTCTTAGAGCCATGGTTCACCAAAAACACAGGGTGGTGTCCTGTGTGCTGTAAATCTCCAAATACTTCCTATTGCCTGGAATCCAAACTCTCGGCACAGCTTGTAAAACACTCAGTTCATGTCACCGAATATCTGAGCACCAACTAAAACCATCAGGCAGTACTAAGGTCAGTGAGATGGACCTTGCAATGTGCTTAGAAGAGACCTAGAGTGAGCGCTGGAAGCGCAGAGGGGCACTCAGCTCCAAGAATCCACAGAAGCATGTGTACAGGCGACACGCTATTACTAGGAAATAAAGCAAGAGCTGAACTGTCAACTCCTCCGTAAAGTTTCCCCTAATTCTTCCAAAGTTGACTTCGACAACTACTAACCTCACAGAATGTTGTATAGAACTTTATTACACAATATATCATTTTACTTTAAAATTCTCATTTGTATCCCACTCTATGAGCTTTCTGAAGGCCAAGATAAATTCTTTTTCATTAAAAAGAAAAAAAATCCACAACCAAAGATGAATAGCTGTTAGGTTAACTAACATTGACATTACTCTGAACTATAAAAATGTTTTTTAAGTATTACCATAAATAACATGCCAGTGCACCTGATGTTACTAGAACTGGAAGTAGGATTGTGTGGATTTTTTTTTTTTAATTTCTTATTAACGCCGACCGATGGGTGTAATTTTTCTGGATCCTTACTACCCTAGCCAAACGAAAATTTTAGTACACATGTTAACAATGCATAATAATAAAAACCAAAACCAAAACAGAATACAGCTTTTATATTATTGAACTTTATGTACAAAATCATTTGATTTCAAATAAACATTTAATGTAAAAACAAACGTTCTTTTAAACTGAATTTTTTTTTTTTACATCTACTGTACCATTCAAATGCTTTATCATCTTACATGATTTCTTCAAAATCTCTTATCAAGGGTACATATAGAAAAGCATTTTTTTTATAAATAGAAACAAAGGGATTTTTTCAGCTTTTATTATAAGATGACATAAAAAGTTTACTCAACAGAAGTAATTTCATTACTATTTGGGGGAGGGAATCACCAACTTTTTGTGCAAACAATGCTAGCCTTCTTTTAAGCATTAAGAGCATAACTGCTTAAGAAATGACATAAGCAATAATTCTACACCTACATCTCCCCTAAAATAATCTATTTTTTTTTACATATGTGCACAGCTTTAGCAAATTAAAGCCCGAGAGAAATGCTCGAGATTCACTATCCGAGGCATGATCAGAGTTTACCGTAACTCATATTTAGAGAGCTTACCAATTAAGGAGTCTGTAATGAAAGCTGCAGTTTCCCTCTTTCCTATTTTTCTTAACACAAAAATCAATGACTAAGAACTTAATACTGGATGACAAATCACATCCACACTATTAGTTAAATAGCCTCACAGTTAAACACATCTTAAAAGACCAATCAAATCAGTATTTACATTTTATAAATTTCTGAAGACACCATTAGAAAGCTTATATATCCCTTCATTAAACAAAATAGGGAACTGCATCTGATGGTGGTGGAATGAAATTAAAAAATTAAAAATACCTGTATTTACAGCAGCATTGATCCTTTATAAATAAAGAATATGAAAATGCAATTATCTTTAAGGATAATAAAAAATTGAGGTGATGTTACTCAACCACAGTGCTTGGAGTTGGAATAAAAATCTATTGGTGCTTGTTAATGTGCCAGTAGTGAAACCACTTTCTGTTGGAGAAAATCCAACTGCAAATATGTGCACTGAAACACATATATCACAGGGCAAAACTGCTCACAACAATTCAAGTCAGCTTATCTGTATGGGATATTCTAATCATGAAATACATTACAAAGACATCCTTGCAAAGAAAAAAACAAGTTATAACATTTTCTGGTTCATTTTTATAGAACATTTCCTTCCTCGAAAGTGGCATCTTAAAAATCCCAAACTCATTCTTCCCTTGGTTTGTAATGAAAAGATGTGGACAGCTGAATTTTCAATGTGACTACCATATTGAAAAACAAAAAACAAACCCAAAACAGCAAATGTTCAAGTTTAAAAAAATATACCGGGTGAGCAATGCAGTAAAAGTATCCACATAAAAACAAAACGGTCAGTAACCTTGTGAGCAACATGACATTTCACGGTCAACAATGTGAAAAACTGACATTTTCTCAAACAGGCATAAGATGAAGAAGTGCTATTTTGAAATTGTAAAATGAACTTCTATAAAGAATCTTACGTTGTAATTTTTCATTCCAAATTGATAAATGATTTCAAAATCAAGGATCAAGGTTTGATTGCAAATAATAATGCAACATAATTTCCAAAAATCTGCAATTTCTGAAAGGAATCTCACTCCAATTTTCCCTCCCCAAAAAAGGTTTCACAATTACAAAGTAGAAAAATGGCCAGTCATAAATGCAAAAAACATTATAATTTAAATATGAAATAATTTCTAGATTATCAATTCAATATATTTCATAAGACAATTGCTGAAGTTAAAAATACTTTCTTTGAACTATTGCTTTTCATGCTCAAACCAGAGAGTGTTGTGATAACATCAATGAAACGGACACACATGTAATGCTGCATGACGAACTGAAGTCGAGCCCGGACACAAATACCCTTGTTGAAACCATTTACTTCATCTAACAGTGCCTGTTTGAAACCTATGATTACAAACGAAAACAAACTCTTCCTAGAGGCTGAATTCCCTAGAATGCAATTTCAGTGTTTGTCCATAACATGGGGTTAAGGTTTTTTCTTTTCAGAGTTTTTGTTTTTTGCTCTGTTTTGAAACCCCTGAGACACCATCTGCTTCCAAAGCTTTCTCTTTTGAGTTAATTTCACTAAATCCATTCGCTGTCCCATTTTGTTCTTCAGTGATTTCTTCATTTGCAGGGGAAGCAGATTCTCCTTTTTCTAATTTTTGCTGCATTTCACGGAGCTTGGTAACAGCTTTATCTATTGACATTATGCTAATAAGATTAAAGTCATGCATGCTGACTAGATGAAGCATGAAGTTTCGACATAAATTCTTCTTAATTATTTTCTGTCCATAGTTTTCTACAAACAGCATACACGCATGATTCATTTGATTGTCAGCAATAAACCTATTTAATAAAAATAACACAAACATCAATAGTGATAGAAAGCATGTTTTGTCAATGCAACATGGTAACTATGATAGACCAGTAAATGATGATTTAACAATTAGTAAAACTACCGTGACTCTGAGATTCAATGACCTGAATGGACTTAGCATTTAAAAAATTTAAAGAGATTTAATTTAACCAGGACTTAAATAGATGTCATTTCTGTTTGTCCTAATGAAATGGCATACAGCAGTATTAAAAGTGTAGACCATTTTCGCTTGCCAACAGCACTTTCATGAACTTTCTACATATACACTCCCCTCCTTTAGTCTCTCTCTTGACCTTGACATACTTTCCTATTTCAGAAGCAGTGTTTCTCTGCATTTTCACTTCATGGAAAATGTTTAAAGAAACGAATATGCCACATTTGTGACAATATGGATGGATCTTGAAAGCATTACCCTAAGCCAGACAGAAGGACAAAAACCATATGATCTCACTTATATGTGGAATCTAAAAAAACAGAGGTGCCTGGCTGGCTCGGTTGGTCAAGCGTGAGACTCTTGATCTCTGGGTCGTGAGTCTGAGCCCCATGATGGGTGCAGAGATTACTTAAAAAAATAAATTTGAAAAACAGTAACAAAACTCATAGATCAAACTTGTGGGGTACCAGAGGCAGAAAGTGGGAGGAGGAAAGACTGGAGGAAGGTGTCCAAAAGGTACAAACTTCCAGTTATCAGATAAAGTACTGGGGTATAATGTACAACATCATGACAACAGCTAACACTGTTGTACGATATACAGCAAAGTTGTTAAAAGAGTAAATAAATAGTAAGAGTTCTCAACACAAGGAGAAATCACAACAGGATTTCGAGGTATTGTAGCAAGGTACATACTATTTTTTTAATCCTTGGCAATAAGTGAAAATCGGGCCATTTTAAAAAAGGGACATATTTCAAGTGGAAACTGCTGTTAGAGCTAACCCTTTCTTACATAAAACCATTTTTTTTTTAAGATTTTATTTATTTATTTGACAGAGATAGAGACAGCCAGTGAGAGAGGGAACACAAGCAGGGGGAGTGGGAGAGGAAGAAGCAGGCTCCCAGCGGAGGAGCCCGATGTGGGGCTCGATCCCAGAACGCTGGGATCACACCCTGAGCCGAAGGCAGACGCTTAACGACTGCGCCACCCAGGCGCCCCATAAAACCATTTTTCTTTCTGCAGTTACTTTACTGTATCTATATAAGAGGATGTTAGCTGAATCTATTGTAATCATTTCACAATAAATGTAAATCAAACCATCATACAGTATGTCTTAAACTTACTTACACAGCGATGTATGCCAATTATTTTTCAATTAAACGGGAAAAAAGCCACATTAAAAAAAAACTGAAGATGTCACAACAAATGTGGTACAGCATGGCTGTGTTGATAGAAAGCAAGTAGGGTGCACCCACAATGATTAAATTTGAAAAAATCAAATTAAACCAAACAGGAGAATGGCTGCTCATTACCCACTGAAACTGAGAGTCCCAACAAAGTCTGTAAGGCCTGCCTGCAGATATTCTGAAATCCAAAGTTTACCCAACTACCTGCCACTTTATAATGCTAGCATAGTATGAACCCCAACAGTTGTTATGCTAACCGAGTTAGATTAAGGAATGAAAACAGAACCCAGTAAAGTAATGGTAGGACTAAAATTACATCTTGAAACTGACCCAGTAAGACAAAAGAAAAAACAGACTTAACCTAAGTTTTGAAATACAGAAATTACTCCTGAGTTTTAATGACTACACCAGGGACCAAACATTTTCTGTAAAAGGCTAGATAAGTAAACATTATAGGCTTTGCAAGCCATATGTGATCTGTTGTCTTCCTCTTTTTTTTTTTTTCCAACCCACCAAAAATGTGGAGACTATTCTTAGCTTAAGGCAGTGTATAAAAAAAGGCTATGGCCCATGCAACGCCAGACATCTGGGCTGGAACTTATGCACCAATTCCTCTTTACTTCCTAAGAGTAAAGAAATAAAAGTGCCCCTTACCATTTATTTCATTATAAATGAAAAAACTTTGGCTGCTTGTGCTATAGAAGAAAACCTTAAATGAGGACCCAATAATAATGAAGGTATAGAAGAAAAATATATGTTATTGACAGGCAAATAGTTCACACACAGAGGAGGAGGCAGATCTGCATGAAAAACACTTTGGAAGATACTTCGAGCCACAGTAGCACAAGAAATACGTACTGTTCTACCCTGACCTCTATGTCATGGTAGTAAGAAATCAGAAAATCTACTTATATTTTATTCTCAAGAATTAAGCAATTTAAAAAAACTATAATAATAGTGTGATAAGCAATTTTTAGGATTTCCAGGTGTGTAGCAAGGGACATAATATTTAATCCTTGGCAAAAAAATAAATGAAAACTGGGTTATTAAAAAAAAGGGACATATTGGAAGTGAAAACTGCTGTTAGAGCTAACACCTTTCTTACATAAAACCATTTTTCTTTCTGCAGTTATAATACTTTGGATTAGGGTAAGATTTAGGGCACACTGTATCTAAGCTAATGGAATTTTATTATTTTTTGGGGGAGAGGGGAAACGGAGAATCTTAAGCAGGCTTCGCACTGAGTGCAGAGCTTGACTGTACAGGGCTTGACTGCACAACCCTGAGATCATGACCTTAGCCAAAATCAAGAGTTGGACACTTAACCAACTGAGCCACCCAGGCAACCCTAAGCCAACGGAACTTTAAGTAAGATTCAAACACAGATTTACAGAATGTGAAGCAGCAAGAAGAGCATAAAGGAAATGGAATGTTTAAATTTAGAAATACCCTACCCATGCTTCATGACATGGAGATTCCACAGTTTCATCACTTCTTTCTCTCCTTCGTTAACATCAGAAAATTCCTCGATTTGCTAAAAAAAAAAAAAGAAAGAAAGAAAGAAAGAAAAAGAAAAAATACCTATTAAATACAGAAAAAACAAAATTGGTATTTCTAAGAAAAAATTATGAGAATATCAAAAACAATTTTTGTAATTAATTCCTTCATTTAGAAAGAGGTCCTTTACACTAAGTTAAGAGTTTAATTCATATTAAACAACTAATAGTCTTTAAACATGAATCACTTCATCTAAGATTCTAAAATCACGATCAGTGGTGATAACAGTAATACTCACTGTAATGGTTTTTTCTCTTAGCCATTCAGGATCTTTTTCATCTTCACTATCTACTTCCATTTCTTGGGGACGGAGAGGTAAACAAGTATCACTATGGAAATACAGCCGGTTGTGTCCACTACTATACGTTCGCTGCTGTTCTACTTCTCCATCTTCAGATTCAAGAAATTCAGACATGCTTGCTTTTGTTCGTTTTGGTCTGATGAAAAGAAATGTTGATGTAATGTTAAGTGACAGGGATAGGATTCTTTCTATTTCGCACCTCTCAAATAGAGTACATTCCTCTGGTACAGGTTCCTTCCTAGGCATGCACGCAGTAACTTCCACTGGGAGAATTCTTTAATCCCTCTAACCACTGTAGAGGTAGTGACATTAACATGTAAGACATAGGAAAAGTTCTAAGGAGGAAGTGAGAAAATCACTACAGGAGCTGAGGAGGGTTATAAAACAGTATACCGTAACACCAGACACTTAGCTAATAATCTGAAATAATGATTCCCACCCTAAACAGTAGCTCTGTCTGGCTCTCTTCTGTGCCTCCATCATCACCAATAAAAGCCAGAGAATAAGTTTTCTTGCATGACCTTTTTACCTACCTGCACACAAGAATATGTGTGATAGGTGTTCTCTTTACTGGTCCATTGCGACTAAAAGCAAATCCAGGTTGGCGATGAATATCCTGAGGATTTCCTGCATAGGAGCCGTCATAACACTCGTTGATAGAAACATCTATCCTAGCACCTTTTGGATGATACTGTAACAAGAATGGCAAGATGCTTAGAATAAGGGAATATTAGTTATCCCTACCCTAAATAACTACCACTCTAATTAATTAAGAAGTACTTGCGGCTCTTAATGTTTTGAGCACTAAAATGAGCCACGAATCCTAGAATGGGGACAGGGAGTCAGAAGACCTGGAGTCAACAAGATTTGTGTTGAAGTCCTGGCTGTGACATTTACTGGCTTGGTAACTTTGTACAAATTACTTCTTGTTTGAGTAAGAACAAAGAAATCACCACTTAATTCAAAGAGCTGATGTGAGGACTAGTAAGTCAGCATAGGTGCGCTATGCAAATATATGTAAACTGAATCACTGTAATTCATACGTACGGCAATCCATCAAATGCAAAGATTTTGGCATTTTGTGCAGAAGCACAATTTATTATTTTTATTGTTTTTAAAGATTTTATTTATTTGACAGAGAGCACAAGCAGGGGGAGCTGCAAAGGGAGAGGGGAGAAGCAGGCTTCCTGCTGAGCAGAGAGCCCACCATGGGCTCATGACCTGAGCTGAAGGCAGACACTAAACTGAGCCACCCAGGCGCCCCAAGAAGCACAGTTTTTCAAAGTCAGATTGTCTTTTATCTTATTGGTAAGAGAAACAAGAAAAGTTACTTACAACATAATTGAAGATAAACCTGCTGTGGCAGAGTTTAAGATGCTTGAGTAAGCTATAAAGTTTGCGGCAGTTCAGGGTACACCACGGGCAATGGAGGTCATCTCTTGCTTCAGTTTGTTGTCTTGTATTATTGTTATAAAGGAACTTTAAAATAAAAAACAAAAAAGAAAATCACTAACTTAAACATCTCAAGATATTTTGTTTCAACATCACCTTTAGAAATAGTTAAAACAAAAAAGAAAACCAATTTAGAGACATTCTTTTCATTTAAATATGCCAAAATATTCCGGATGTAACATGCAAAACAAAGGCATTTCATGATAACTTAAAAAAGAAGGGCCAGCTATGTTTACCTGATAAAATATTCTTAATTTTTGTCGGTTTTCATTTGAAGTATCTTTTTCTTTTCTTGTTTGTAGGTCTGTATTCAATGATTCTTTAACAGCTGAAAATATATACTTTTATATTTAATGCAAATATGTGCTTATAAAAAGTGAAATAATGTATCTTGCAAAACTAATTAAACATTAAAGTTATCAAAGACTTCTACCTATGGTACTTAACACAATTTTTTTAAATTTTATTTTTTAAAGATTTATTTATTGAGGGGCGCCTGGGTAGCGCAGTCCTTAAGCGTCTGCCTTCGGCTCAGGGCGTGATCCCGGCGATCTGGGATGGAGCCCCACATCAGGCTCTTCCGCTGGGAGCCTGCTTCCTCCTCTCCCACTCCCCCTGCTTGTGTTCCCTCTCTCACTGGCTGTCTCTCTGTCAAATAAATAAAATCTTAAAAAAAAAAAAGATTTATTTATTGAGAGCGTGCGCGCACACGAGCACGCAAGCAGGAGTGGCAGAAGGAGACGGAGAGAGAATCCAAAGCAGACTCCACGTTGAGTGCGTAGCCCTATGTGGGGCTTGATCTCACTACCCTGAGGTCATGACCGGAAGCCGAAACCAGGAGTTGGACACTTAATGAAATGAGCCACCTAGGTGCCCCACTTAAAACAATTTTTGTTCTCATTCTCAAGTTATTAAGGTCTACACTGGCAGGAGCCATTTTTTTTCCCTTTTAAAAATCCATCTCTCGGGGCGCCTGGGTGGCACAGCGGTTAAGCGTCTGCCTTCGGCTCAGGGCGTGATCCCAGCATTATGGGATCAAGCCCCACATCAGGCTCCTCCGCTGTGAGCCTGCTTCTTCCTCTCCCACTCCCCGTGCTTGTGTTCCCTCTCTCGCTGGCTGTCTCTATCTCTGTTGAATAAATAAAATCTTAAAAAAAAAAAAATCCATCTCTCTCTCCTCCAGCCTCCAAAAAAAAAAAAAAAAAAGTAATTAAAAAAAGCCCCATCTCTTATATTCTAAACCATTATGAAAGTAACCCCAAATAATTGTATGTAGTCACTATAATATTTTAAGCACTTTGAGGTCAGAGGTGGTTTTGACTGGTCTTTGTATTTTCAGTACACAACAGTGAGCAGACATCCACTAAGTGTTGGTTTAACAAAAATTAAATTAAAAATGATTGTATTAGTATCACTCCAAATCTAAAAGATAATGGCCATTAATAATTTGGTATATTTCTTTACAGACTTAAAAATAAAATGTTTTTATTTTTCCTGACATAACTAACCATTTCATATGGACAATTTTATATAAAACTTTCTTTCTCAGTTTCTTTGAAACACTTACCTATTAGACTGGCCACAGAGTATTTTAAGAAGTGCCCAGACCACAATTTACTTGGGAAATCTTTGCCCTGACACAGGCCATTTCTTACATCTCTTTGACTGTTACGGTAACTTACACACAATGAGTGGTCAATGTCAAAGACAGCTGTCTTAAGCCTTCTGTCTTCTTTAAAAAGATAAAAACACATAGATGCTCTCAATTGAGGGCAGTGTTCCCATCAGGCAGATACAAGATGAAAGAACACTACACTGCACCTGGGCCTTAACCCAGCAGAGTTAACTCCATTTGTAAGGGTTTTTCCTCTAAAAATTTCCTGCAAATTTTAACCTGGTAAAATTCAAGTTATGGTGATCCTCTTCCAGCCCGAAAACTGTAAGAACACTCTGAAATACTGAATTCAGTCCTACAAGATATACAAATCTTTACATGAATTATAAAAAGCATACAGTTCCAAAACCCTTTATATAGTTGCAGTTGCAAAATCTAAAAAGGTATGAAAACCAACTGTTTTTCTCATGAGCTTCAGAGAAATTTATTTGGTGGAAAAACTTGTCCTAAATTGACATGAGGCTATCTATAGACCTCATTTGAAGGTATTATGTAACATATGGCACATATATACATATATGCTATATATATACTATATGTTTCATCATGCTTTTAAAGTTTTTTTTTAAAAATTCCCAGATACATCTGTCACAAAACATAAAGAACTGCTGACATTTCCCAAAGAACAATTATTAGAGCAAACGGCAAACAAATTAATCTGAAGCCAAGTCCTAACTCTGCAGAACATTATTAATTTATTATTATTTTAAGTTTATTTATTTATTTCTGGTAACCTCTATACCCAATGTGGGGGCTCAAACTCACAATCCCGCGACCAATAGTCTCTTGTTCTTCCAACTGAGCCAGCCAAGCGCCCCTGCAAAGCACTATTTTGACAGTGATGGTTTCTTACCTATGGTCTGAGTAGGTTTAACTGAACCAGGCTTGTTTTCTTGATGAAGACTCTCTGAATTTCTAGTGGCAAGAGGCTTGGCAATAGGAGCGGTCGATTTATCATTGGTCTCTCCTGTCCAACGAAGAGTGAACTGCAATGTAGGTCCCTGAGAAAATGTTTCAAATGGAGGCAGCCTCTAAAACAGAAAACGTATGAAAAGAGTGAAGGTTCCACAAAATGAACTGAAAGAAATCATAGGAACAATCCCTCCTGATCTCTATTATGATAAAATTAACGTAGATTTGAAAACCTAAAATGCCTACAAAGATGGCCAGGGAAGTAAAGCACATATAAGGGCAGTACAGACTGAAGTACCAGAGAGCTCAGGTTGCCTAAATGGATGAATTGTTGCCATGTGCAGAGAGCCCCAGCACAGCCAGATTTTCAGATTTTTTCAAAAGAAGTCAGAAACCCAAGTTCTCATGGGAAATCTTTCTATTCTTACACGTTGGTAATCAATGAAAAATGGTTTTAAAAAAAACAACAAAGAAACTGTGGTAACCAAAGCCTGCCAGTTTGCAACCTGTTAGATGACCAAGTACTTTCTTTTTGTAAATTGAACACTTAGAGCAATTAGTAATTCTCCCTGACTTCTTCAGCTTCAACGACAGTTGTCCTTGTTTCTCCTGTTTGGGTTTTGGGACTCTGAACTCTCTTAACTTTCCTCCTCCACCTCTAATCACTAATAAGATGACTCTTCTCGGGGTCTCCTTAATTCCTAGCTAACATTTAGCCATCTGCCCTAATCTCTCACCTATCCTTAAGGATTTACTTATTAGGCTGATGATCCCAAATTGATTGTCCAGTCTTCATACTTGCGCTCCGAAACTGTGTAATCTGAACTGCCTCTTGGACATTGCCACTTGGATGACATCAATGTCACCCTAAACAAAAATATGTTTAGACATGAATCTATTTTCTTTCCTTCCCAGGTATAATTAGTTTTGTTCCTAGCATTATCATTCTACTAGTGACCCTAAACTAAAAACTTCAGAATTACATCTGACTCCTAGTTTTCTTTTCTCTTATATAATCACCAAGTATAGATCCCTACTACCTTCTTATTACAGTATCTCAGCTGCTCTCCTCCTTCTAATTTTTACTTCTCAATTCATATATAGAAGACCAAATAATCTTCTGAAAGACTGCTTTCATGCTATTCCATAGAAACCTGTTTATTGGGGCACCTGGGTGGCTCAGTCAGTTAAGCGCCTGCCTTCGGCTCAGGTCATGATCCCAGGGTCCTGGGATCGAGTCCTGAGTCAGGCTCCCTGCTCAGCGGGGAGTCTGCTTCTCCCTCTGCCCCTCCCCAACCCCCACTCGTGCGCATTCACATAAATAAAATCTTAAAAAAAAAAGAGGGACGCCTGGATGCCTCAGTCAGTTAAGCTCCTGCCTTCAGCTCAGGTCATGATCCCAGGGTCCTGGGATCGAGTCCCATATCAGGCTCCTTGCTCAGTGAGCCTGCTTCTCCCTCTGCCTGCAGCTCCCTCTGCTGGTGCTCTCTCTTTCTCTCTCTCTCTGACAAAATCTTAGGGGAAAAAAAAAAAGAAACCTGTATTTTACTGCCATACAAGCCTAAACTCCTACATCTTTATTACAAATAATCCTCTTAAAACTATGATTCTGGACAGAAGTGAAGTAAAAGTGTGCTTTTATAAACCAGTTTTGAAAAAGTAAGTCTCTCCATATCTAGGTATTTACTGCATAAAAATAACTGCAATGCATAAAGATACATGTACTAGTATATTCACATTTGTGAAAAGGTAAAAAAATTTAATATAACTGTATTATCCATTAAAATAGCATTGGTTTAGTAAATTACGGAACATTTATTTTTAAAAGAATACCACAAAGCTTTTAAAAAGAACCATATCTAAATGCTCTGACTTTAAAGGGATGCCCATATCATATTGTTTCAATTTCTTGGGAAAAACCAACAGCTCATATAATTCTTATTTTCTTGTGAATAAAAACTTAAATAAGAAATTTAAAACATAATGAACACCTGCATGAAATTCAAACACTACAGATAAGCATAAGAAAACAAATTTTAAATCACATCACCTAGAGGTAACCATTAATTTTAGAAAAAGTAGGAATGTGTATACTAGTAAGTAAAAACTAAATACCATGGAAATCTTGTCAACGTACTGTTCTTTTTAATGACTATCTTTTTAGATTTGAGATATTTCCATTTCTCACTACTTAAAAATTTTTGACAGGATCTGTTACCTACATCTTTTCAGTTAACCAGTAACACCTTGTGACAAAATTGAGGAACTGGGCTCAATTGCTAATGCCTATAAACACAATTTAAAATGCCATCCATGTTGCCAGCCTGCCCTCCAGTAAGGCTGTCCCCAGTTATTCTCACATTGAAGCATTATGTGAGAATATGTGTCCTCACATCTCCAACCAGAAACGGTCAATCTTTTTGTCAAATTAGTAAAGTACTATCTCTGATTTTATTTACATGTCTTTGAATACTAATAAGGCTGAACGTCTTTTTAAAAGCTTACTGGTTCATCTATACTTGTTGCCTTAAGAATTGCTTGATTGTCCTTTAACCATTTTTCTAATTAGATTGCTTATTTTTCTTGTTGATTTATAAAATAACACATTCACTTTAGCTTTTTGTATGTTACTTTTTTCCCTGGCCTATCATGTTTTTAACTTTAGATTTTTACAGTGGAGAAATGATTCACTTTCATCAGTTATTTTATGCTAACTTTTGCATCATACTTACAAGAGTTTTCTTCATATTAAGATATTAATATTCACCTACAGTTTTTTCTGAAGTTATATGTAATGTTAATTTTTACATTTATGAGTCTTCTGGAATTTATGAGGTCTAAGTTTATTTCCAGATGGCTAGCCACCAGTTCTTCACAATGAATGGTCTTCCCCACACAGATCTAATACCAATTTTATCACAGACTAACGTCCAAATGTACATGAAACTATTTTAAAACAATGCTTCAGTGATCCACTCATGTATTCCTATGTTTAGGAATACAATTCCTATGTTTACCATACAATTTAAGGTTTTGTTTTTTTTTTTTACTTGTATAGTATGTTCTACTATCCGTTAAGTAAATGTTCTTAGAAAACTTTCACAATACTCCTAACTATTATTACACACTGTCTTAGGTTAACTTGAGACTAATTTTAAGGCTTAAAAAAAAAAAATCCCAAGATTTTGCTTGTGATGGCACACTGACCTAACGTATTTGGAAATAAATGACATCATTATTCTGTTGCATCTGCCTACCCAAGAAATGTATTTATTCTTTTAAGTCTCTTAGAAAAGTTACTTTAAGTATGATTCATATAAGTTCTGCAGATTTCTTGACAAATGTATTATTGGTCATCGTATGTTGCCTGCTGTAACTATGAGCAGGATTTACAACAGTCTGTTGTTGTTGTCCTTAATTCAAATTAGCTAACACATAGTGTACTACTGGTTTCAGGTACAATTGTAGTTAACATTTATTGAGCACTTATTTTATGCCAGGCACGGTGCTAAGCATATTTATTTCATTTAATACATCAATTCTATGCCTCGTTTTCTAGATAAGCAAACTGAGACACAAAAGCTTAAATAACTTGCCAGCATGCCACACAGCTAGGAGTGGAGATCTGAACCTGGCAGTCTGGCTCCAAGGGCGGTGCTTTCCATTGAATACTCTGACTAGGTAATCTTTACTTGTATATTTCAAAGTATAAAAACAAAGGACTCTTTACTTCCAACATGAATTTGCATCTGGGAAAGAAAACATCAATCAAAAATGGGAGTTCATGACTATAACGTGCTCCACCTTCTAAGCAGTCCATACCTTCCCATCAAGAATAGTCTCCCATGTTGCTCTTTTCTTGCTTATTGGACATTCTTCCATTTCCTGCATGGCTACTTCATATTCCCCATCTAAAAGCTGTAAGCGCCTGTTAGACAAACACATACACTTTAAAGTAACCTGTGTATTATTGTAAGTACACAAATTCTATATCTTTAGATTTACACTAAAAAGCATTTATTAAATTTATAAACTAGCTTACATACCCAACAAAATTTTGAAATATACCTACTCTCCATTCCTGACAAAAGCAATTTTAATGATCTGCACTAATAGCTATTACTACTAGAGAATTATTTCATTACTGTAGCTACTCAGACATAACTTCTTATACTAACGTTTAATATATGCCTAAATTCTCAAAACTTGGTAAATTTTAAACATTAAGTATAAAGCATGAGTGTAAGCTTTATACTTTAAGAAAATGGGATAACAACAGTGTTACAATACTTGCCTTAGGTAACCACTAAGAATTATGCCTGTTATTTCTGACTACTGAAGAAATTTGAACTAGAATTCTTGACTTTCATTCATGACCAGTAAACTTGATGACTGTGACTCTGGTAACTATAAGATCCTGGGGGCACCTGGCACATATAGGTGCTCAATAAACATTTCATTGATGAATAAATGAATGAAATACCAATTGAATGAAAGAATTATGCCCATACTCACAGTTTAGTTTTAATGTACGTGTACATATATGTGTGTGTACATACAGTTTGTATTATTTTTTTCATACCTTTAAACACTGGTAACACTACTACCCTAAACACCATTCTTCAACCATGCTCAATAATTAATTGTATGTCACAAGAATCTGGCTTCTCTTCCTCAGTCTTGGAATAGTTCTGTTAGGTGGTAACAGCTAACATTTATTGAGTGCTTACTATGTGCCAGGCATTATTTGAAAGACTTCACTTGTTTCATTTAATCTTCCCAACTCTATGAAGTAGATTACTCCACTTTTCAGAAGAAGAAACTGAGGCAGAGGGATTAAGTAGCTTGCCTTAGGATGACACAGTAAGTAGCCAGCACTAGCAACTGAATCTGGGCAGTCTATCTCTAAGTCTGATCTTAATACCAAATGATTTTGAGACTTGAGAATTTTCATCTTTATGCTGTGCGCCCTGAATTTATTCTACTTCAACAGTATAGCAGTAAAGCTATTCAAACTTAACATTTTAAAAAGCTATTTTTATGTATGTGTATAGGTAATAATACATTCATATACTTCTAAACTGAAATGAAGCTTCCCTCATTCATTTATATGGCTACATAATATTCTATTTTATAGTTGTACGTTTGACAGCTACAACCCAATTTACTCTCCTACCTGTAATGCATGAGGAGGCCCTTTTTTCCCCACAGCCTCATCAACAGTGCTTTATCAGTTTTTTGATCTCTGCCAAACTGGTAAGTGAAAAAATGACGTCTCAGTGTACTTTTATATTCAGATGTCTTATCTTTTAAATGTTTAAGAAACACATATATTTTCCTTTTTCGTAAACATTTTTATTTTATCTCTTGCTCAAGCTTCTATTGGGCTGTGGGATTTTTCTTAATGGGTATGATCTTATATTTAAAAAATGAGACATCAATCTTTAATAGGAGTTGAAATTAATTCTCCCTTGTCATTTTTTTTGATTTAGCTTAAGAGGACTTCGTTTTCAGAATATTTTTTTTTTAAAGATTTTATTTTTTTATTTGACAGAGATAGAGACAGCCAGCGAGAGAGAGAATACAAGCAGGGGGAATGGGAGAGGAAGAAGCAGGCTCCTAGCAGAGGAGCCTGATGTGGGGCTCGATCCCAGAACGCTGGGATCACGCCCTGAGCCGAAGGCAGATGCTTAACGACTGCGCCACCCAGGCGCCCCCAATCAGAATAAATTTTTAATTTTGCTCGGTATTTCATACTTTTTCTATACAACTTTTGAATTGTGGTCATTCTTTAAGGAGACTTTAACTTCTCTGAGATTATAAAAAAAAAACTTTACACATCTAACTCCTCGGATCTCAGCTTGTAAGTACTTTTCCTCCATTGAAAGGAATCAAGACTAGAAGCGCCTGTCTGGCTCAGTCAGAAGTACATGCAACTCTTGATCCTGAGGTTGTGAGTTCAAGCCCCATGCTGGGTGTAGAGATTACTTAAAAAAATAAATCTTTCATGGGGTTCCACAGTGTGGAGCCCACTTAAAATAAAAAAGGAAAGGGGTGGGGGGACGCCTGGGTGGCTCAGTCAGTTAAGCATCTAACTCTTGGTTTCAGCTCAGGTCATGATCTCAGGGTCATGAGATTGAGCCCAACCCCCATGTCGGGCTCCACACTGAGCAGAGCCCGCTTGAGATTTTCTCCCTCCCACTCTGGTACTCCCCTAGTTCACACTTGCACATGCTTGCTCTCTAATAAATAAAATCTTTAAAACAAACAAACAAAAAAAGGAATCAAGATTCTGAAGAAATGGCCAATTCCGAGCAGAAGTAGGAGAGGGAGAATATAAGTCTGGGGTATCTTACTATTCAGAAAATAAGGAAAAACAAAAAATAAATAAAAGTAAGTAAAAAAGCCATATAGGACCCTGTTTAGAGGGGCTCCCCCTGACTAAATTTGGGACAACTTGAGCATTAAAATGAGTAACAACATGAGTAGATTAAAGCAGAATGAATAAAAATGGGTTTCTTCTTAAATACTGATTAAAAGTAAGTTGAGAAGAGGAATGCTCTTCTATTTATAGAAGACATGCCTATAAACATGGAAGAAATGATAGAATGTTAACATTTTGGCAACTGCCATAGGAATAATAATTTTTTCAAGCAAGAATCATTGATGGATGCTAAACTACTGGGTGAAAGGTTGTTGGGGAGAAAACGGACATTTACCCAGCTGAAACTGAAATTACCACAGAGATTACATATTAATTAATTAAAGGGAAAAGATACCGTTACAATGGAGAAATACTGTGACCACAACTTTAACCAAGTGATCAAACCTACTTTTACCTGCGTGTGTGATATACATAAAGAACACATTACCATTCAGTGTACCCCACCCCAAATGTTCAATCTGAATCTAATCCTAAACTGAGAGACATTTTGCAAAACTACAGGCCTGTACTTTTAAAAAGTGTCACAAATAACAATGAAAAGAGAAAGACACAGACTCATAAATATGGAAAACAAACTAGTGGTTGCCAGAGGGGAGGAGTATGGGGGACAAACAAAATGGGTGAAGGGGATTAGGAGGTAAAAACTTCCAGTTATAGGGGCGCCTGGGTGGCACAGCAGTTAAGCGTCTGCCTTCGGCTCAGGGCGTGATCCCGGCGTTCTGGGATCGAGCCCCACATCCGGCTCCTCCACTATGAGCCTGCTTCTTCCTCTCCCACTCCCCCTGCTTGTGTTCCCTCTCTCGCTGGCTGTCTTTATCTCTGTCGAATAAATAAATAAAATCTTTAAAAAAAAAACAAAAAAACTTCCAGTTATAAAATAAAGAAGTCACAGGATGAGAAGTACGACGTACGGAATACAGTCAATAATACTGTGATAACTTTCTATGGTGACTACACTTATTGTGGTGAGCACTGCAAAATGTACGGAATTGTTGGAGTCACTATGTTGTACACCTGAAAGGAATATCATGTGTCAACTATACTTCAATGTAAAAAAAAAAAAAGCAATATACAAATTATAATTAACAACAATAAAAAGTGTCACAAAAGGCATAAAGAAAAAGAGAAAACAAAGGGTTGGAGAACTTTCCCAAACAGGAGGAGACTGAATAGATCTGGCAATTTGCTACAGATCACAACCCTTGGGGTGGGGGTGGGACAGCTACAAGGGGCGTTATTGTGGTCGACAGGGGATAGTATGTGTTGTGTTACGCTGAAGGTCCTGAGTATGACAGGTGCATTGTGGTTATGAAGGAAACTGTCCTTGTTTTTAGGAGATACATACTGAAATGTTTAGGAGTGAAGAATGAAGTAGAGTGTCACGATCTAACTTTCAAATGGTTAAGCACAAGAATAAACTACACACTCACAAATAAGCAAATGTGATAAGATGTTAATGACTGATGAATCTAAGTGAAGGATATGTGGGTATTAATGATCCATCTATATTGTTTGACTTTTTTTATAATTTAGAATTTTTCAAAATAATCAGGGGGAAATTCTCCCATGGTTTCTACTTGGTACTTTCATTCATTAAATAGAAAGCAGTAAGGAATATGTTAATACATGTATAAGGCAGAAAGAATTTTAAAAAGAACACATCCACCCCCATGCTGCCTAAAATAGAACACTGACCAACATCAATGAAGCCCACCGTGTCACATCCTAGTTGCTTCTCCCATATGCATAACTACCATCTCCTAAAACACATTTCTATTGTTTCCCATTTAAATCTCTAACCTACAAATTTCCGACTTCAAAAAGACACTATATTGGTTTAATATACACTGATACAGTCTAATAGAAATACTAAGTGATTTCTCCTAAGACAATACAGCAATACAGTAGCCAGCATTTACGGCATTATTCCTAACCATCTTTGCTTTCCTATTAAAAGCCCTGTAACATTCTTTACCTGGTGGCTAATAAGCAACACTACTTTTTAAAGAGTAGTACTAATTGCTTTACTTGCCTCTTCCTCCTATGCCTAACAGTGAACTGTGTTAACTGCCAGCAAGAAGCCAGAAATAAGAACTCATGGCACATTCTCCGATCCTGTCAAAAAAGAATGCTGCCTTTGCCTCCTAGATATTCTTTTATTGGCACAAAGATGCTTCACTCCCCAGTGAAAAGACTAGAGAGATGATGACAAATCCAGGTGTTCTCTGCTACCCTACCCTGTGCCAAATGCACAGAGCCACATGATGACGACACACAGATTTCTTCCTTAATTTTTTAAGTAAATACATAACCTCAAGATTTGCACAGGGCCTACTTCATTCAGGTCTCTTTCAAATATTACCTTCTCTTAGACCTTTCTCTGCAAAACAAGCATTTATTCTCTTTTTCTTCACAGCACTCACCAATAGTGAGTTGATATACTTTTGGGGTGGTGGTGTCTGTTTCTTCCACTAGAAGTTAAGCCCCATAAAGGCAGGGATTTTGTTGCCTTTTCACTGCCTAGAACAGTGTCTCACAAAGAGCAGACACTCAGAAGTGACATGGCTAATAAACAATCTTAACTGAGCCATCTGAATAGCAACTCGTCCATGTTTATTGCTTTCTATGTGACAAAGAGAAAAATTCAGTATTTACAAACTTATTTTATCATTTTTAAGAATAAAGAGAAACAAAGGCAAAGAAATATCACCACTATATTATACTTCAGAATAAAAACATTTCTAGAACATTATGGGAACCTCACTTGTCCAACAACATTACCTGTTTTTATCAAATACTGTCATTTGTGCAACAAATGTCTTTTCCCCATCTTCACGATTTCGTTTTCTTCTAGCTGGAAGTTCTTCATTGACATCTGAATTTCACAAACATTTCTTATGAGTCAAATATTCAAACACAAAGGTCTTTTTTACAATATGGTCCCTTATCCCAAATTAGGTACAAATTATAATTAAGCTGTGGTATCATGTCCAGACTTAAGCTCCTCAAGTTTGTGTTTTACCATATGTGTATGTCCTTACTAGGAAAGGAGAAAAAAATCCTCACTTATGGTTACTTTTCAAAAACTTCAAAGGTACTTCAAAGACTCAAAGATTATTTCCCCAAAGGTGCCTCTCCACTGAACTTCACGTACACCTCTACTATACCGTTCATCATGGTGCTACAATGATTTATATCTATCTCTGCACTCCAGGTCAGCTTTTGTGAGCTTCTGGTGGATACGACTAACGTTTTAATGATCTTTGTATTCCCAGCACTTATATGTAGGCTGAATGATTACCTCAAGGGTAGATTCAGAACTTTTGGGAAGACAGAGGGATAGATACGTGATAAGCAAATATAATAAAATCTTACAGAATCTAAGCAGTGGGTAGACAGATGTTTACTATATAAAACTCTTTCGACAGTCATATACATATGAAATTTTTCACAATAAAATGTTGTGTGGTGGGGGGAGGAATGAATTCATTGTTTTGTTTGCCAAGAGACTAATCTGAAATACCAGTCTTCTCCATCCAGTGTTCAATATATATTTTTTTTACCATATGAAATACGTTTCCTCATGTAAAAATGAGAACTTTACAGATTAAATACCTAGTACAGCACAACAGCCAACCATTTAAGATCCAGGGTAATCTACCATAAAATTATCTCATCATACTGTAAAATATCTGCAAATAAAGGTCATCTCATGCCTTCAGAATGCATGCAATTTACTTCTAGTTCTGTACCATTTTCTTCCTTGGAAAAGCAAAGTTTAAAATAAAACTATTAAAATAAAAATTACCAATATTTTCATTGGTTTCTCCATTAATCATTCCATTAAACTCTCTTCTTCCCGGACGAGTCACTCTAAATAGCAATGAGTAAGACTTCACCATATGGCTGTTACTAGGTTCAAATTCATTACTGGAAACTGCAAGGGACGGGAAATTTCCAGGTTTTGTTTGATTGAGATCAGGATTCAAAGGCACCTGCTTTTTACCTGTAGGAACTTGCCTTATTGGACAACTTACATCCTGCAAAGGCAAAGATTATGAAATTATACTTATTTATGCATATGCAATTATGATAAGAATTATAATACAACTTACAATCACAGATACAGGAAACATGATTACCAAATGGCATGCTAAAATTCTAACCATACTTCTGAAAATTGTGATGAAACAAAAAGGAAATATGGAACAGCTATATCCCAAATATTTCTCCAATATAAGGATTTCTCCAATATAAGGAAAAAATGATACAGTATATCCAATATTTAGCCGATGATCATCTGAAATAGTTTTAAATTACAAATATGGGATTAAAACCATGCTTAAAATGTTAAGCTTATATAAATTAATAATCTTTTCCCTTAAATTTTCTATTTTAACAAAATAATTGATAGGACCATTAGAAATGAAAATAGACGATAATAAAAACACCACTCTCAACGTTATAAAATAGTAAATCTATGTATTTAAACGCTGCTTAATAGGAGCAATATTGTTCATCTTATGAATAATATTCTGTAATTATATAACTGGAGTTATGCTTAAATAGTTGAAAAACTGGAAGATGTGGAAGACCTTGTAACAAGATACTAGCTTTTCTTTGAAAACAGAATACATTCTTATTATATTAAAAAAAAATTCTACTCTACAAAAGAGTATAAAATGAGAAATATTTAAGTTTCCCCCATCCCCCCCTGGTCCTATACTACAGAGATGACTAATATTAGCAACTGGTTGTGTATATCCTTCTAAGCCAATGTTTACACCTATTATTTTTTTGAAACACAAAAAGGACACTATTAATTGTATTCACTTTTTTTTTTTTGCTTGAATCTTCAAGAATGTTCACATCACTACTTATCATGCATAGGATTGCACTGGAGTGGGGAATGGTATTTCTTAACTTTGAAGTTTTGAATATAAACTTATATTGTCGTCTCCTATCACCTTAGTCCACTCTGTATGAGTGCTTTAGTAGCGCTTAAGCCCTGTGTCATCTTACGATGATTTTGGAAGAACATCAACAACAGGAACCTCTATACAGATCATTCCTAATCTTAAAATACCCAAGGTCCTGAGGCTACTAAAAGTATATCTATTGGCTTTAGTGGGCTGCTGAGAAAATTTAACTATCATAACATGTGTTTCTGTGGTGAAATGATTTCACCTTATAAATAAAAATTTGAGGCAATGTATTAATACGTCAATGGCTAATAACACTGGCAACAGAATTTCTTTGCCTGAGAGTAGTGTTACATAAGGTAATCCTTCTGGGAAAAATTCTCACAGCCCTTATTTAAATTTCAATTGGTACAAATCGCTAAAAAGTAAGCTAAGAGACCAGAGTGGTAGGGAAGCATCTGAATGTATGTGCTAAGATGCTAAAAGATAGTTTCTAACCTTCATCGTCAAACTCCTATAATAGCAGAAGGTTTTATGCAGATACCTCAGCCAGCCCCGAAAAAAACAGGAAGATCTGGGAGGTTGGCAAAATAGGTTATCAATTTT
Source organism: Ursus maritimus (assembly GCF_017311325.1). Taxonomy (NCBI): domain Eukaryota; kingdom Metazoa; phylum Chordata; class Mammalia; order Carnivora; family Ursidae; genus Ursus; species Ursus maritimus. The sequence continues at coordinate 39,491,546 of NW_024424897.1, forward strand.
ATAATTCAGCCATCAACATATCTAAAAGCTTTCAAGGTTTGGGGTACCTCAGTGGCACAGTCGGTTGGGCATCCAACTTTTGGTTTCGGCTCAAGTTGTGATCTAGGGGCTGTGGGATGGATCCCTGCCTTGGGCTCCATGCTCTATGCTTGCTGCAGAGTCAGCTTGGGACTCTCTCACCCCCTCCCCTCTGCCCTTCTCCCCCACATGCGCACACGCACACTCTCTCTCTCTCAAATAAATAAATCTTGAAAGAAAGCAAGCGAGCTTTCAAAGTTTAAAAGCACAATATATATACATGAACATACTCAATTAAAAAATTATTCCACATAATCTACCAATATTGTGTTTATATGTTACCTTTCTTTTTTTATGGCAAACTTTCACAAGCAGGACTTCCAAGGTAACAGAATTTTGTTCATTTTCTGAGTTTTGTGATGGCTTATCTAAATAGAAAATCAATACTTTAAAAAATTTTTTAATATAAATATCGTACTCATTTTCCTAAGAAGTCTGGGAATTTCCAACAAAAAGACTTCCTATAATAAAGACTTCTCAGAAGTTTACTCATTTTTCCCCCAAACCAGTTCCAATTTGCAGCAAACTCTTTAAAAGCCTTTTAAAAAGTCATTTAAATAAACCTTTCACAATACAATTACCTTCCTACAATACTGTGATTTTTCTTTTGATTCAAATAAGACGTTCAATTATTTTAATTAATGTTAAAAACATTAAGTTATTATATGGCTATAAAGATTTAACATTTATGATAATTAGAGAATATAATAAACTTCTAGTCAAAAGTATTTCTGACAAATACAGTTAAAGCTTCTTGGCAGAAAGCACAAATGAAATATTCAAGACAGACAACCACACACAAAATAAACATTTAAAATTTTTTTCCTTCTCTCAAAATCTATTAGAAAAATTACTTAGCTTATGATACTCTTAAAATTGAACTAGTCACTATTATATATGCTTTATTTTGAATGCAAGGCATTATCAAACCAAAAAGTTCTTTGACTAGGATTTGTGATCAAAGGGATTAAAATAATGGATTTCTGATATAAAAGTTACATATACAACTATATTATTATTTCACAAGAAAGACAGCTAGTTTTTTACCTTTTCCCTAGAATTTCTCTAAAGCCTGAACAGGATAGCTAAATTTAGAATATTATTTACTACCCACCCAGGGGAGTCTCTCTTGGTTTACAAAGTTTGGGGATTTTAATTTTAAATAATAGTCTACATTCTTTGTATCAATTACCTAACAAAGGCTTTTGCAAATTAAGGTTCTAGAGTATTTCTCTGTAACTTACTTGTCTTTCATCCCAAAGGCATTATTAATAGTTCAAACTATTTAATCAATCATCACTAGGTTTCAATAATATATAAAACTACAACAGATGCATCCACAAACGTAAACAAAAATAAAATAATTTTCCTTCTGAGATTTTGGACAATGCTTTTTTTCTACTTAAAAACATTCTTCTTGGGGCGCCTGGGTGGCTCAGTCGTTAAGCGGCTGTCTTTGGCTCAGGTCATGATCCCAGGACCCTGGGATCAAGCCCCACATTGGGCTCCCCAATGGGCGGGGAGACTGCTTCTCCCTCTCCTGCCTGACGATCCCCCTACTTGTGCTCGCTCTCTCTGTGTCAAATAAATAAAATCTTTAAAACAAAACAAAGCATAAACATTCTTATGTAGGGTGTGCACATAAAATACATTTCAGTCAGTCTCTTTGAATGCTGTATTCAGGATAAAAAAGTAATACATGAAAAAAAATCCAGTATTTAAAATGCAGTAACAAAAATGCTTTCCAAACCATACTCACCATGAAAATAGTACCCTAATAATCTTTGTGTATTCATTCTAAGCAGTTTCAAGTAGTAATAGCTAAACAAAAGTCTTCATTTAAAAACAAAAGGAAAAAATAATCAGATTTTAGGGATCTTGTTGTTGGTTTTCTATCTTGATTTCTTAAAAATATTATTTCTTAAAAAAAAAAAAAAAACTACAAATATACCTTGATTAGACAAGAGAGGCAATATAGCTGCTTCTTCCCAACTTCCACTAATTTTCAAAGTTATAATGGGAAATTATTTTCTGGAAACAGAAGTATCAACAGAGTTTACTTTCTCATATACTTCAGTAACATCAAGAAAAAATAAAAACTGCAAGTGAAGTTGAGCAATTCTGAACTCTATGTATTTTGTCATGTAGACAGGAAAAAAGTTTAATCAGACTACTCTCCAATTAATTTCAACTAATTCAAGTAAAATTAATCCAACTTAAATATTAATCAAGTAACAATAGTCAATTAATATCCATCATCAATTTCAGTTATGGATAACTTACATGGGTTTTACGTAAGTCCCTGGGAACAAAGGGCTAACGAACCTATAAAATTCAAACTATAAGCTTTAAAGTATTAGAGTCCATTGTTCTTTTAAAAGTACGAAAGAAAACCAAGAATAAGGCATGATTAGAAATAAAGACTCTATAAGATGATTGTAAAACTAATTTAGGAAAAAAACATAAAAATGCTACTCAGTTTACTTCTATATAAAAATGGATCAGATCTAAGGCAAAACCAGAAGTAAAGTTACATTAGCTAATAGAGATATGACCAGATTTCAAACTTCTTACATAAAAAACCTGACTAGTTATCAAACTGTTCTAATATAACCATATTATTAATAAACTTTGTTTCTTACTAAACAATACCAAGGATGGTGATCTTGACAAGTTTCTTAAAAAGATTTCATTCCATTACACAATAATTAAAGATGGATGAAGTCAAGTAGCATTTTATCCATTTTGAAACCAACTGAAAGTTTACCTAGCATGCTTTTACCTCTTTTAATGAAGTAACATTTAAGACTATATACTTTTCTTTGTAAAATATCTAACATATTGATATATATCATTGGTAGCAGTGGTTGTTTCTATTGTTTTATTACCGTATTTAAAAAGAAAAATACGATGCAATACCATCAACCAAAAATGTTCATGCAGAAAGAATTCTACTCAGGGGACTCTTCCCCTATTTCAGTTCTAAGACAATTTAAAGTCCAAAAAATATTGGAAATAAAAAATAGCAAAATCTAAGAAATTTAATTGTATTGAAAAGATTTTCTCATTATTTTCTAGTTATAATCTCTGGAAAGATGATGGCTCTGAGTTGAGTGAGATAATGTTATATAGCTTTTTTTTTTTTTATATATATATCAACAGTGTCCTAAAAAGTATGGTTTATTAGAGTAAGAGTTGGAATTTCATTTTAGATATAAGCCACATGCAGCAAACATTTACCTTCAAGACACTGAATGATTTTAACAATTTCAAAATCTACTTAAAATTTAAATGGCTAGGGGCGCCTGGGTGGCACAGCGGTTAAGCGTCTGCCTTCGGCTCAGGGCGTGATCCCTGCGTTGTGGGATCGAGCCCCACATCAGGCTCTTCTGCTATGAGCCTGCTTCTTCCTCTCCCACTCCCCCTGCTGTGTTCCCTCTCTTGCTGGCTGTCTCTATCTCTGTCGAATAAATAAAAATAAAATCTTTAAAAAAAAAAAATTTAAATGGCTAGCAGGAAAGCAGTAAGGTTTTATGTACACAGTCCACCTACAAAAGCATTTAAGCCAGTTTCTCAAAATTTGTTCCTCAAACAACCTATTTCTGAATTATCTTGGTGCTTTATTAAAATGCAGATGCCTAAGCTGTATCAAAAACCTACTAGATCCAACTCTTTGTCCAGATATATATATTTTAAACAAACTGCCAAAACATTTCTACATACACAAAATTTAAGAACCACTACTTTTAAAGTTTAAACAGGTACAAGTTACATCTTCCACATCCCATTATCGACCACATAAAGCAATAACTGAAATAGCTGGAGAAGTCAACTAAAGAGAAATTGAATTATTAGAATTGACATTTTTTCCACTAAGTATAATCTTATAAATTAGCACATACACACACACAAAAATAATTTTTTTTTAAATTTACAAAGCATTTTGTTGTTAGAAGGCCAATATATTTACTTTTAAGTACATACCATTTTTGTGGAAGAAACCAGTAAATGTAAGCTGCAGATGGGCTGACAAGCTAAAAAAAACACACACAAAAAAAACAAAAAATGTATCACTTTAATGCTCTATAGTAAAAATAGCCCTAAACTTTAAAAAAAATAACAATGAAATCAAAGTTACTTCAGCTAATTTATAATGTCTGATCTTATTCTTAACTCTGTACAAGCCCATGACTCTACACATTGTCTATATACATAAAAACAAAACAGAACAACACAACACACAAAAACACCAAAGCAGTAAGTCAGAAAAAACCAAATTACCAAATGAGGGACAAGATTATTTACTGTGCTTTAGTACTCTACCTATAAAATGCGGACACATTTAGTCAAAAGAAAATTTTGATAAGAATAACTGAGTTCATGCAAAAGTGTCTGACTATTTTAAAGCTATGGAAATTCAATCTCCTAACAAATGATACGGAACCATCACTTTCTTCTTCCATTAGGGGTGAAATATACAATTATAGACCTGCTATAGATTGGTAATTTATTGTTTCAACATGTCATTTTCATTTAGTTTTAGAAGCAGTGGAAAAGGAAACATAAATTATATTGATCCTTTTGTTTTGAAAATTATCAACAACGGAAAAACTATTACGAGGAGATAGAATAAACAGAAACATTCATAGACTTTTGTAGTACCTTTAAACTGCAAAAGAGAGCAATCAGTTAATTAGAAACCATTCGCAACTTTCTAGAACACAGTTTTTGTCGTGTGATACAGACAGACACCAGATTATAGAGGGCTAGACAGAACGGATGTTGGGGGAATGGAAGCAATACTGATTCCTTACTCAAAAAATGTACTAGTGTAAAAGGCAATAAGGTGACAATCTAGTGATTCTTATAATCGGAAAGAGTGAGGCAAGAGAGTTTTAAGGAGCGAATAATGATTGAAAACAAGGACATATTATAAAGAAGTTAGCTCTATAACTCTGCCCAGGATTCCTCCCTTTCTTAGAGAAGAGGACAGTGATCCTTCAACAGAAGATGTGAGGATGCCTCTATCTTCTTACTGAGGTAAGCCATGAAACTGTATGCTAAAAAACTACAGGGTGGGGATCTCAAAGGGCATTTCCAGAACAGTACTAAGAAAACTATGCTAGGGTATCAGTAGAGGACAAAATGACTATGGAAGAGTAGAAATGGAAGGATCCAAGCAGTTTCGAAAGCATAAATATGAGAGAAAACGAAGAACTATAACTTAAGCAGCAACAAAATAAAAACAGTACACAATGGGATTCTTGAAAACAGGTAATTCATGTATAGTACTTTCTGACATGTATCGGATATATTTTTAAAACACATAAGAGTGGGGAAGAGGAGGGCTGACCATAAAAGGGGCATGAGGAAATTTTTAGGAATCTTTATCTTGATTGTGGTGGTTGTTGCCTATGTGCAGTTGTGCAAATTTAGAACTATACACCAAAGAGACTGAATCTAATGGTATATAATTCATACCTCAAAAAAAAGTACATTAAAGGGACAGAGTAGAAGCCCAAAGGAATTTTTCAAGATTATGGAAGCATTCTATATTTTGATCATAGTTATGGTTATGTAAGTGTATACATATGTCAAAACTCTTAACTATATACTTAAGGTGTGTGCATTTTACTGAATGTTAGTTATACCCAAAGCTGATTTTAAAAAGTGTATCTGCCATCTACAAAATCTACATGCCATTTTACTAAAAGATAACTAGTGTTCTCCTATAAAAATAGCTCCATAAATGTCACCTTACAAAGCAGAATTAGCAAAACTCCAAAACATAGCCGAACACAAAGAGGAATATCCTATAATTTCCTTCCACATGTTAGAAGATAATCCATTAGTCACAACCAATCTATCCAATTCTTAATTGCTTGAGTTAAACCTACATACCAAGGCCAGGTTAATTTTCTTAAAACCCCATTCTGAATGTATCATTCCTCTCTCCAAATTTTCCAATGGGCCCCTAAATGCCAAATCTTTTGTCTAATTGCTGTCTGTAATATGGTTCCCATTTCTTTTTCATCTCCACTAAAGTCCCACACAGGAAAACAGGTCAGAATGGTAAAACAGACAGAAAAATCTACATTTAAATTCTGGCTCCAGTTAGTAGATGTGACGTGGTATCTATAAAATGAGGAAATGACCTCTCTTAAGATTGTGAGGCTTGCATAAAGTACTCTCTCCCTCTTCTACAATGGCCCCATCCCCAACCATCCCAGAGCTTAATGATCACAGCTTAATCTCAAGTATTTGTATTTACCACTTTTTTGTCACACATACATTATCTTTTGAGACAATCTTTTTATTACATCAGTGTCCCTAGCACCTATCAGTGTCTTACAGAAAGGCACTCAACAAATACTTTTCAGAAGAAGAGCAATGTCCTCCCCGAGTAAGATTTTTTTGTTTTTATATTAAACTCTATGTCCAACATGGGGCTCGAACTCATGACCCTGAGATCAGAGTCACATGCTCTACCAACTGAGGCAGCCAGGCTCCCCTAGAGTAACAGATTTTTAAGGTCAGGGATCATGACCCATTACACTGTAGTGCTTATGGTATTATTTACATTGTTTTTATAGAAAATGTGGTTCTAAGTTCCAACTCTGAAATGCCAGAAGCATCTTGCACTGATCTACCCCAGAAAATATTTTAAATTAGTGTTACTCAACATGTGGTCTGCAAACTGAGGTCATCAGGGAAACTTGTTACCATTCCACAACAAGGCAAGAAACTGGGAGTAAGACTTAATCACTTACGGAAATTTAACATTGCCATAATATCCTCCAAGCTTGTGATCAGTAAGTATATTTACAAAAACATCGATCTATGAAAGATTGAAAATTAAATACAAAAAGGTTCTTCACCACAGGTGGTTTGAGGCAGTTTTAAATGGTACATTTTAAGTTAAATGAGATATGAAGCACATTCAGCTATCATTCTAACATCGTTCCTTTAAGAAAAGGAATTCCAAATTTCAATTAACCAACTTAAAAAATAACTTTGTGAATGTGATTTGCTACGCACAATTTCCCCTCTAACTCCCCCTCCTAAAAGTAAACATTCTAATATGCACCTAGAATAAAATATAACAATGACGCCCAGTTTCTCTCTTCCATAGGTGGCTTTATTCAAGAAAAAAGGCAATTTTCTTTCCCTCCCTGGTTTACCCTCTTCCCTCTCTTAGTGGCTGTATCCACATCTTGATTGTTAAGCTAAATCAGAATGGAAGGCAAAGAAACATGTAGGATGGGTCAGGTCTATTTGGTTTGAGGCTGCACGTGACCTAACTTAATCAGGATCAGATACCTGAGTAAGGATTTGGTTCATCTTTATGATATGCTCCCCATCCATAACTCCTGAGGAAGCAAGCAATGGGGCAAGAGGAAACTAGATGAGGAATTTGAAATTTTGAGGTAAGATTTCAAGCATAAACATCTAACGATTCAAAAGCTGTCCGCAGAATGAAATTAATTTAAACTCATAACGGACTAACATTGAGATGACATTCATGTAGGAAACTCAAATTTTAAGAATAGCCAGATCTCACTGAAGGACAGAGATTTTATGCTGGAAAGAGACTAAGATTAGTGCCTCTAATTTGTGCACATTAATCTAATAGTGGCAGATGTAAGGCTTCATTTCTAGAGTTATGGCCTCATAATAAAATGATAAGCTATTTGGCATCTACACTGTTAGAAGTTAGTTACCCAACTTTTCTTACACATTTAATGCTATCATGTATAAAACTGTGAAATTGGTGACTACATCAAGCCCATTATTCTGGGAATCCAGGGTCTCTTCTGAGGTTCAGACACAAGGATGGGAACACTTTATAATGAGAAGATAAAGTTGAATGAGGGGAGGGAGTCCTTTACAAAATAAATAAATTCCCTTCTAGAAGTATAGCAGACAAAACATAAAGTAAACCCAAAGAGTATACAAGGAGAAACATCTTAAAAATTTGTTCTTAAACACTTAGATTTTAAGACTCAGATATGCTCAGTAGCAACTGATAAGGCACCTTCAGGAGTTAAGTATGTGAAAAGAATCTATGGCCCAGGTACTGAAAGAGGAACTAAAACTCAAACATGAAAAGATGCTGATTTGAAAATAACTTCAAAACCTGTAGCCAATACAAGACTGTTAAGAGAAAGGGGAGAAACACATCAGATTTATTAATGGTGGAAAAGACATACAATTGAGTTAAGAAGCCAACTTAAGTTTTAAAAATGCAGCTAAATCTACAAAAGAGAAAGGTAGGGAAACACCATTAATTCAATATATCTATTTAAAGTATTTTATGGCTGGGACACCTGGGTGGCTCAGCCGTTAAGCGTCTGCCTTCGGCTCAGGTCATGATCCCAGGGTCCTGGGATCGAGCCCCGCATCAGGCTCCTTGCTCGGCGGGAAGCCTGCTTCCCCCTCTCCCACTCCCCTTGCTTGTGTTCCCTCTCTCGCTGTCTCTCTCTGTCAAATAATTAAATAAAATCTTAAAAAAAAAAAAGTATTTTATGGCTTTCTTGGGATAAAGACCAACATCCTTAAACAGCCTATAAGGCTCTGCATTATCTGGCCATGGTCATCTGTTCTAGCCTTAGCCACTCTCCTTACTTTTTCTGTTGGCCTCAAATGACATATCTATGATACTCCCTTTACTTAGAATCACCTATCTGTTCACCCTCTCAGTCCCCATTTTACTTCTATATCCATCTTTTATATCTCAGCTCATTTTTCTAAGGAAGCCCTACCTGACCATCCACCACTATTCCCAAATCCAACATCTCAAACAAGAGCTGGATCACCTGCTTCATACATTCAGTTTCCCTATATTTTTCTTTCTTAGCAATTATTTTACAACTGTACATACTATACATTTATATCTTTTTCCTCCATAAAGGCAAGGTCTTCATCTGTTTTGCTTACCATTATATCCCCTGGGACGAGGATAGTTTTAGACCTGGTACACTAAGAAAACTGGAACCTCAGGAAAAAAAAAATAGATCTGGATTTCTTTATACAAAGATGCTTAGAAAAGAAAGATTACTAATTCAAAAGCTTAGGTGGTCGGGGCGCCTGGGTGGCTCAGTCGTTAAGCGTCTGCCTTCGGCTCGGGGTGTGATCCTGGCGTTCTGGGATCGAGCCCCGCATCAGGCTCCTCTGCTGGAAGCCTGCTTCTTCCTCTCCCACTCCCCCTGCCTGTGTCCCCTCTCTCGCTGGCTGTCTCTATCTCTGTCAAATAAATAAAAACTCTTAAAAAAAAAAAAAGTTTAGGTAGTAACAACAATAAGAAGCGATGAAAAGCAATTTATGTTATCAATCTACTAAAACACTGGCTTGAAAACGTCCCTAGTAAAGTACTAGTTCTGGTATCTTTTGAGGGGATTTCTCCAGCTGCTAACAGAGGACCAGGAATGGATGATGATTAAGGGGAAGAGAAAGGAAACATTTTGCTTTTCATTTGACCCAAATACTTTTGCAAGCAACTCCAATTTGGAAATCCCTTCATGCTCCTTTCAGCCAGTGGACGTGCACTTAGAAGTCAAAGGAGTTTGGACTACAGAATTCCAAAACTGGTAGTACTAACAGCACAAAAGACGCCTGGGATCCTGCTCTTATAGAAAACTAAAGACCAGAGATTTATTCCAGTAAGCCATAGTACTTGGTCAAAACCCAAAATAAATTCAAAACCCACAATAAATTGGAGTGCCAGAAATAAGAACTAAAGAGGACAGAATATAAGGAATTATGTCAGACATTCTAAAAAGAAAATAAAGATATTTTAAATATACTCCATCATACCAAAAAAGCAAGGAGAAACAGCAAGAAAAACTTGAGACTAAAGGTACAACCACTATGAATTTCTAACATCCGCTAATAGGTATGGAGAATCCCAGAAGCCATTCTTTATGAAAACAATTTTTTTTTAAAGATTTATTTGTCAGAGAAAGTGAGAGAGAGAGCGTGCAAGCACAAGCAGGGGGAGCAGCAGGCTCCCTGATAAGAAGCCCAATGTGGGACTCAATCCCGGGACTCTGGGATCATGACCTGAGCTGAAGGCAGATGCTTAACAGACTGAGCCACCCAGGAATCCCAAGAAAAGAAACAATCTTCAAGGACAGTAGGATTTATTACTGAGGGAGGGTTACAAATATCAAATATGGCCTATTGCCATGAATTGACTGACATCTTAAAGATTTTTCTCCCCATCAGCTGCTTCCCCTATGTTCTGCCAGTATCTGTGACTACTAAAGACAACTGCAGATCTAGAATATAAATAATAAAAGATCCTCAAACACCAACTTCATCTTGCACAGATAATGCTGGGAATTTGGTTTGGTTTCTAAGTTACCACAAATGACATAAATAAGTCAGGCAGTTCATTGTTCTAACTTTGCAGCTGTAGTACTACAGTATTTGTGTATCTTGATATTCCCCTAAACTTTGGAGAATGAAATACATGGGATTTGCGAGTAGAGATATTACAACTTTGGAAGTGCTGTAAGAACGTGAGTTCCAATGGAAGACTCCCAGACTACCACTGTTGAACAAATCCAGGATCCAACTAAACTAAGATCTGTCTGAGATGGTACAGAATAAAAAATAGAAATGGAAGACAGATACGTTTTTGTATATGATTTAACTTGTACTAATTAATGTCAAGGAAAAACAAAGACTAATTTTGTTCTAAGAGAACTTGACCACAGATTTTACGAAGTTTTATAGTGCTGGCATGACATATTGGTGTCTAGGGAACTTCTTACAATGCTATGTGATAAGTTTAATGGAACAACAGGATCATGCCTAATTTGAGATGAGAAATACATTGAAGTAATTTAATAATATGGAGCCTTGGGGGTAAACTTAAAGCGAAGCAATCTCCCAATTTATTTTAGTGTCTCTGGCAGTGATACAGACATTCATAAAGATCTTGGGCGGGGGGGGGGGGGGGGGGGG